>NW_027508835.1:32500-370000 GCF_051911475.1 Siphateles boraxobius
CCATACACACCCGTGTTTGATGTCAAGAGGGTCTGTGTGCTCCATACACACGCGTGTTTGATGTCATGAGGGTCCGTGTGCTCTATACACACCCGTGTTTGATGTCATGAGGGTCCGTGTGCTCCATACACACGCGTGTTTGATGTCATGAGGGTCTGTGTGCTCCATACACGTGTGTTTGATGTCATGGGGTCCGTGTGCTCCATACACACGCGTGTTTGATGTCATGAGGGTCCGTGTGCTCCATACACACCCTTGTTTGATGTCATGAGGGTCTGTGTGCTCCATACACACGCGTGTTTGATGTCATGAGGGTCTGTGTGCTCCATACACACGTGTGTTTGATGTCATGAGGGTCCGTGTGCTCCATAAACACGTGTGTTTGATGTCATGAGGGTCCGTGTGCTCCATACACACGTGTGTTTGATGTCATAAGGGGTCCGTGTGCTCCATACACACGCGTGTTTGATGTCATGAGGGTCCGTGTGCTCCATACACACCCGTGTTTGATGTCATGAGGGTCCGTGTGCTCCATACACACGTGTGTTTGATGTCATGAGGGTCCGTGTGCTCCATACTCACGTGTGTTTGATGTTATGAGGGGTCCGTGTGCTCCATACACACGCGTGTTTGATGTCATAAGGGTCCGTGTGCTCCATACACACCCGTGTTTGATGTCATGAGGGTCTGTGTGCTCCATACACACGTGTGTTTGATGTCATGAGGGTCTGTGTGCTCCATACACACGTGTGTTTGATGTCATGAGGGTCCGTGTGCTCCATACACACCCGTGTTTGATGTCATGAGGGTTCGTGTGCTCCATACACATGCATGTTTGATGTCATGAGGGTTTGTGTTCTCCATACACACGCGTGTTTGATGTCATGAGGGTCCGTGTGCTTCATACACACTCATGTTTGATGTCATGAGGGGTCCTTGTGCTCCATACACACGCGTGTCTGATGTCATGAAAGTTCGTGTGCTCCATACACACGTGTGTTTGATGTCATGGGGGGTCCGTGTGCCCAATACACACGCGTGTTTGATGTCATGAGGGTCCGTGTGTTCCATACACAGGCGTGTTTGATGTCATGAGGGCCCATGTGTTCCATACACAGGCGTGTTTGATGTCATGAGGGTCCGTGTGCACCCTACACACGTAGTTTGATGTCATGAGGGGTCCGTGTGCTCCATACACACGCACGTTTGATGTCATGAGGGTCCATGTGTTCCATACACAGGCGTGTTTGATGTCATGAGGGTCCATGTGTTCCATACACAGGCGTGTTTGATGTCATGAGGGTCCGTGTGCTCCATACACACGCGTGTTTGATGTCATGAGGGTGCGTGTGCTCCATACACACACGTGTTTGATGTCATGAGGGTCCGTGTGCTCCATACACAAACGTGTTTTATGTCATGAGGGTCCGTGTGCTCCATACACAAACGTGTTTGATGTCATGAGGGTCCGTGTGCTCCATACACACGCGTGTTTGATGTCATGAGGGTCCGTGTGCTCCATACACACGCGTGTCTGATGTCATGAGGGGTCCGTGTGCTCCATACACACACATGTTTGATGTCACGAGGGTCCTTGTGCTCCATACACACACGTGTTTGATGTCACGAAGGTCCTTGTGCTCCATACACACGCGTGTTTGATGTCATGAGAATCCGGGTGCTCCATACACACGCGTGTTTGATGTCATGAGGGGTCCGTGTGCTCCATACACACTCGTGTTTGATGTCATGAGGGGTCCATGTGCTCCATACACACGCGTGTTTGATGTCATGAGGGGTCCGTGTGCTCCATACACACGCGTGTTTGATGTCTTGAGGGGTCCGTGTGCTCCATACACACTACACACTCGTGTTTGATGTCATGAGGGGTCCGTCTGCTCCATACACACGCATGTTTGATGTCATGAGAATCTGTGTGCTCCATATACTCGCGTGTTTGATGTCACGAGGGTCCTTGTGCTCCATACACACACGTGTTTAATGTCATGAGAATCCGTGTGCTCCATATACACGTGTGTTTGATGTCATGAGGGGTCCGTGTGCTCCATACACACGCGTGTTTGATGTCACGAGGGGTCCATGTGCTCCATACACATGCGTGTTTGATGTCATGAGGGGTCCGTGTGCTCCATACACACGCGTGTTTGATGTCATGAGGGGTCCGTGTGCTCCATACACACTCGTGTTTGATGTCATGAGGGGTCCGTCTGCTCCATACACACATGCGTGTTTGATGTCATGAGAATCTGTGTGCTCCATATACTTGCGTGTTTGATGTCATGAGGGTCCGTGTGCTCCATACACACGCGTGTTTGATGTCATGAGGGTCTGTGTGCTCCATACACACGCGTGTTTGATGTCATGAGGGTCCGTGTGCTCCATACACACGTGTGTTTGATGTCATGAGGGGTCCATGTGCTCCATACACACGCGTGTTTGATGTCATGAGGGGTCCGTGTGCTCCATACACACGCTTGTTTGATGTCATGAGGGGTCCGTGTGCTCCATACACACTCGTGTTTGATGTCATGAGGGGTCCGTCTGCTCCATACACACACGTGTTTGATGTCATGAGAATCCGTGTGCTCCATATACACGTGTGTTTGATGTCATGAGGGGTCCGTGTGCTCCATACACACGCGTGTTTGATGTCATGAGGGGTCCGTGTGCTCCATACATACACGTGTTTGATGTCATGAAGGGTCCGTATGGTGTATGGTGCCCTGTATGGTGAATGGTCTGCATGGTGCCCCGGTGGCCTGTATACAGTATTCAGCACAAATCTCAAACAGAACTTATCACTTACACTAGATAGTGTTACATTAAGCACCAACATTTCAAAGGTTATTCTGAAGATATAACTATATATTACAGCAACACCTCCCCTTCTGCCTTTCAGACAAGGCTCATATTTATAACAGTAATCTTGGAGGGTGGATTAATTTAAAGTAATGTAATCTTCTGGTTTTACTGTCAAACACAGCACATCTAGGTTATGATCTGTAATCCTCTGAATCAACCGAAACCTGGTGCCAATATGGAACCTGTACCTATGTAACCGGAGTGCTACTTAAATGCCTCAGCTGTCGGTTGAAATGTTTGCCCTCTGCTTCTCTGAAACGGGTGTAAGAAACATCATCACCGCACGTAATCACTAGTTAACCCTTCGACGCGTACGATCGATCACACCACTGTGATAACAACGTTCAGATAGAGTTATTATCAACTGCAAATCTGCGTTCGTGCGTTGGCTGGTGCTGAGCCAGAGACAGATGCGCTCAGCGCTGTAATATATCACAACAACTCTGTGTTTTAAACCACATAAGGTTTATTTTAGCTTTCAGCTTTAAATGCACATAATAATAATAATAATAATAATAATAATAATAATAATAATAATAATAATAATAATAATAATATATTTTATTTGTAATCTCAGACTCAAAGTGCTACAGTACAGAACAAAACAATCAAACACATACTAGTACACATAAGTACTAGCAAAACAATACATATATAGTTTGTAAAATAACCACTGATGTATATGGAAGTGGCAATAACAATCACTTGAATTATTAATCGATGATGTGTTTAGAAACACATTGAGTAGGTAAATATAAAATTTACTCTGTTCTTCTCACAGTTCACTGGCCACTTGAGTATTTCATGTATTTCGGGAGAAGTGGATGAATTTACGTGTCTTAAATTTGACAGATACTGTCACGGTTTGGGTTTTGTTTCTTGTCCCTGGTTCTTGTCTGTCATGTGATCTTGCCTTGTGTTCCCCTGACTGTTGTGTCATTGGTTGATTGTTTAAGTCTTCCCAGGTGTTTCCCGTTAACCACGCCCCCTTGTTATCCTGTTTAGATCGTTTGCCCCTGTATTTAGCCCTGTGTTTCAGTCCAGTCTTTGTGAGTTCTTGTATTGTTGTAATGCTGTATGCATGCTGTCCTGTTCCTGAGTCTGGTTACCAAGTCTGTTTAGTTTTGAGTTTATTTAATTAAAACACTGCTGCACGTGGATCCTGCTTTTGCCTCTGCTTCAGCTGAATGTAACAGAAGAACTCACCGCACCGAGATCCAGCAGCAGCCATGCCAACCCTGAGCCCAGATATCCAAATCTTGCGTCTCTGTCAGGGTGATCGATCCATTGAGGACTACGTGGCAGATTTTGTCGAACTGGCACATCTCGTGCAAATGAGCACCGAATGCCTGATGATCTTTTTCCGTGGAGGATTATCAGAACCACTCTGGTCTGTGATGCCTGCCCATGATCCACACGGCTCGTTGAAAGAATATATCGACCTGGGTCTTTTGCTGAGCGGTTCTCCGTTTACTGTGGGCGTGGAGGAAAAGGAGCTCCGTGAGCCTGTAGTACCCCCTCAGCCTGTTCTTCTCATCACTTCAGCCATCAAGCTAGCCATGGCATCAGTCTATGGGCGTCCAGGACTGATGTCCACCGTGGCACAGCCACCGCTGATGTCAGTGTTGAGGGCCAAGAGGACCGTCGTTCAAGGGGCCAGTCTTCCAGAGACCGTCCAGCCAGAGACCGTCCAGCCAGAGACCATCCAGCCAGAGACCGTCCAGCCAGAGACCGTCCAGCCAGAGACCGTCCAGCCGGAGCTTCACGTCAGCCACGTCCAGCCGGAGCTTCACGTCAGCCACGTCCAGCCGGAGCTTCACGTCAGCCACGTCCGGCCAGAGCTTCACGTCAGCCACGTCCGGCCAGAGCTTCACGTCAGCCACGTCCAGCCAGAGCCTTCACCGCTGGTCCCGTCCAGCACAGCGCCCTCACCGCTGGTCCCGTCCAGCACAGCGCCCTCACCGCTGGTCCCGTCCAGCACAGCGCCCTCACCGCTGGTCCCGTCCAGCACAGCGCCCTCACCGCTGGTCCCGTCCAGCACAGCGCCCTCACCGCTGGTCCCGTCCAGCACAGCGCCCTCACCGCTGATCCCGTCCAGCACAGCGCCCTCACCGCTGGTCCCGTTCAGCACAGCGCCCTCACCGCTGGTCCCGTCCAGAACAGCGCCCTCACCGCTGGTCCCGTCCAGCACAGCGCCCTCACCGCTGGTCCCGTCCAGCACAGCGCCCTCACCGCTGGTCCCG
The DNA here is from genome assembly GCF_051911475.1 of Siphateles boraxobius. Lineage (NCBI taxonomy): Eukaryota > Metazoa > Chordata > Actinopteri > Cypriniformes > Leuciscidae > Siphateles > Siphateles boraxobius. The sequence continues at coordinate 37,627 of NW_027508835.1, forward strand.
TCCAGCAGAGCGCCCTCACCGCTGGTCCCGTCCAGCACAGCGCCCTCACCGCTGGTCCCGTCCAGCACAGCGCCCTCACCCCTGGTCCCGTCCAGCACAGCGCCCTCATCGCTGGTTCCGTCCAGCCCAGCGCCCTCTCGCTCTCAGAGACGGAGGAGGAAGAGGACTTCCCGCGTCCCACAATGCCTGGAAGTCCTCCCTGTACTTTATGTCAGCCCAGAGTCCTCGCCGCTGGTCCCGTCCGATCCAGAGACTGTTCAAGTCACGTCTGCCGATCCAGAGACTGTTCAAGTCACGTCTGCCGATCCAGAGACTGTTCAAGTCACGTCTGCCGATCCAGAGACTGTTCAAGTCACGTCTGCCGATCCAGAGACTGTTCAAGTCACGTCTGCCGATCCAGAGACTGTTCAAGTCACGTCTGCCGATCCAGAGACTGTTCAAGTCACGCCTGAACCTGATCGCTCTATGTTTGTTTCTGTGTTTACGTCTGTCCTTGTGGCTGTTTCTGTTCTGGTGTCTGTTCCAGAACCGGAGCCAGTGTCTGTTCCCGAGCCAGTGTGTGTGTGGTCTGTTCCCGAGCCCGAGTGTGTGTTGTCTGTTACCGAGCCCGAGCCAGTGTGTGTGTTGTCTGTTCCCGAGCCAGTATGTGTGTTGTCTGTTCCCGAGCCAGGGCGTGTGTTGTCTGTTCCTGAGCCCGAGCCAGTGCGTGTGTTGTCTGTTCCTGAGCCCGAGCCAGTGTGTGTGTTGTCTGTTCCCGAGCCAGTGTGTGTGTGATCTGTTCCCGAGCCCGAGTGTGTGTTGTCTGTTCCCGAGCCCGAGCCAGTGTGTGTGTTGTCTGTTCCCGAGCCAGAGCCAGTGTTTGTGTTATTTGTTCTCGAGCCAGTGTGTGTGTTGTCTGTTCCTGAGCCCGAGCCAGTGTGTGTGTTGTCTGTTCCCGAGCCAGTGTGTGTGTTGTCTGTTCCCGAGCCAGTGTGTGTGTTGTCTGTTCCCGAGCCAGTGTGTGTGTTGTCTGTTCCCGAGCCAGTGTGTGTGTGGTCTGTTCCCGAGCCCGAGTGTGTGTTGTCTGTTCCCGAGCCCGAGCCAGTGTGTGTGTTGTCTGTTCCCGAGCCAGTGTGTGTGTGGTCTGTTCCCGAGCCCGAGTGTGTGTTGTCTGTTCCCGAGCCTGAGCCAGTGTGTGTGTTGTCTGTTCCCGAGCCAGAGCCAGTGTGTGTTTTGTCTGTTCCCGAGCCAGAGCCAGTGTGTGTGTTGTCTGTTCCCGAGCCAGTGTGTGTGTCGTCTGTTTCTGAGCCGGTGTCGTCTGTTCCTGAGCCGGTGTCGTCTGTTCCTGAGCCGGTGTCGTCTGTTCCTGAGCCGGTGTCGTCTGTTCCTGAGCCGGTGTCGTCTGTTCCTGAGCCGGTGTCGTCTGTTCCTGAGCCGGTGTCGTCTGTTCCTGAGCCGGTGTCTGCTGTTGCTGAGCCGGTGTCTGCTGTTCCTGAGCCGGTGTCTGCTGTTCCTGAGCCTGTGTCTGCTGTTCCTGAGCCGGTGTCTGCTGTTCCTGAGCCGGTGTCTGCTGTTCCTGAGCCGGTGTCTGCTGTTCCTGAGCCGGTGTCTGCTGTTCCTGAGCCGGTGTCTGCTGTTCCTGAGCCGGTGTCTGCTGTTCCTGCGCCTGAGTCACCGCCCTGGCCGCCCGAGGGGTCTTCACCGCCCTGGTCGCCCGAGGGGTCTTCACCGCCCTGGCCGCCCGAGGGGTCTTCACCGCCGTGGCCGCCCGAGGGGTCTTCACTGCCTGGTCCACCCTGGCCGCCTGAACTGCCTTGCCCCCTGCACAGACTTGACCCTCCGTCCCTCCCCCAAGACCGCCTCCACTCACCACCCTCCTGAACTTGTGTTTTTTTTTTGTTTTGATAGGCGTCGGGAGCCGCCCATAGAGGGGGGGCTATGTCACGGTTTGGGTTTTGTTTCTTGTCCCTGGTTCTTGTCTGTCATGTGATCTTGCCTTGTGTTCCCCTGTCTGTTGTGTCATTGGTTGATTAAGTCTTCCCAGGTGTTTCCCGTTAACCACGCCCCCTTGTTATCCTGTTTAGATCGTTTGCCCCTGTATTTAGCCCTGTGTTTCAGTCCAGTCTTTGTGAGTTCTTGTATTGTTGTAATGCTGTATGCATGCTGTCCTGTTCCTGAGTCTGGTTACCAAGTCTGTTTAGTTTTGAGTTTATTTAATTAAAACACTGCTGCACGTGGATCCTGCTTTTGCCTCTGCTTCAGCTGAATGTAACAGATACAATCCTCTGAACTGTAGCCCATTTTGCGTTATAGATCAACTAAAATGAATAATGATCGTTATAAAGGTTTCTTAAATCAAACACATTAATTTGCATGTTTTTAAGAGTAATAATCTTAGAGAATTTACGATTAGCATTAGCCAGCACTTGCTTTGATATCAGGCGCTCTGGCTCCTGGCAATCATATGACTATGGTGGCTGGTGTCTCTATTTTCACGTTCCGTGTAATAGAATCGCCAATAACTAGGGCACATTCAGCCGGATTCTCAGTGGCTGTGTCACAGAGAGGGGAGAACCTGTTTAATGTTGTTACCGGAACGGAAGAGCGGTGTTTTGTCCCGCGACTACAGCGCCTCACTGTCACCCAGTTGCCCTGCTACACGGGCTCTACAGCCGGAACCGAACAGTGTACAGAGTTCACTAAGCTAGTCGCAGTATCTAAATCCCTTGCACTCTTACTATCCTCGATTAAAGTTTGGATGCGTGTCTCTACTTCTGAAATCTTCTCATCTCCCTTCATTTATCACATGTGTGCACTGTATTATATATATTAATGCTGTACAATCTATATTAATGTTGCTGTTTTTAATTAAACTCACAGCTTTACTATTAGTAGAGAAATGGTACACAGATGCAGGTAATTTACACACACAAATATTACCAAATATCAATGACAGCTTTATATTTCAATGAAGTGATCATGGTTTAAGCGGGATAATTTACAATTTTAATATACAACATGGAGGCAGAGAACAACCCGATGCATTTATTTATTTAAAAAATGTCAATGTGTGTGTGTAAATAAGACGGTTATTCTGTGTCAGTCTGTGTGTGTGTGTGTGTGTGTGTGTTGATCATGATAAAGCTGTAAGCTGTGACATCTACCAGCCTGGGCCTGTAATTCAATCTGCACTTGAGATTTCTCAGTGCGAATTCTGGCTTTCAGCATCAGCATCAGATAGCTCTGCATCTGCCTAATAAATTCACATGACAGTCCGTGAAACGCTCCCATAACCAGCGACACCAGATGATTTTCCGCTTCTGACAAGCTCTTGTATTGAGTATCATAACAGTTACTTTGTCTTCATCCAGAGAGGGAGAGTAATATCAATCCATTTGATGATCCAGCAAAGCGAGTCAAGCACTTCTGTATCAATCTTCATACACTGCTGCCGGTTGTCTAACAAAAAGCCCAGAAATGGGATCATTCAATCAGCGTGCAGTGGCCGGCTGACTGCCTCTCTCTCGGCTCGAGTGCTTATAGCTCGCTGTCAGGTTTGCTCTCGTGTTGCTCTGCTGTCTGCCTGTCTCCTTCTCTCTCTCTCTGTCAGCTTATGTGTACTGGAAGGCCTGAACGATGCTGTAAAAAAAAAAAAAAAACTCAAACACTGTCCTTGTCCAGAAGCTTAAAGTAAAATATGTAGTTACACTATATTTCGATATTCCACTTTCATTCTGCTAACTATGTCAACTATTATTTGAGTATTAGTAGACTGTTAGGTTAAGAAATATAGCAAAAAAACATAATAGATCTTATTTTGTCAAAATAAATCTCATTTTAATTATGATCATATGCCACATCTAAAAAAAACACACTCTAACACTGTACTTGTCCAGATGCTTGAAGTAAAAAAATTATAGTTACATTTTATCTTGATATTCCACTTTAGACATTCTACTGTCAAGTCACCTTTATTTATATATCGTTTTTTACAATACAGATTGTTTCAAAGCAGCTTTACAGTGATAACAGGAAAATAGTGTAATAGTACAAAATTAAATGTCTCCAACTAAGCAAGCCAAAAGCCAATGGCGACAAAGGGCGAAGAAAGTCGAAAAGGCGACAGTGAAGGAACCAAAACTCCATCAGTGACAGAATGGAGAAGAAAACCTCGTGAGAACCCAGACTCAGTCGGGGGGGGGGGGGGGGGGGGGGGCATTTCTCCTCTGGCCTACGAACCAACAGTGTATGATTATGATTCAGGCAGCATTATAGGTCAGAAGTCAGATGGAGACGAGTTTGTTGAGGTGCCCATGAGGCCTTCACAGTGTTGATGAGGCTGGCACCGCAGGGATGCGTTGTCGTCGTGTCCAGGCGCAGGTCCTTCATCATACTGTCGACTAACTCTCATTAACTTGCAACTACATGTCAACTATCATTAAAGTATTAATAAACTCTTAGGTTCGGGTTAGAATAAGTTGACTTGTATCAAAGTTACTTATAGTCAGTAGAAAGTCTGTTGAGGAGCATCAGAATAAAGTGATAGCCGATATTAAGCATCAGTCTACTATTACTCTAATGACTGCTAGTTGACATGTAGTTGCAAAGTTACTTGTAGTTAGTAGGATGTCTAAAGTGCACTATCGAAATACAGTGTTACTAATATTATTCATCAAAAGCATACAGTGACCAAAAGGATCAGGGAACTATGAGGAAATGTTTATATTTCCAACATAAAAAAAAAAACTTTTTTGCAGTGTTTTAGATCAAGCACTCTTTAAGTCAACATATAGCAAAAAAATAATAATAGGGCTTATTTTGTCAAAAGAAATGTCATTTGAGTTTATGATCACATGTCACATCTTTAAACACCATTCTAACATTGTACTTGTCCAGATGCTTGAAGTAAAAACGTTTTTTTTACACTTTATTTCGATATTCCACTTTAGACATTATACTAACTATATGTCAACAAACACTCATTAACTTGCAACTAAATGCCAACTATTATTTAAACTATTATTTAAGTAGGTTCAGGCTAGTAGAATAAGTTTACATGTAGTTACAAAGTTACTTATAGTCAGTAGAAAGTCTGTTGAGGAGCATCAGAATAAAGTGATAGCTGATATTAAGCATCAGTCTACTATTACTCTGCTAGTTGACATGTAGTTGCAAAGTTACTTGTAGTTAGTAGAACGTCTAAAGTGCACTATCGAAACAGCATTATTCATCAAAAGCATATCATGACCAAAAGGGAAAGTTTATATTCAAACATAAAAAAAACTTTTCTTTGCAGTGTTTTAGATCCAGCACTCTTTAGGTCGAAATATAGTATATAAAAATCATAATAATGCTTGTTTTGTCAAAAAAAAATGTCATTTGAGTTTATGATCATATGCCACATCTTAAAACAAGTTTATTTCCCAGTGAATTCTCCTGCTCCACTGGATGAGTGTGTGTGTGTGTGTGTGTGGCTGTACAGGAGACTGAGATGAGAAGATGTGTCCGGGTAAAATACGACTCAATCAACAACAACAATCAACTTTAACCCTTCGCTGTAGATAGATCTAATCGTGGCCTAATGTTCTGTGAAGATGGCCCTTTCATATTCTCTAATGTTGCTCTCTTTTCCACAAATCACTAGATTATTTTTGCTTCTGAAACCACAGGCTAAAAGAATAGATGGGATTTGATGAAAAACTGAAATTGAAACCCTTCTAATACATAAAAAGCGCTTTAACGCAGTCCGTCATTTGTTGGCGGGACCGGAGGGCTGCACTCACATCAGCACCGCCGTAATTGGTTCCTCTAAATCTGCTGAGTGCAAAAAAAGCAAACTATTTTTCATCAGAGCCTAAGTAAGAGAAACATCACACACACAAAGAGCCGTTGTCCTCACGGTTGTCTCTGTGCTAACCTCTGAAAAGCAGATCCACACCACAGGCTTGCAGCCATATTCACACAAACGCCTCATGCTCGTCCAGAGAGTCGGTTCAATATGTGGTTTAGATGGAGAGTCCAGACAGTGTTCACTTCATACCGGACGTCCCCTGCAATCAGTCGCAGATCGAGGGCATTTACACGGCCTTGTCTTCTTATACTTTTAAGTGCTTGTGGATTTTTCTCAGCTAGGCTGCGTTGGCCTTTGAAAATCTGTGATTTAGCTCTGTGGTATTAGCTCATTTTTCATATCCATTGTTAGCTTGTCATGGTGTCATAGCTGCTCCGCCAGCCTGTTAGATCAGTCCAGATGTATAAATCACCGCAGGTCTGACACTCATTTAATTTGCGCGGCTCTGGCGTGGTGGCGCAGTCATTAATTGAAAAATCCCCGCTCCACCCGCTGAGTGAAAATATTCCCTCCTTTTTATTTTATTTTTATTAACAGATATTCAGCGTGATTTCCCTCAGTAGCCCATCGACTGCCCGCCGGGCACTTTGTCATCTATCATTGTATATTTTATTAGTCGATTGCCTGACTTTCTTTGAGCTCAAAAGTTCTTAAGAAAATCACTTTCCATATAAAGACTTCATGGATATTTATAGGAATCTACATGCATGCAATTCTCTATGCTGCGCTGGTTCCAAACCCCAGAGCCGGCATTATTTTTTTCCATCTGTGAAATAAAGTAACAGGTACTTAATGTAGCAAAAACAATTTGTCCAGTGGTTATTTTCCCCATTGAAGGCGTGCGTCACTCGCTGAGGGCTCTCCTTATCACAGCGAGGCTAATATATTTCTCACTGTGCTCCGCTGCTTTCATTTTACAGCTGAGGAACTCAGCGGCTTCACGCTGCGGATGAAATAGGACCCCAGTTACCGCCGCGGCCCCGCTGAGTGTTTAGGTAAGTGTGCAGAACAAATGCTGAAGTCTTTCAAAAAGTTTTCAATCGTTTCTATCGCTGTTCTTCGCCGGCTTTAAGGACTGCACTGCAACAGGAAGTTTCATCATAACACAGTATCCAGTCTCAAACACAATCCTGATATTGCAATAGGCACAGCATATACAAATAATACATATCATCTGAATAATAATAATAACAATAATAATACAACGTTGAGTCCTGTGATCTACAGCATTTTAAAATGATTTCAACATCTTATCATTCATAATATATTGTTATTGTTATTGTTACAATTCTGTCAAAGACAGAATTAAATTTAAATGCTTTCAAATACATTAACACATTAAATCTTTCCCTGCCAGTGTTTTTGATTTTTTTCACAAAAGTTTCATGGCCCCCAGAATATTTTTTGTATGAATATCTGTAATTTATAAACAGAAAGAACACATCCTCTGCTTTAAAATGGAAAACCCAGTTTTATTCTAGCTTCATGCATTATTTATTTATCAACACTTGAATGAGGGTAAGTTTCAGAGAAAAAAATGCAACATTTTGAGCAAAAGCTGAGAAAGTCTTTGTCCGGATGGGATTCAGAACAATGATTAAAACACAGACGGAGTCCATCAACTCTCTCAAAGCTTTACTTTCTGCTACAGTTTGCTGGAGTTAATGGATTATTGCCCAACACGTCATCAGAGAAGAGATGCTTTCACACAGGAGAGGGGAAGATGAAACAATAAGAATTGCCCATTTTGGTTTCATGGTGAGTTTACATATATGCCTCATGTGAGGAGCATGAAGACTCTCCTCCAGATCCGGCACTTACGGGGTTCGTGAGGTTTCAGTTTCTGTTTCATCAACATCTGATCTAAAGCAGAGATTTTCAAGTTTGTACAAAGCACTGTAAAACATATATTCCATTTGATGGTATTTTATTCAAATAGTTTTTTCGTGTTTTATTTGTAATTTCTAATTAGAATTTTAATATATTACAATGCATCTATGGCCGTTTCCACCTGGTATGAATATGCGTGTTCGGTTAGCCAGTTACAAGAGATCATGCATTGCCGTTTCCACCGTTTCCAAACATCTCTAATCTGGGAGCGCCTGTGATCGGATTTTTCCTCTTGTGTTTTGTCATATTTTGCCATGACTTTCACAGGAGTCCCAACAGCATGTCCTGCGAACACACACACACACACACACACACACACACACACACACACACACACACACACTGTGTGTGTGTGTGTGTGTGTGTGTGTGTGTGTGTGTGTGTGTGAGTATATGTGTTTGTGTGTGAGTATATGTGTTTGTGTGTGTGTGTGTGTGTGTGTGTGTGAGTATGTTTATGTGTATGTGTGTGTGTGTGTGAGTATATGTGTTTGTGTGTGTGTTTGTGTGTGTGAGTATGTATATGTGTGTGTATGTGTGTGTGTGTGTGTGTGTGTATGTGTGTGTGTATGTATATGTGTGTGTGTGTGTGTGTGTGTGTGTGTGTGAGAGTATGTGTGTGTCTGTGTGTGTGTGTGTGTGTGTGTGTGTGTGTGAGTATGTGTGTGTGTGTGTGTGTGTGTGTGTGTGTGTGAGTATGTATAAGTGTGTGTGTGTGTGTGTGTGTGTGTGTGTGTGTGTGTGTGTGTGTGTGTGTGTGTGTGTGTGTGTGTGAGTATATGTGTGTGTGTGTGTGTGTGTGTGTGTGTGTGTGTGTGTGTGTGTGTGTGTGTGTGTGTGTGTGTGTGTGTGTGTGTGTGAGTATGTGTGTGTGTGTGTGTGTGTGTGTGTGTGTGTGTGTATGTGTGTGTGTGAGTGTGTGTGTGTGTGTGTGTGTCTGGGTTGTGCTGTATCTCCGCTGTGTTGGACACATTCAGCATGGATTGGGCTTCCACTACTGATGAGATGTGCTCAGATGTGTTTTTGAGAGCAGTTATAGATTACAGAGAAAATTAAATTGCTTTAAATTCATTCATATTTATTGTATATTCATTTTGCCCTACATTTGTTCTCGTTCCAGAAGCCGTTTCACTTGGATATACGGCACAATAGAGAAAACTATTGCAACTTGTGTTTCATATCTACTTTATAGTAATATCTTTTATTAAATTATTGTTAACACTTTATTTTAAGTCATTGTTACACACGTTACATGTAGTTACTATAGTAATTACTATCAATTGTGCATAATTACATGCAAATAAACCAAATCTTAACTCCAACCCTATAGTAAGTACATGCAGTTAATTATTATTACTCAGTAGTTAATATTATCTCTTACTAGAATCTGTTTATGTACAAATGTTTTAGAATAGAGCAGATCATCCTGCAAATCACAACAAAGCAATCATATATTTTATCCTAAATTTTCATTCACACCAAATATTTGTTGTAAAACACAGATTCATTCGTGAGTAAAACATCACTACTGCATGCGGTGCTGTAGTAGAATTATACTATTCACTACAATTCATAATAGTTTGTAAGATAATGAGTTAGTAAAAGTAACCTGTGAATGATGCCGGACGTGACAGCGGGACCTTTTGTCCTGGGCCGGTCAGGATTGTGGAGGAGAGTCTCTAACTGGGCTCATCCTGGCTCAGATACAGCTGAACACTGAGGCTCAACATGTTCTCCTCTCGGCTCACTCAGAGTATTCAAGCTGAGAGATGCTCTGTGTCTCATTTGTTACATTTGTGAAATAATAGGAATATGAAAGCACGTCCTTTATCTTCTTTCTCAGCATGTAGTGACTTGAGAAAACGTTCACACATGACTTTAAGAAATCCCTTGACCTCTCTATCTTCTCTCCACGAGGGATATCATCTGTGCAAACTCAGTTTGAGTCGCTCAGTCTATTTTTTCTGCTGTTAGGGTCTTCTTGGACGGCCGATTTACTTTGGAATGGAGCTCCCGTCTCTCATCATGTCAACTCATTTCAGGCATCTGTGTGGTTCCTCTGGCAGCTGTGTTTTACCCCTGGCCTGAATACCCCATCAGCCCCCTGCTGCGCCACACACACCACACACACCACACACACACGCCACACACACACCACACACACACGCCACACACACCACACACACACCACACACCACACACACACGCCACACATACCACACACACACCACACATGCCAGGCCAAGGCCCTCATCTCTCCTCTCTGACTCTTTCACATACACACACAACATCATCAATCTTGGAATCTTCCTTCATTTTGTAGCAAATACTACATGTGTTAAAAGAAAGTCAACCATTGCTTTTTGGATGTGTTTACCCTCCAGAATGAAGACAGCAACTGTTGTATATACACATGTATGGTTTAAGTAAAATCTTACTCCAGAAATAAGTCATCATCTAGACACCTCCATGTGCTGCTTATAAGCTGTTATTGTTACTTGTCATTTACAGAAAACCGATTTATTTTTGTGTATAATGTGAAAACATGAATAGATGAGCACATAAGAGCATATGGTTCAATTAATAAGGGAATTGGTTAACTTTCCCTTTATGAGGTAAGGCCTACAGTGAGTTACGCAAAGACCCTAGTCTGTACCTCAAACACACACCTGTCATCAACATTATTAACTGCCTTGATTAAATTCCCTGTGCACTCATTTAAACTTGATTCATTTGAAAGCTTTAAGGTCCCAATATACTTCAAGCGAAATCAAAAAACGAACTGTGAAGTCATTTCGAACAATATCCGGCCAAAACAAAGTCCATTTGGAGTTTCGGGAGTTCGAAACAGCTTGCCAAAGTGAGCTTTCTGGAAAGGTTTGCTCCAACTTCCCTCTCAGTGTGGCCGGTGTTGGGTTGTTCACTAACAGTATATTGCTGGTCACGTATTAAGAAAACAAAGAACATTGCAATAAGTAAATTGGGGCCTATAGAGGAAACTCTGGCACACCAGTAGCGCTTACGCCAGAATCTCACGCCACATTCATGTAACTCAGCGTTTTTTCTTAAGGTATACGTATCATCTTTATGTTAATTGTTTCTTATTAAACTGACACAGTTTGCTTGGTAAAAACACTTGCAATATATAATTACAGCAGCTTGTGCATGTGGACGAACTGAACAGAAAGTGAATTCGCCATGCGTTCCTTTCTGATGTCCGTGTGGCTCTTCTGCTGTCAGTAGTGCTCACACACTGCTCTGTGACCATTATATCTCATGCCTCAGAGGAAGCACTTCATAACCAATTCATAACCTATGAACCTCATAAGAGTATGAAAGGTGTCTTCAACTGACCCATTTGCAGAATAGAATAGAATAGAATAGCATGTCCAAGTGGTGATGTAATTGCAGGTAAAGGTGATGTGTGAACCGAGTATCAATATTGTATATATCCTTCTTCCAAACCGCTTATCCTATGTATCCCAGCATCTCGGTCAGTAGGCAGGGAAACAACCTGGACAGAGGGACAGTTCAACGCAGGGCAAACACACACCTACAAACAATTTAATATAATAAATACGTTTTATTTCTATAGTGCCGTTCCAAAGTCAAGTCAGGTCAAGTCAAATATATTTATATAGCGCTTTTCACAATACAGATTGTATCAAAGCTGCTTCACAGTATCAATCAAAACAACTTAACAATGTTTGTTTATTACTGAAAAAAAAGACATCCAAGTTTGGTAGAGCTGATCAATGGTATGATTGGTTAATTCATCTGAATATCCCCAACTGAGCAAGCCAAAGGCAACAGTGGCAAGGAACCGGAAAACTCCATCCAGTGACCTAATGGTGTCCTAACACCCCATCAAATGACCCAATGGAGAAAAAAAACCTTGGGAGAACCCAGGCTCAGTCGGGGGCCAGTTCTCCTCTGGCGTTTATGAACTAGAGGCCGAATTTACAGTAACTGTAAGATAAAAATTTATATGAATGCCTGGCTGAATAGATGCGTCTTCAGTCTAGTTTTAAACTGGGAGAGAGAGTCTGAGCTATGAACAATATCAGGAAGGCTATTCCAGAGCTTCGGAGCTAAATGTGAAAATGCTCTGCCTCCTTTGGTGGATCTGGATATCCTAGGAATGGCCAGACGTCTCGAATCTAGTGATCTTAAAGAGCGCGATGGATTGTAAGGCGATAGAAGATCCGTTAAATAGACTGGAGCTAAACCATTTAGAGCTTTATAAGTCAAAAGCAATATCTTGTATTTAATACGGAACTTTATAGGTAACCAATGAAGTGATCATAAAATCTGTGTTATATGATCATATTTTCTTGATCTAGTAAGAACTCCAGCGGCTGCATTTTGCACTAACTGTAGCTTGTTTATTGAAGATGCAGGACAACCAGCTAATAAAGCATTACAGTAATCTATTCTCGAGGTCATGAATGCATGAACTAACTTTTCTGCATCAGAGACTGATGGCATATTACGTAGCTTAGCAATGTTTCTAAGGTGGAAAAAGGCTGTTTTTGTAACATATGAAATATGCTTTTCAAAAGACAGGTTGCGGTCTAGTATAACACCCAGGTCTTTTACTGTAGCAGATAAAGTAACAGGGCATCCTACTATGTTAAAGTCGTGCTGTGAAGGGTTTTGTGGACGGTTTTTAGAACCGATAAGTATTACCTCTGTCTTGTCTGGATTTAATAAAAGAAAATTACGCGTCATCCAATCTTTTATATCATTAACACAATCTGTCAATTTGGATAATTTAGCGTATTCATCTGGCCGTGATGAAATATATATTTGAGTGTCATCAGCATAACAATGGAAACTAATTCCATGTTTCCTTAGAATATTACCAAGTGGCAACATATATATTGAGAATAATAAAGGGCCTAACACAGATCCCTGCGGCACTCCATAGTTTGCCGAAGTTATAATCGATTTTTCTCCATTTAAGTAGACGAAATGGTAGCGGTCAGATAAGTATGACCTGAACCAGCTTAATGCTTGTCCTTGAACACCAGTGTAATTTTGCAGTCGATCTAAGAGTATTGTGTGATCTATAGTATCGAACGCAGCACTAAGATCAAGTAAAACTAGTACTGAGATACAGCCTTGGTCTGAAGCTAAAAGTAAATCATTTGTGATTCTAACAAGCGCAGTTTCAGTGCTATGATGTGGCCTGAATCCAGACTGAAACTTTTCATAGATGTCGTTTTCTTGCAAGAAAGAGCCGAGTTGAGCAGACACAACTTTTTCTAATATTTTTGACATAAATGGAAGATTCGAAATGGGTCTGTAATTTGCTAGGTTATTTGGATCTAATTGTGGTTTCTTAATAAGAGGTTTTATAACTGCCAGCTTGAACGTTCTTGGAACATGACCTAAAGATAAAGATGAGTTAATAATATTGAGAAGAGGCTCTTCCACTACAGGTAACACTTTTTTCAGTAGTTCAGTTGGTATAGGATCTAGTAAACATGTTGTTGTTTTAGATGAAGTGATAAGTTTATTTAACTCTTTTTGTTCTATGGTTGTAAAGCATTGTAATTGTTCTTGCGGGGTGATAATTGCAGCTGAATTATAAGGCGCGAGCAGAGATCGAACGTTTACGATTTTGATTCTGATGCTTTCAATTTTCTCGGTGAAGAAGTTCATGAAATCATTACTACTAAACTGTAACAAGGTATTTTGTTCAGACGACGTCTGTTTATTTGTTAGTCTAGCCACGGTATTAAATAAAAACCTTGGATTATTTCGGTTGTTTTCAATTAATTTGCTGAGGTGCTCCGCCCTGGCCGTTTTAAGGGCCTTTTTATAACGTGACATACTGTCTTTCCACGCGATTCTAAAGACCTCTAAATTAGTTTTTTTCCATTTACGCTCTAAATTACAGGTTTCTCTCTTTAAAACATACGTAGTATTATTGTACCATGGTGCTATACTTTTTTCTCTGACCTTTTTTAATCTAATGGGTGCAACAATATCCAATGTTCTAGAGAGAATGGAGCTCATAGTGCTAGTTAGTTCGTCTAGTTCATCTGTTTGTTTGGGTTCAGGCAGCAGCTGGGACAGATCAGATAAGCTATTTGAGAAATGATCTATGGTGGATGGATGAATTGTTCTACCTGGTCGATAACGTGGCGCAGCATGACATATTATAGCAGTGCGTAATATGCAAGTTACCAAGTAGTGGTCAGTGACATCATCACTTTGCGGTACAATATCTATATCGGTTGGATCGGTTCCAAATGATATAATTAAATCGAGTGTATGATTAAGACGATGAGTTGGTCCGGTGACGTTTTGCTCGACCCCGAAGGAGTTTAATAAATCTGTAAACGCAACCCCTAACGCATCATTTAAATTATCTACGTGTATGTTAAAATCTCCAACAATTAATGCTTTATCGACGTTGACCAAAAGATCTGATAGAAAGTCAGCAAACTCTTTTAGGAAATTGGCGTAAGGCCCTGGAGGTCTATATACGGTAGCCAATGCTAGAGATAATGTGGTTTTTTTTCTTACATCTAAGAGCGTAACATTTAGCACAAGCACTTCAAACGAATTAAACCTATGACGAGTTTTCTGAGTAACATTAAGGGTATCTCTGTAAATTGTTGCAACACCGCCGCCACGACCGATCAGACGGGGCTCATGCTTATAACAGTATCCTGGCGGAGTAGATTCATTTAGACCGAAATAATCATTTGGTTTAAGCCAGGTTTCAGTAAGGCACAGAACATCGAAATTATTATCTGTGACCATTTCATTTACAATAACCGCCTTAGGTGTGAGCGATCTAATGTTTAGGAGACCTAGCTTTAGAAATTGTTTTTGTTCACTACTAGCGAGATTTTTTGTTTTAATAACAATTAGATTTTTTCTAGATCCCGCAGTAGATTTATTATTTGATCTTAGTAAACGAGTAATAGACACAGTTTCTATGCAATGTTCTACACTAGTATTGATATCAATTAAATTGGTACAGTAGAGACTGTGATTTGGACAAAGCTCAAGGACGCTTTACAATGTATATAGAAAACATAGCACATGTAGAATAGACAATAAAAGCAGACACTAAAACAAGCAATGGTATAGATTATTACAGGTGTTAAATAAGAACAAAGATAATACAAAAAAATAAAGGAGGGCATCATATAAACAGGATATCACAATGCAACAAAGATTTAAACACATAAACAAAGTACAGAACATTACTTAGGCACCAGAAATACCTACCTCCGATAGGCAAGAATTAAGTAAGTCGTGACAGACAATATCAAAGGCGGATCTGAGTTTGAGTAGTAGAAGTACAGAAAGAGAGTCACCAGAGAGTAGAAGGTCATTTACTAGCTTTACTACACAGGTTTCAGTGTGTGAAGAGAATGAAATCCAGATTGAAAGGGGGCGAAAATATTATTTTCACCTAGAAAAGTCCAGTAATTTGACAATAAATGGTCAATTTAAAATAGGCTGATAATTAGAAAGAACTGACAGGTCAAGGTTGGGTTTCTATAGAACTGGAGCACCAGCAGCAGAACCTCACAGTAACCCCACAGTAACCCAGAGGAACCCCACAGTAACCCCAGAGGAACCCCACAGTAACCCCACAGTAACCCCACAGTAACCCTACAGTAACCCCACAGTAACCCCAGAGGAACCCCACAGTAACCCCAGAGGAACCCCACAGTAACCCCACAGTAACCCCACAGTAACCCCACAGTAACCCTACAGTAACCCCACAGTAACCCCAGAGGAACCCCACAGTGACCCCAGAGGAACCCCACAGTAACCCCACAGTAACCCCACTGTAACCCAAAAGTAACCTCACAGTAACCCCACAGTAACCCTACAGTAACCCCACAGTAACCCCAAAGGAACCCCAAAGTAACCCCAGTGGAACCCCACAGTAACCCCATAGTAACCCCAGAGGAACCCCACAGTAACCCCAGAGGAAGCCCACAGTATCCCCACAGTAACCCCAGAGGAACCCCACAGTAACCCAAGAGGAAGCCCAGAGGAACCCCACAGTAACCCCAGAGGAAGCCCACAGTAACCCTAGAGGAACCCCAGAGGAACCCCACAGTAACCCCAGAGGAAGCCCAGAGGAAGCCCAGAGGAAGCCCACAGTATCCCCACAGTAACCCCAGAGGAACCCCACAGTAACCCCAGAGGAAGCCCAGAGGAAGCCCACAGTAACCCCAGAGGAAGCCCACAGTAACCCTAGAGGAACCCCAGAGGAACCCCACAGTAACCCCAGAGGAAGCCCAGAGGAAGCCCAGAGGAAGCCCAGAGGAAGCCCAGAGGAAGCCCAGCCCGACACGGGAGAACATGCAAACTCCACCGACTTGAAGACCTTCTTGCTGTGTCATTACACACTGTCGGCATTAATTATGAGTTAGCTTTTTCCTGAAAATGTAACTGCTAAACAGATAATGTAAAATGTTATCAGTGCTATTTTGTTAAAAACAATAATTATGTTTAATAGGGAATAAGTCATATTGTCAAATATGTTAGTGCACATTATTATGCAATTTTATTCTAAAATAGTTATCTCTGCCTCAACAAGAATGTTTAAAAAAAATAACTAATAACATTATACAAATTGATCCCTTTTTATCCTTTCAAGATATTCGTTGTCCCTTCTTTTCAATGACTTTCATAAGCCGTCCATCCATAGAATCAGTCAGTGACTTGATTTGTTCTTGGCCAATTTTATCTGAAGCTGCAACCACAGACCCAAAGATGCTATTCAAAGATGTGTATTGATTTCCCTCACTGTAAATCTCACACTTGAGAAAGATCCACAAGTTCTTATTTAGTTTTAAATCAGTTAGTGAAGGGGGTCAGGGCATTACACTTGAAGCCTTTTTTTTTTTTTTTTTTAGCTAAGCAAGCAATAGAGTACTTGGTATATTGGCCTACATAAAGTTCATGCTCTTCTTGAATGCTACTGATTTCTTGTATGACTATTTGAAAAAAGTATCTTTGTGAAAATGGCAGTAGTTATGGGAGTTCATTTTCAGCCGATCTGGTTCCCTGAAATATCCAAACAACTCATTGTTTTTAGCGGCTCACACCATGACTCCCTCACCACCTTGCTGTTGTCTGTCCTGAACTGGAAAAGTCACTCTCAACTCCTTCCATTCATTCTCCAAACCGCTTGTCCTCTGTAAGATTGCGGTCTCCCTTATTTCTCATTTTAAATTAGTATACTCAATTATTAAGACTGATGTGGTCTGTAATTGGTAAATAGTGCTTGGGAAAGATATTTGATCAAAATCTTGACTTGTCAGAATGGATCATCTCTGTGTGATCAAAAAGGTCTGGTGGCTGAAGCAATGAATCAGAAGAGAAATGAAGTGTTAAACACTGGTCAAGTAGAAGTTTCTGTTACATCATAGCACTAATAACATCAGTCATAGAGACAGAAAAGAGATGTCCTTGTTTTTCCCTTGCGAGCATCGTAGATTGATGACAGGTAATGATCGGCCAGTGAAACTGCCGTTTTATGTCATGTACAGTATGCTGAATGTGTGTGGGGTAGGGAGTCTGTTCACCATCATGATAACTTCTGGGAAGAAGCTGTTCAGCATCCAGTTGGATCTACAGCAGAGACTGCAGACAGGGTGTAGAGGATCCTTTATGATGGAGAATACAGCGCCGTTGAGATCCACGTCTCCACAAGGGAAGGGAAAGGGGCACCAACTATCTTCACTATCCTGTCGAGCTGCTGTTGTTCATGAGCCTCACAGCTCCCTAACCAGGAAGGGCTGTAGGTCAGAATGCTTCCAGTGGTTCTCCTGTAGAAGGTGGTGAGGAGATGAGTGAGGAGACCTGCTTTTCTAAGTCTACGGAGGGGTGAAGTCATTTTTTAACAACTGCTGTGGTGTTAGTGGGGGAGATCAGCTCATCAGACAAGTAAACTCCCAAGAATTTGATGTTGCTGACCTAGCACCATTTTTGATCAGCGGTGAGAGGAGGTGATTGCCAACCCTCATAAAATCTAGCACCATCTCTTTTGTTTTATCCACATTGAGGGTGAAGTTGTGAAATCTGAAATACCTCCAACCTGTATGTGGACTTTTCATTGTCACTAACAAGGCCCACCACTGTTGTGTCGTCGGCATACTTAATAATGTGGTTGGTGCTGACTCTAGCAGTACAGTCGTAGGTACAGCAGGGGGCCGTACTCACTGTGATGGTTCCTAATGTGTTGCCCACCTTTACCATCTGCCGCCACTGAGTCTGCAAGTTGAGTACCCAGTTACAGGTACACCATGTACACCTCCATCAACCTCAGTTTTTCCACCAACTGTTGTGGAATGATCGTATTAAAAGCAGAGCTGAAGTCAGTGAAGAGGATCCGGACGTAGGTGTTCTTCCTCTCTAAGTGTGACAGCATGAGGTGGAGTTTAGTGGAGATAGCATCCTCAGTGGATCGGATGGCTCTATAAGCGAACAGTAGGTGATCCAGATTAGCAGGGAGACTGTTCTTAATATTCTGCATGACCAGCCACTCAAAGCATTTCATTACAATTTCAGCCACAGGGCGCAAATCATTTAGCCAGGCTGGGTTAGGCTTCTTTGGGACAGGAATAATGGTGGCACATTTGAGGCACACAAGCACTACTGCCTGACCGAGAGAGACATTAAAAATTTCTGCAAAAACATCTTTAGTTGCTCTGTATAGTCCTTTAAAACACGTCCATGGATGCCATCCGGCCTTGCAGTTTTACGTGTGTTAACGTTGGCAAGGGCCTTTTTCACGTCAGTTGTTGACAGCTGGAGTGCCTGGTCACTGGGTAGAGAAGGGAGCATCCGTGCCTGAATGGTGTTGTTGGTCTCAAATCGTGCCCAAAAGTTCATCTGGTAGATAGGCGTCATTATGGCATATACACAGTGGAGGGGGCTCGCTGTCAGTGATAGTCTGAATTCCCTGCCACAGCCGACATGAGTCTCTGTCAGTTGGGAGGTGGGTGTTTAGTTTTTGAGCATACAGCCTCTTTTTGAGTCCGATCACGGATTACGATCACTGGAAGTAGTATTGGCCAATACCAATACTGACCACCAAAATAAATAATAGGCCAACTATTCTTAACAACAATGTAGTTTAAATTAAGAGCTGATAAAGTATCATGAATTGACAACTCTTTATTTATTGGCAAGCAACATGTGCAGCAAGCAACATGTGCAACATATTCTAGAGGTGATTAGGAACAGCTTAGAGCTTAACAAATATAGAACAGGATATATCAATAAATATAAAAATATATTAAAAACAGAAAAAAACATCTTTATCTTTAACAGAAAGTCCTTAAAGAAAGTACTCAAATGTTAATGTCTTCAAAATCAAATGTCTTCACTGTACAATTTAAATATAGATTAATCCTACTAAATATACTAAAGAGCAATGAGCGATGTTATCTTAGGCTTTTGTTGTTTGATTAACATTATTGACACAGCAGGAATATTACGCTGCTGTCACGTTAAGACCGAATGCACTGCTCCAATATAATGTTACACACACACAACTTATTTCCCAACTGGTTATGTTCACTTAAGACATACCGTAATACGATAGTGTTTAAGGGAATACCGGGAATTTTGACATATTTCTGTGTGTATTTAACCATTTGAGCTGGGGACACACTTAACGAATGTAAGGCGGATTATGAATGTAATTTGAAACGACTGATCATGCCCAAACGCGACGAGGTAGAGACAGTTGTGTTCAGTCAGTGTTCACAGCTGCAGTCGTTGGAAACAGTCTGTAAGTGTGTTCAGTTCAGTCTTTGAATGTTTCAGCTAACGTAGACTAGCCATGTTCCGTACACAACAATGTTCCGTACAGATGACCTTTTCCTGCCAATCGCTAAATAAATACTTCCAGATTATACATAAACTATATATGTGTGTTATCATCACTTCTCCCTCTTTTATCTCCAACCAAAAAGCGAACACCCCGCCATTTGTTCCAGAGAGATTTTAGTAAGTTTGCTAGGTGCGCTCACTGCTCCTGCAAACAGAGGGTGGGCAAGCTACAGCCCAGATATAAGCTTTAGGTGGGGAGACAACTACAGCGGCGTAAATGTACATTTTAATTGGATTAATGCTTCTCACAGTACTATAGTCTTCATGAAATTATTATTATGTTATCACAAATTATTAAATATATTACCTTTTGTTGAATAACTGCTTTGAAATGGGAATTTTAAACGTCTCGCACTGAGTCAGGCAGCAGAGATGCAGCATAAAGTGATGATTATATTTATAATATTTTAACATTTAAAATTGTCATTCTTTAATAAATCAACAATTATATATTACTATATTATATCACAAATTATAATTTTAAAGTCAATTTTTGCAGTTGAAATCAAGGTATGCGCTCTGTACGGAACACCGTTAACGTCTGTGAGCATCCAAACCCAGGCGGAGGAGGTTCTTTACCCCACTTTTCTCAAATACTATTGGTCTAAAAGACATCAATCTCCATCAAGAATACATCCTCCAATGGGAATTTCCCCAGAGAATGAGCACTCACACAAGCTTGTCTGGCTCTCAGCAACTGAGTGGCGTCCGTTGACGTGCGGTAAAAGGCGAAAAGTGTACGGAACATGGTTAGTCCACGTTAGTCCTTAAGTGTGTCCCTGGCGTTAGGCATGAACCCAAAGCTAAAATTCTACATTGCAAATCGTTTTCCACTCCATGTCAGAGCGCACAGAAAGAACAGTAGCTAGTTGGGGAACAGTAGTGAAAGTGAAAGTGACACGTGATGGCCAAGTATGGTATCCCATACTTGGAATTTGACCTCTGCATTTAACCCATCCAAGTAAGTGCACACACATTAGGAGCAGAGTAGTGAGTAGTGAACACACACACACTGCAAACGTGGATACACACACCCGGAGCAGCGGGCAGCCTTGAGTGGCGCCCGGGGAGCAATTGGGGGCTAGGTGCCTTGCTCAAGGACACCTCAGTCATATTCCTGCCGGTACTGGAATCGAACCAGCAACCTTTGGGTCACCAGTCCAACTCTGTTACCATTAGGCCATGACTGCCCCAAAGTAGCGCTTTCACGGCTTAATCCAGTGTTAATAACTATTTTCATGATCTAGCACGTCCTGCAGTTTAGCACCAGTAGACTGTATTTTACGACAATTGCTGATCTAGCTGATTTGGATGCTAAGTTTGGGCTTTAGGCAGGAACGAAAGTGCACCGCTGTAAAGGAAAGAAATACGCTCAAATATCACAGCCTTAGTTTCTTGCTGTCATTGCTGTAGAGTTGCTGTCACTGCAATGTCTCCACTATGATGTTGAAAATGTATTGTCTTTTTCAGACACCTTTTCAGACCTGCCAGACCCTTGAATGTAGTGAAGCAATTTTAGCTTTAGAGAAAAACTGTTATTGCGAGTCTTGCGTCATCTGATCGGCTCTTCTGATTGGCCTTTATAGAAACCACCGATCGATCTATATTCAGCTATTATTGACCAATTACAATTACAAAAGCACCTTTACCCAGATTTAAATGCAACATTACAGCCCTCAACAGCGAACAGTCCGTAAGATGAAGCTCCAAGAAGATACACTGTCAAAACAAAGATTTAAAGAGCTGGCAAGAGTCTGGAAAATTAGCTAGAGAAATATTTGCCTACTGGTGATGGTGGTGTGACAATATTCAGGGACTATACAAGACAAATGTAGGAAATAGTTTGTAAAAGTGATCTAATGGCCTTTTTTTTACAGTGATACTTTTGTTTATAAACTAACACTTTAGACAGGATATAGACATTGTTTAAATTAATACATGTTTATATTAACTGTGTGATTTGTATATGTACATTTATGAAATACATAACTTATACATTTAACTCTGATAACAGATCACTCTGAA
Source organism: Siphateles boraxobius (assembly GCF_051911475.1). Taxonomy (NCBI): domain Eukaryota; kingdom Metazoa; phylum Chordata; class Actinopteri; order Cypriniformes; family Leuciscidae; genus Siphateles; species Siphateles boraxobius. The sequence continues at coordinate 59,257 of NW_027508835.1, forward strand.
TTGTAATGTGGACTCGTGCATTTTCTGTAAAGCTGCTTTGAAACGATGTGTACTCTGAAAAGCTCTATAGAAATAAATGTGAATTGAATGACAACATATAACATGCCAGCAATGTATCAGGATTTAAAATGGACAAATACACTGATAATCTTAGCAGTTTCTTTTGTTCACACTTTCATAAATTCAATAAGCTGTCTTCCCAGCAAATCAGTTTCATTAGGGATCATTAACTTGATTTTTCTTTTTTTATCATTAACTGTATTCCTTCATGTTTTCTAATTATCTCAGAGGTGGCCACAAATTAATTACCATCTCTTGCAGTCTGTTTATGTATTCTACCAATGTTTAGTATAACCACCAATTAACACCATTTAAAAACAATTAAGAAAACTATTAGTATTTAACCAGAACTTTGTGCTACAAGTCAGTTCCAGATTTCACTCATGACTTCACCTAATGATATATGCCTATCTGCAAGATAAGCTGATGATGGTTGATAACCACCAATGCCATAACCTTAGACAGCTTATTCAGCTTGGCTGGAAAGACATTATAACACCATTATTATATGGTTCAGGAAAAGAGGCAATTAAAGTATTATTAAAATAGTCCACCGAGACTCCCCTGCTGTCAGCTTGAGTGCAGGTAGTTGAAGACGAGGACAGGGGAACTGAAGTATAGTTGATTTATTTACAAAGTCAACTTACAGGCACAGACTGAAACAAAGGAAACTCTCCAGGACTTCAAAACACACACAACCATACACGGACGACGACCAACAAACACTGAGGGAAAACACAAGGCTTAAAAGAACTGGGACTAATGGGACAATTAACTGAACACAGGTGAAGAAACTGAACACAAACGAGGAGCGGGAAAAACTAACAGGACTGAACCAAAATCACAAAGACGGGGGGAAACAAGATCTCAAAACTGAACTAATAACAGGACTAAACCAAAATCACAAAGACAGGGGAAACCAAGATCACAAAACAGAACTCAACACATAGAAACATGACAGTACCTCCCTCCTCCCCGAAGGCGCATCTTCGCGCCGTATAACATCCAAAGGGGTGGGAGGGTGGGCGCCCTGGAGGCTGACCGGGGCGCGGTTGCACAGGAGCGGGAACCCTCCAGGGCGGAGCTGGGAGCACAGGGAACCGGGGTGGAACAGGCTGTGGACATGGCCATGGCGGAGCAGGCTGTGGGCGTGGCCACGGCGGAGCAGGCTGTGGGCGTGGCCACGGCGGAGCAGGCTGTGGGCGTGGCCACGGCGGAGCAGTGGGACCCTCGGGCGTCCAGGGCGGAGCGCGCTGTGGGGAGCGCGCTGTGCCTTTTCAACGGGGAGGCTATACAATCAGTTACAAATCATAAATGTCTTGGCATTGTGATTGACCATAAGCTTAAATGGGATCTGTGGTCTGACCTCATCAGCACTAAGACACAACAAAGAATGTACTTTTTAAAGAAACTGTTATCTTTTAATGTTCATATCAAAATGCTGCAGATGTTCTATTGTTCTTTTATTGACAGTGTTTTGGCTTTCTGCATCACCTGCTGGTTTGGTAATGCTACTGAGGCACAGAAGAAGTCTGTAAGAAAAACAGTAACAATGGCCAGTAAACTATTAGGGATCAAGTTACCAAGTGTGGAATGCATTTACAGGGAAAGAGTATTGAACAAGGCAAAATCCATTGTGGGAGATAAGAGGCACCCCCTTGCCTCTTCATTCAAACTGCTGCCTTCTGGGCGACGATATTGCCTCCCTCTGTTTACCAAAAATAGATCAAAATCTTCATTTGTGCCTCAAGCAATTAAGTTTTTAAACATGTAAGTTAAATAGGTAGGATACTTAGCTGGTCTGATATGCCTAATTTAATCGGTAGTAAAGTGCGGGGTATGGGTAAATATGTGTTAAGTGTATTAGTATGTGTCTTTGTATGTTTAAAGGTTCTCCTTTGGTGATGTATGTTGTAATGCCTACCTGATAGCCATGCAAACAAATTTCCTCACGGGGACAAATAAATGTACTTTACTTTACTTTACTTACTGTGGGACCCTCCACGGGCGTCCAGGGCGGAGCTGTGGGACACTCGGGCGTCCAGGGCGGAGCTGTGGGACACTCGGGCGTCCAGGGCGGAGCTGTCGGACACTCGGGCGTCCAGGGCGGAGCTGTCGGAGACTCGGGCGGCCATGGCGGTGAGGACCCTTCGGGCGGCCATGGTGGAGATGTTTTTTCAGGTGGCAATGGTGGTACTGGGAACCCCGTCGGTGAAACCTCCGCAGTCCCCCTAGCAGGTATACTGCGCCCCCCCAAAATTTTAATGGGGAAATTGACAGGAAAGGAGGGGTCCGGCAGCCAAGAGGGACTTGAACTAAGCAGGATCAGTGGCGAAGGAAACTCTGGGCTGGATAGGACTGGCATAGGATCAGTGGGCTCTGGTGCATCTGGTGCAGGATCAGTGGGCTCTGGTGCAGGATCAACGAGCTCTGGCGCAGGATCAACGGGCTCTGGCGCAGGATCAACGGCTACTAGAACAGTAGCAGCCACAAAGACAGACACAAACACAGAAACAAACATTGGCTCGGGAACAGACACCGGCTCAGGAACGGGAACAGACACCGGCTCAGGAACGGGAACAGACACCGGCCCAGGAACGAGAACAGACACCGGCCCAGGAACGGGAACAGACACCGGCTCAGGCTCAGTAGCCACTAGAACAGTAGCGGCCACAAGGACAGACACAAAAACAGAAACAAACATTGGCTCAGGAACAGCAGACACTGGCTCTGGAACAGCAGACACTGGCTCCGGAACAGCAGACACTGGCTCCGGAACAGCAGACACTGGCTCCGGAACAGCACACACTGGCTCCGGAACAGCACACACTGGCTCCGGAACAGCACACACTGGCTCCGGAACAGCACACACTGGCTCCGGAACAGCACACACTGGCTCCGGAACAGCAGACACTGGCTCCGGAACAGCAGACACTGGCTCCGGAACAGCAGACACTGGCTCCGGAACAGCAGACACTGGCTCCGGAACAGCAGACACTGGCTCCGGAACAGCAGACACTGGCTCCGGAACAGCAGACACTGGCTCCGGAACAGCAGACACTGGCTCCGGAACAGCAGACACTGGCTCCGGAACAGCAGACACTGGCTCCGGAACAGCAGACACTGGCTCCGGAACAGCAGACACTGGCTCCGGAACAGCAGACACTGGCTCTATCTTGAAGACTGGCTCTGGCTCTTGCTCGAAAGACTGGCTCTGGCTCTTGCTCGAAGACTGGCTCTGGCTCTTGCTCGAAGACTGGCTCTGGCTCTTGCTCGAAGACTGGCTCTGGCTCTTGCTCGAAGACTGGCTCTGGCTCTTGCTCGAAGACTGGCTCTGGCTCTTGCTCGAAGACTGGCTCTGGCTCTTGCTCGAAGACTGGCTCTGGCTCTTGCTCGAAGACTGGCTCTGGCTCTTGCTCGAAGACTGGCTCTGGCTCTTGCTCGAAGACTGGCTCTGGCTCTTGCTCGAAGACTGGCTCTGGCTCTTGCTCGAAGACTGGCTCTGGCTCTTGCTCGAAGACTGGCTCTGGCTCTTGCTCGAAGACTGGCTCTGGCTCTTGCTCGAAGACTGGCTCTGGCTCTTGCTCGAAGACTGGCTCTGGCTCTTGCTCGAAGACTGGCTCTGGCTCTTGCTCGAAGACTGGCTCTGGCGCTTGCGGGCAGGCGATGGGTTCAGGGCATACCGGACTTGGAACTGGCTGGAGTGGGAGATCCTCCACGAGATAGTCGGATCCACACGCCCACAGCGTGTGATCCACAAACTCCAAGAAGGACATTTCTAGGTCCTTCACCAGAATTATTTGGGCTAGTGGGTCCTTCAGTCCACCCCAGAAACTCCTTGTAAGTGCCTCTTCATTCTGAGTCACATCATCATAGAGGCCTATTTACAGCCCTGCATATTCCTCCAGAGAGAGCTCATTCTGGAAGAGGATTGGTATTTCCATGGGGCTCCTCCTTTTTTTTTAATAGGTTGGTCGTTCTGTCAGGTTGAGTGCAGGTAGCTGAAGACGAGGACACGGGAACTGAAGTATAGTTGATTTATTTACAAAGTCAACTTACAGGCACAGACTGAAACAAAGGAAACTCTCCAGGACTTCAAAACACACACAACCATACACGGACGACGACCAACAAACACTGAGGGAAAACACAAGGCTTAAAAGAACCCGGACTAATGGGATAATTAACTGAACACAGGTGAAGAAACTGAACACAAACGAGGAGTGGGAAAAACTAACAGGACTGAACCAAATCACAAAGACGGGGGGAAACAAGATCTCAAAACTGAACTAATAACAGGACTAAACCAAAATCACAAAGACAGGGGAAACCAAGATCACAAAACAGAACTCATAGAAACATAGAAACATGACACCTGCATAAATAACATGCGCTCTTGAGTTGGACATAGTTGATATAATTCCTCAAGCTGAGCCTGTGACATCTAGCCTTCACTTAAAGCCACATTTCACAGTCTGATCCACTTTCTTCTGTCCAGTTGTCAGTGTAAATTTTACATTTGTATATGTCTATATCTCCAGCAAGGATCTGAGCCTAGCCCTGCATCTACAAGCATCAGACCAGCAGATCCTCTTCCTTCCATTGATTTAATCTAATATGGTCTACTAGTAAATGTGCTCATGACCAGTGTACAGTTTTAGCTATATCTGGGTTTTGAATTTTGGTCTATCTAGCCACCCATGACAGTAAGATGTTCGGTCATTAAGCATTCAAGTCTTTGGGCCATGTGAATCTCTCTTTAGTTTTTTTTTTTTGCTTCCTGTCATGTTAATTGTGCGGACATATCTCTGCTGTCTCTGTGTATTCATATGCCTAGAGTCTACTCTGGATTCAATAATGGATATACAGGTATTGCTGATGATCTATTGGTTAGGTTTGTATAACAATGGTTAAACTACATAACTAACATTATAAGAATGTCATTCCTTGTGTGTTCTTGATGGCTTCCACTCCTCATTCTACAAACTAATACCTGCCTTTCCATCTATCTTCTTTTCTGCGTAGTACGTTTTGGTACATCATGGTGTTGTATTTACATGAGCCACTGGAAGTGAATCCGCCTCATTAGAGCATTGATTCATTAATGCAGCGAACACAACCGTGACAAAACCAGGCAATAGTGATGATAAGTGCGACGTGGCTCTGGTTTGTGTTAAAGTGCAGGGGGGCCTATCACCTCTGATGAAGAAACCCATTTATACACTGTCGCACACAAGAGGTCATCCCTCTCCGTATTCCTCTATTGACCCAGGTTGTTCGTTTATTATGGGCAGCTTTTTTATTGAAGGATGATTACCCTGAGTGATGTCAGGCTGGAGGAGAAAAGATCGACCCGAATAATGGCATTCCAGAGCGGGGGAGTCAATGCACGCTCTTTTCTTCTGCGCTGCTCACAAATTGAGTCACATCCTCCCCTCATCCATTATTTACAGCTGATCAGCCTTTCCTGGCATCTATGGATTTGATAATCATCCCCATGTCCATATTAAATATGTGACATAAATTTCACCACAGGGGCCTGTCAATAGAAGGCCACAGGAGAACAAAGGCCACAGGAGAAAGATTAAAGCAGAGAACATGTTTCATATGTATGGAAATGACAGTGTGATTTGGTGATGTGAATAAATACGGTTTAAGTCCAAAAAAAGGGAGGGGTGAAAAATAAATAAACCATTACTATGCAGGTCTAAAAGAATGAATGCGGGGTTGACTAGGTGCCATATGAATACTAGGTCATGCAAGCCGAAATTACAGTAATACCAGATATGATAACTCAAATACCCTTTGAAACCTTACGGTCACTGGCGTTTGAGAGAGAGGCTTTGACTAAATTAGCTATATAAGTATACATTTGAGTAGTTTAGAAGTAAACGTTTTACGTTCACCATCTATGCTGATTAAAGCACCTTCTTGGGTATCTTGGGTTGGTTGGGTGATATGAACAAAGTTTCTTTCATGATATGAGTACTTTTATTTCACAATAATGATTATATATATATAACAATATATGTAATATAATACAATATAATCACAATATAATACTGCATATTAACGCACCAGTGGGGCTCGCCAGCCTTAGTCAAACGGGTTGGCGCGTATGGTTGGGTTGCGGAGAGATTGTGAGATTGTGGTTAGGTCTCAGCAGCACTGTTGGTTTATTTGTAGAGGTTGTATAGTATTTACAGTCATTACGTTCCTCTGTATATTGCGTGAATGACGGGTGGTTGGGCAGATATTGTGATTTGCGGTAGGTGGTATGCCATACGTAACCGTTGCCACTGAAACTGCATATTAACGCACCAGTGGGGCTCGACAGCCTTAGTCAAACAGGTTGGCGCGTATGGTTGGGTTGCGGAGAGATTGTGAGATTGTGGTTAGGTCTCAGCAGCACTGTTGGTTTATTTTTAGAGGTTGTATAGTATTTACAGTCATTACGTTCCTGTGTATATTGCGTGAATGACGGGTGGTTGGGCAGATATTGTGTTTTGCGGTAGGTGGTATGCCATACGGAACCGTTGCCACTGAAACTGCATATTAACGCACCAGTGGGGCTCGACAGCCTTAGTCAAACGGGTTGGCGCGTATGGTTGGGTTGCGGAGAGATTGTGAGATTGTGGTTAGGTCTCAGCAGCACTGTTGGTTTTTTTGTAGAGGTTGTATAGTATTTACAGTCATTACGTTCCTCTGTATATTGCGTGAATGACGGGTGGTTGGGCAGATATTGTGTTTTGCGGTAGGTGGTATGCCATACGGAACCGTTGCCACTGAAACTGCATATTAACGCACCAGTGGGGCTCGACAGCCTTAGTCAAACGGGTTGGCGCGTATGGTTGGGTTGCGGAGAGATTGTGAGATTGTGGTTAGGTCTCAGCAGCAAGAGGGAAGTAGAGGTCAGTAAGCTTGGCTGAGTTGAGTGGGGGACGGAGGGGGGTGACTCTGGGACGCCAGAGTCACTGTCGAGCCCTCTTGAGGTGTCGTGGGCTAGTCGACGAAACACTGAGGACGGAAGGTGCCCACTTGAAGACCCTAGAGATGTTCCCTACTCCGCTCAATCCAGAGGGTTGTTATGGGGGGACCGCACTGTGGTTGCAGCCGTTGTGTGTGCTGACGCGCAAATACACTATTAACACCAGACAGAAGGAGATTCACGTCACCAGATGGAAAGAAACGTAAATGGATGGAGAAGCATAGGTTACTGTAAAGCTACGTCTTAGTTGGTGCTTATCTTGGCGAAAGCCGAGTACAAATCAGCATGAAGTTTTAACATCTACTCTCGTGTAATGGAAATCAATAATTGTAAGTAAATTTAAATTTTAAGTTTGTTACAAAAAACAAAAAAAAACTTTCCAAAATAATATACAGGAAAAGATCTCAAGCTTATTGAATACAAATAAACAGTCAGTAATAAAATAAGAACAAATAGTGTAATTACAAGCAACAGGGTAAATAAATATAATATAAAAGACACAAATTAAATTTGTGTTAGGTCTAGCTTTCTAACAGGAGAAAAACTATAGAAATTAAATTAAACATAAATAAAACACTGAATTGTGTTCATAGTATGAATGAAACATACTGTACACTGATTATAATTAAAGTTACAAAAGTTATTCTGTCAAGAGCTGAGAGAGATTTTCTCTTGTTCTTTTGCTTTTAGATTAACGTTAATGACATTGACAGCAGCAGGAGGCCTATACTGTATTATATATACTGTATTAGGCTACTGTCACTTTATGACCTAATGGTTAGATCCAGTATCCCACTGATTCTGTTCTCTTAAGATATAACCGACTGTGTTTACGTGAATTCTCGCCAAGAAGGGTATTTTGACAATTGTGTGTATTTGAGTGTTTATAAACCTTGTAAAAGAACTCAGTGCAGTGTGTGAAAGGTGGCTTTCTGTGTGCGCCCTTCGAGTGTGTAATAATAATAATAATAAGAATTTGTTACATTTATATAGCACTTTTCTGGGTACACAAACCGCTTTACAAGTGGAAGAGGGAATCTCCTCAACCACCACCAATGTGCAGCTCCACCTGGATGATACACACACACACACACACACACACACACAACACACACACACACACACACACACACACACACACACACACACACACACACACACACACACACACACACACACACACACACACACACACACACACACCAGCTTACAGGTGGAGAGGAGACAGTGATGAAGCCCATCAGTGTATGGGGATGATTAGGAGCCCATGATGGACAGAGGCCGAGGGGAAAATTTGGCCAGGACACCGGAGTTACACCCCTACTCTTTTTAGAAGGACATCCTGGGATTTTTTATGACCACAGAGAGTCAGGACCTCAGTTTAACGTTCCATCCGAAGGACGGTGCTCTTTGACAGTATAGTGTCCCCATCACTACACTGGGGCGTTAGGACCCACACAGAGCACAGGGTGAGCGCCCCCTGCTGGCCTCACTAACACCTCTTCCAGCAGCAACCTGGTTTTCCAGACACTGACCAGCCTCAGCCCTGCTTAGCTTCAGTGGGGGACCAGTCTTGGGCTACAGGGTGTGTTAGTTACCGGCAAAAAACATACAAAAACCTGTCTGTCTGTCCACTTAATTTCCACTGCCGGTGAGTCATATCCCAATATTCTAGCACAGTGGTTCTCAAAGTGGAGTCCGTGACCAATAACCAGGGGTCCGCAAAATAATTTCTCTGAGAGGCACAAAATCACTCTCCAGAACATTTTCGTTCACTGTTCCTTGCTGGTGAAAGATCTCCTCACCTTCATGCGGAGTGTATAATCTCGAATACATTCACAAGACAGCTGAATACTCATCTCTTCCGTGAGCACTTCACCTCATCATAAATAAACCTATGCTTTCACTTTCCTTTAATCCCTCACTATTCTAGCCTATGCTACTCTAAGCAATGTCTGAAAACTTTGTATTTTGAGCAATTATTGTGTTAAATGAAAAAATGTAAAAGTATTTTAAGGACTATAATTTTTTTAAATATATAATCTGAAATCTAATGCAATTTATATTCCAAAATCACTTTTATAATGCATTCAACGTCAAGTAAGCCAAACCTAGACACTTAAAGGTTTTTATGGATGCAGTTCTTATATCGGTGAGGCAAGTATATGATGAGTTTCAGTTCTTTAGAAAGCAGTTCACAGAAACAGAGACGGCAGAAAGTGCATGCTGTTTGCTTTTTTTTAACAAAAGCAAAACTGTGGTATCTCTCAGGAGTTATTATATAATAAAGTACACGAGACAGGAGTAGTGAACTTCATCAATTTTTTTTACTCTCCACTTCCATTCTCACACACACTATGTCAGAACACAGCAGTTCAGACTTCTTGTTTTAAATAGTCACAATACAATTCACTCATGAACACAACATTTTCCCCTTTTTTATAAAACAGAATAGAACATTAGAGCCGCACTAACAATGCAGAAACATCGACACATAACCAGAACGTCCTGGTTGCGTATGCAACCCACCGTTCCCTGAAGGAGGGAACAGAGGACGTAGTCGACAGTCGACTGAAATGGGATCTCGCTAGAGAGCCTATCCTCTTCGAGTACTATTGAACGAGCCAATGTAATTGGCGTGCGTGATTCGCATCAAACACTCCGCCCCCGCGGCGCGGGTATAAATACGGAAGTGGATGCACGCACTAGTTGCTTTTCGCTGAGGAGCCGAGAGTAAACCGGGGTCAGCGGTGGTCCAGCAGTAGTGGCAAGGGGACTACGTCCTCCGTTCCCTCCTTCAGGGAACGGTGGGTTGCATACGCAACCAGGACGTTCCCTTTCAGTCGATAACGTCAGACGTAGTCGACGGTCGACTGAAATGGGATCACCCTTTGAACACGCCAATAACGCTGCCACCTTCCAGTGCCTAAACCAAAGCCTCCTGATGCCCCCGCACATTTAAGGCGGGGAAGGACAGGGCTTAGGCCAGGGAAGTCACTGCTGTTCCTACAGGACCACTGGGAAAGCGTTCCCCGTACATTGGAAGGAAGGGACGCTGCGGAAGCCAAATCCAACCCAGAGGGAGATAACGTGGAGAATACACATATGAACTGGGCGGAAACCGGGCAGTCTAACATATGGAATGTCACTGGGGTGGCTCCAGCCTAAGACGGGGGAGACACACCGGACAGTGACGGCAGAGAGACTCTGCCGAGGGAAGACACGGGCTCGCCGCAGAGAGCCGTATCGTGGAAGAATACACATATGGGATCGCCGTAGGGACCGCAACATATGGACCCAGCCTAACACAGGTTCAACACAGCTTACGAGTGGTAGGCCTAACACCAGACGTTCCGCACGTCCGACGTCGGAGGGGTGTGGAGGAACTCAACAGGGTTCAATTTTAAGGGAACTCAACTGGAGTAGAAAGGCGCACGTATCCAGTCCATAGGAGGGGAATGGCGCAGCAAGCCGACACTACACCGGGCTCACGGTGAAACTGGCTTCATGAGAAGGGAGCCCACGGGAAGCAGCGGTTCAACTAGGTGTCGTCCAGTCCCCAATTCTAGAATCGGTTTAGCAAAGCATATCGTCAACGCCCAGGCGGAGCACTTTACACTCATCATAGAGGAGCTCAACACCTAAGTGGACATGTTGCATCTCGGATTTTTACCGAAATGAAGGCAAGCACTAAGTGCAACTTTGCATGGAAACAGCCTTCCCTGTCTGCTGAGTTCCAACAGACATTTGTAGAGCTGGTCTGAGGTCTATGGCTTGCATTCTGTACACGTCCAAGCGAACGGACAGAGAAGCCAAGGCTGGATCTGCCTCCTCCAGGGCAGCGCTTGCAGGCTCACCACCTGCTCCTATTACGGGAGAGGTAGGAACCTTGGGCACAATCCGAGCCGGTGTCTCAGCTTGTGAGAGTTAGCCGGCCCAGACTCCAGGCACAATAGGTTGACCGAAAGCGAGCAAGTCCCTACCCTCTAGTAGAGACCACGCGAGCAGGAGAACTGATATAACAGAATTTTTGACTATGAAGCTATGAAGACTTGTTCCTCTCCTGACTTGGCACGTAGGTGCAAGCGACGGGCGCAAAAAGACAGGAGCATTGCTCAACACAACATGTGAAGATCACTGGGCATGAGTCGCAGTCGCCTTTAGAAGGCTCACTGGGGTTAAACGCATTTCTGCGGGTCCCTGGGGCAGCTGAGAGCCAGTGTTTGTCCAAGGGTAGTCCGCTCGGTTTGTACAAACACTGGCAGGAAGACGAAACCGGAGGGGCAACTGAGCGGCCCTGGAATGGTGATGACCCAGCTGGACCCAGGGGATGGAGTCTCCACTTGCCCTGGCTATAACTGTCGTGGGGCTCAATGGCGGCACGATTGAGTAGAGCGGGAAGAGTGGAACAAAGCGTCCTCAGAAGCTTCTGACTCCAAGGAGGAGGTGACGGGTGAGTTGTGACATGCAAGGGAAGCTTGCGCAACGGTCTCAATGTCTAACAACTCGAGGCACGAATGCCCGTGTAGTCGAGGGTCGCCCAGGCCCCCGTTAAAACACACCCTTTGTACATGGCCCCTCTGTTGAAGAGGGTTTGGCAGCAGACCGGGATGAACTATAGTCACACAGGGTGAGCTGCTCTGCCACGGTCACCTCGAGACTCGATCGTGAAGCTAGCGCTGAAGCGGTCACATATGGAGGAAGCCAATCGCTGCAACTACCATATACCCCAGGAGCCTCTGAAAGTTCTTTCAGTGGGACCCTTTCTCACTTCAAGCACCAGCTGAACACATTCTCATTGGAGAGACGTGTTAGACCGAGTCCATCTCCAAAACTGAAAAAGAGATACTCAGCCCGTGGGCGAGATTAATCTCTTCCAGTTGACCTGAAGACCCAACGGGCTCTGGAGCACTCGAAGGGAAGGACACTGTACTGATACTCCACCCTTACACGCAACCCACAGGATGGCCTGCGGTGCGGAAGGTAGAGATCTGTTTTTAAGCACGTCTTTCAGGTCGGAGCTGCAGACCAATCTTGGGCCAAGATGGTCACGACCCACCACCTAGTAGCACGAAGCACGAGTTTACAACTGGCCTTCGTTCCGGCTGGAGGAGCGGCTATATCAAATCCTTCGCCAGCAGGATAAGATAAGCACGCACAAGTCAGGAGCACTGCTCAACACTCGGTGTGATGAATATCACTGAATTTTCAGGAGCACGTCTGCTCAACACCTAATGTGATGATTATCACTGACTTGAGCGGGGTAGCCGAGCCTGAGGTGGGGCAGCAAAGTAGAGAGAGTGGTGTTAGTGTGCTGTGCAACACTTACCTGTCTCCACTAGCGGCAGGGGGCGCGTGAGAAGGCGGATGACCTGGTCCTCGAACGCACCAAGCTGCCTGCTGGCGACCAAGGGGGAGCTGAGGGGTGTAAGGCTATACAGGGTCACACCCGCCAGACTGGCCCTCTTGGGACCCAGGAACAGATGAAATTCCTCTCTCTTTGAAGTGTGGGTACCACTTGCTCCGTTTTTTTTTTTTTTTTTTTTTTTTTTGGGGAGCCAGCGGCGGAACAGACACACACACAAACAAGGCTCCACCCGGCCCTCAAACCGGGGAGAGGGAGTGATCGTGCCACTCCAAGAGCATCTCATCCTTTCCTGGGCGGCCCGCTACGGAAAGCTTCCGCTTTCGCTTGCCATCTGGCTTGGCAGCGCCTGGAGCGGGCTGGGCGTCTCTACTGCGGCCGGCTCCATGCTGAGGCCTGGGTGGAGGCTGCTGCGGAGGGCCAGCAGGAGCGGCGGCCGGGGAACGCCCACGGCGACGAGCAGGCGGAGGAGCTGCCACCGGCGGCGATTGGAGGCAGCAGCTGGCCACCGGGGCAGGATGTGCTGGATGACCTCCGTCTGCGCTTGAGCGGCAGAGAACTGTTGGATGCAGTTCTCCACCGCGTCACCGACCAACCCAACCTGGGAAATTGGGGAGACCAGGAACCGAACCTTGTCCGCATCCGCCATACCAACCAGGCTGAGCCAACGAAGGCGCTACTGGACCACCAAGGTGGACATCGCCAGACCGATCACGTACGCTATGACACTCATGCCCCGGAGGGTGAGGTCGGATGCAGTGCGTTGCTCACCTATGAGCGCACGGTCTGGATTACCCTCGTGCATGCCATGGGTGCCCTAGCCTGCAGCAACGCCATGGCACGCAAGAGGAAGCGGCTTGCCCACAGGCTTTGTAAGCTCTGCCCGTCGGAACGGACGAAAACTCACAGGCCTTAGGGGGGAGACGAGGATCCCCCCAAAAGGCAGCAGCCGCCGGGCACAGGTGCACCTGTGTCGACAGACCGCTCCAATGGAGGGACACCTCGCGACCCTTCACCGTTCCTCCATCAAGGGTAATGAGGGGGAAAAGCTATTCAGGCAGTTTCTGGCAGAGAAAGATGCTGTTCACCACCTGATAAGCTCTCCATGCATTTCGGGAAAGAAAGGCACTCGGGCGGCGAGCTGAGAACCAGCGCGGCCCGCCCCAAGATACCAAACTCCAGATTCCAACCGAGACTGAACGGGACACGGTGGAGGTTCCACTCGAGCCCGGCAGCCTCGGCGGCCCGTTTCAGCATAGCTGATAATTCTGGATCTGGCTCGGGCAACATTGAACTCCCGGAGGGAGACAATGCAGCCGAGTCATCATCTCTAGAAGTCAGCTCACCCTCCGATGCTGCAATCGGCGTCCTGTCCTCCAGGGGAGCCCCGAGTGAAACCACTGGCCCACCCATTACAGATGGACCAGCAGACAACACAGGAGGCTCCAGTGGTTGCAGTGGAAGGGAGGAGTGAGGAGCCCACAGGGAATGGTTACCGGGCGGGACATCCAACACTATCCTCCGGTAACCCATCCCACACAGCACCCGAGGGTGGGGCATGGTAATGGGGACTCACTCTCCGCGAACGAAGGCGAGTCTCGCCCTCAACACTGCGACAGTCATGTTCCCACAGTGAAAACATGAGCTGTCCACAAAAGCTGTCTCAGCGTGCTGTAAGCCCAAACACGTGACACAACAGTTGTGACCATCAGAGAGAGACAGGGAACGACCGTACCCAGAAACGCACGGGCGGAATGACATCTTGAAAAAGACGCAAACGCACCCGTGTTGCTCTTCAGAAAATAGGACCGTCACCAGTGCCGGAGCACACAGGGGAATGACCGCGGCAACACTGAACAGAGAACTGAAAGAGTGAAGCACTCACTTTTCCGCCCTCTAACCAGCCATCAACACACACAAAATTTAGAAATTTGTTGCTGTTAAAACAGCAGTTGAGAGCTCAAAGCTCGCGATCACCGCTGCACACGCGCTGTAGAACACCAGCACTGGGAGAGTCGTCCTGAAGAACACCGACACACTCGCTCGTTGTAGACAACAGCACTCTCAGAGACATCAAACGATCGGCTCCGAAGCGAAAGGCAACTAATGCGTGCATCCACTTCCGTATTTATACCCGCGCCGCGATTACATTGGCTCGTTCAATAGTACTCGAAGAGGATAGGCTCTCTAGCGAGATCCCATTTCAGTCGACCGTCGACTACGTCTGACGTTATCGACTGAAAGGGAACAGCACATCAGATCCGAGTGATAGTCCTTCAACCAACTAGGTTTCCGAACATCACGTTTAGGTCTCGTGGCATGAGTGTGTGTGTGTGTAGTGAGCAGTGTTCTCAGCTGGAGTGGATGGTGTGCACATAAATGCAGTGAGATGGGAAGCTTTCCCCTTCTTTCCATCACTAAGAAAGTATGTACCCACCCCAAGTCTTTTGGCAACCTTGAGAGGATTGGTTAACTTTCTGTGTCCCTTAGGAACATGCATGTACCCACACTTTATCCTCATCTGGGAAACAAGGAGTGCGAGCATCAGTGTACTTTTTCATGTTGTGTTGTAGTCAGGTAACCATAGGAGATGACGGCATGATAGACAGCCTTGCCTGCCATGAGGAGCTGAAAGTATGAATTAACCGTTGCATCATGTGCAGTGGCACTGTACACCTGCAAGGAGTGTTACAACAGGTTTCCATGGCTGATGTTGAACCACATGGTTGATCCTCTCCACCATTAGCTGACGGTAGTAGAGAGAGGAATGATGGTGACAAATATTCCTTCCAAAAAAGCAGAGAAAGCAGCAGAGGTAAACTGAACACTGTTATCAGTAACAATACTCAATGGATTTCCATGGCAGCTGAAGACTGATGACAGAAACAAAGCCAACGTTATAGCAAACCTACAGTCGGACACAGCAGTGTCAAATGCCCCGACTACATCCACAGCCACTTTCTGCCTGGGTCCATCTGAAAGCTGTACACGTGGCAGGAACATACAGCATCATGAACCTGAGCATCCATCCCTGGCCACCAATAGAGAGCAGAAAAGCATTGTTTGGTCCTCACTTCTCCCTGATGTCCTTGTTCAGATCGAAGACTAGGAGGTGAAATCAGCCGTGAGGAACAACTCAACGTCCAGTCCCTAAGGTGAAGGAGGCCAACCATTGGAAATCTGAGTATGAAGTCTGTGTTAGAGCAGGAAGAGAAGCACATGCAGCCTCAACATCACTTGCAGACAGAGAAGTACAGGCGACAGATAGAAAACAACACACTCCTCATCAACATCATCAACAGCATAATCTGCAGGAGAAGCAGGAAAAGCAGGATCTGCAGGAGAAGCATGATCTGCAGGAGAAGCAGGAGAAGCAGGAAAAGCAGGATCTGCAGGAGAAGCAGGATCTGCAGGAGAAGCAGGTAAAGCAGGAAAAGCAGGAGGAGCAGGAAAAGCATCTGCAGGATCTGCAGGAGAAGCAGGAAAAGCAGGATCTGCAGAAGAAGCATGATCTGCAGGAGAAGCAGGAGAAGCAGGAAAAGCAGGATCTGCAGAAGAAGCATGATCTGCAGGAGAAGCAGGAGAAGCAGGAAAAGCAGGATCTGCAGAAGAAGCATGATCTGCAGGAGAACCAGGAAAAGCAGGAGAAGCAGGAAAAGCAGGTTCTGCAGGAGAAGCAGGATCTGCAGGAGAAGCAGGAAAAGCAGGATCTGCAGAAGAAGCATGATCTGCAGGAGAAGCAGGAAAAGCAGGATCTGCAGGAGAAGCAGGAAAAGCAGGAAAAGCAGGTTCTGCAGGAGAAGCAGGATCCTCAGGATCTGCAGGAGAAGCAGGAAAAGCAGGTTCTGCAGGAGAAGCAGGATCTGCAGGAAAAGCAGGTAAAGCAGGAAAAGCAGGAGAAGCAGGAAAAGCAGGATCTGCAGGAGAAGCATGATCTGCAGAAGAAGAAGGAGAAGCAGGAAAAGCAGGATCTGCAGGAGAAGCAGGAAAAGCAGGAGAAGCAGGAAAAGCAGGATCTGCAGGAGAAGTAGGATCTGCAGGAGAAGCAGGTAAAGCAGGAAAAGCAGGAGGAGCAGGTAAAGCATCTGCAGGATCTGCAGGAGAAGCAGGAAAAGCAGGATCTGCAGAAGAAGCATGATCTGCAGGAGAAGCAGGAGAAGCAGGAAAAGCAGGATCTGCAGGAGAACCAGGAAAAGCAGGAGAAGCAGGAAAAGCAGGTTCTGCAGGAGAAGCAGGATCCTCAGGATCTGCAGGAGAAGCAGGAAAAGCAGGTTCTGCAGGAGAAGCAGGACCTGCAGGAAAAGCAGGTAAAGCAGGAAAAGCAGGAGAAGCAGGAAAAGCAGGATCTGCAGGAGAAGCATGATCTGCAGGAGAAGCAGGAGAAGCAGGAGAAGCAGGAAAAGCAGGATCTGCAGGAGAAGCAGGAAAAGCAGGAGAAGCAGGAAAAGCAGGATCTGCAGGAGAAGTAGGATCTGCAGGAGAAGCAGGTAAAGCAGGAAAAGCAGGAGGAGCAGGTAAAGCATCTGCAGGATCTGCAGGAGAAGCAGGAAAAGCAGGATCTGCAGAAGAAGCATGATCTGCAGGAGAAGCAGGAGAAGCAGGAAAAGCAGGATCTGCAGGAGAACCAGGAAAAGCAGGAGAAGCAGGAGAAGCAGGAAAAGCAGGTTCTGCAGGAGAAGCAGGATCTGCAGGAGAAGCAGGAAAAGCAGGATCTGCAGGAGAACCAGGATCTGTAGGATCTGCAGGAGAAGCAGGAAAAGCAGGTTCTGCAGGAGAAGCAGGATCTGCAGGAAAAGCAGGTAAAGCAGGAAAAGCAGGAGGAACCGGAAAAGCAGGATCTACAGGAGAAGCATGATCTGCAGGAGAAGCAGGTAAAGCAGGAAAAGCAGGAGGAGCAGGAAAAGCAGGATCTACAGGAGAAGCAGGATCTGCAGGAAAATCAGGATCTGCAGGAGAAGCAGGATCTGCAGGAGAAGCAGGAAAATCAGGAGAAGCAGGATCTGCAGGAGAAGTGGGAAAAGCAGGATCTGCAGGAGAAGCAGGAAAAGCAGGATCTGCAGGAGAAGCAGGAAAAGCAGGATCTGCAGGAGAAGCAGGAAAAGCAGAATCTGCAGGAGAAGCAGGAAAAGCAGGATCTGCAGGAGAAGTGGGAAAAGCAGGAAAACCAGGAGAAGCAGGAGAAGCAGGAGAAACAGGAAAAGCAGGATCTACAGGAGAAGCAGGAAAAGCAGGAAAAGCAGGATCTGCAGGAGAAGTGGGAAAAGCAGGAAAACCAGGAGAAGCAGGAGAAGCAGGAGAAGCAGGATCTACAGGAGAAGCAGGAAAACCAGGAAAAGCAGGAGAAGCAGGAAAAGCAGGATCTGCAGGAAAAGCAGGATCTGCAGGAGAAGCAAGAGAAGCAGGTAAAGCAGGAAAAGCAGGAGGAGCAGGAAAAGCAGGATCTGCAGAATCTGCAGGAAAAGCAGGATCTGCAGGAGAAGCAGGATCTGCAGGAAAATCAGGATCTGCAGGAGAAGCAGGATCTGCAGGAAAATCAGGATCTGCAGGAGAAGCAGGAAAAGCAGGATCTGCAGGAAAAGCAGGATCTGCAGGAGAAGCAGGAAAAGCAGGATCTGCAGGAGAAGCAGGATCTGCAGGAGAAGCAGGAGAAGTAGGAAAAGCAGGAGAAGCAGGAAAAGCAGGATCTGCAGGAGAAGCAGGAAAAGCAGGAGAAGCAGGAGAAGCAGGTAAGGTAAATAGACAGATTATCAGCAGGAGCATTTTGAGAAGTTCGACGGTAAACCAAATCACAATTGAATGACATGAGATGTGCAGACTACCTTGCTACACAAAGTCCAGCATGGCCAACACCCTTGGTGGTAATCAGGGTTGTCAGAGCCTGATGATCTGTACGGAGAGTGAAACGGCGGCCACACAGATATACATCTGGCCCTTAATATTTAACAATATTATTGACCTGTACTGACACTATTGGATGAGAACTGAGTTGGATAACGACATCATGGTTTTCTGCAGAGCTGCTGTAACAATACTGTCACGGACAGAGAATCACATGCACTCATGACTTTACAGTTTTTTACAATCGCTATGACATTTTTTTCAATACTTTTAACATATTTCCTAAACTCTTAACACAGTTAGCACTACATCCGTCTGTGTAAGCTATACTATTAACACATTTCTTGTTGCTTTAAAAAAAAATGCATACAATTAACACAAATTTAAAATGCTTGAACTTCTTTTACACACAAACTCAAACAAGACCAAAACAATGGATTTTTACTGGCAAATTCACCAATGCTTTAACACTGTATGTCAGAACAGAAAACACCATGTTCTAAACCTAACCCAGGCTAAAGTCAAGGTAAACAGCTGTTTATATTGTGAATTAAAACACAAATAGATCCCCTGTATTTTATTCTATTGTTATTGAGAAACAGCTGATTGAATTATCCAAATATATAAATTTATTTTTATTTATTTTATTTATTGCAACAATTCTGTCTCTGTCTTCGTTTTTTCATTACAGTAACCGTACATTCTATAAAGCACTCTGAGACGGGTCTTTTTTATTGAATTTCTGCAGAAAAAGACCTAAACCCAACAAAACAAAAATGTAGAGAGGCTTCAAAAGAAACTGCAGTGCAAAACACAATCTATGATCAATGCAATTTACTGTCTGTTGTATAAGGATACCTGACACATATACAATAATATAGTTTCTGTAATTCCATCTGATGTTCGTGTTTTTATGACATTGTGCTCTGATTGACTAAATCTTCCTGTTGGATGAGAACATATGTTAGTGTTTTGAAAAATTATTTGATTTTGAGACGTGTTTACAGTGTTTTGGTAGACATGTATTGTTGCTAGTGTATTATTGTATTTTGAAAATTAGTGTTGGAGTTTAGTTTACAATGTGTGATTTTGAACATGAAATTAACTGTTTTGCCAATTGTGTGTTGTAGGTGTGTTGGTGCGTTAAGAGTTTAGGAAATTTGTTAAAAGTATTGAAGAAATTGTCATAGCGGTTGTAAAAAAACTGTCACAGAGAAAAGACAAAACACTGATAATCCAAACCATAGACTGTAAAAAAAGATGGACGACGCCCCTTCGCTCTCTTCTATTGGCGAGAAGTGAAGCCACCATTGTTCGGATATGGCGCTGACATCTTGGGACTTGAGTCTGCGCAGTTGCGATTTCGGGACCAGACATGCGCAGTAGTGAGCAGGAAGTAAAGCCGGAAATCAACGTCCCGCTCTGGTCCCGCCCTCACTCCCACTGAATCAACCGCAAGCACGCGCCTCTGCTGCAGAACGTCTCAGGTTACTATTGTAACCATAGTTCCCTGAGAACAGGGAACGAGACGATGCGTCCATCGACGCCATGGGAACGCCCCCAGCGTGACTGCGTCTGAAGCATCTATGTCAACTAGTCCAATGGAAAGAATGAGCGTCACGGGCGGGTGACGTCATGACCAGGAATTGATAAAAGCACATCCGGTGCAAACCGGCATTAGCTTCGAAAATTGCCGAAGCAAGCCGATCACAGGGATGCAGGAAGTATGGCAGGGTGACGCATCGTCTCGTTCCCTGTTCTCAGGGAACTATGGTTACAATAGTAACCTGAGACGTTCCCTTACGAAGGGAACTCAACGATGCGTCCATCGACGCCATGGGAACGAGAATACCCAAAGCGCCAGAATTCCAAGTACCTGAGTGTCAGTCTGTTGTAACTAAGCACTAAGCACCTGAGAACCTGGGGCAGCATCCAGGTCCAAACTGTAAAACCTGACGAATGTGAGCGGTGAGGACAAGCCTGCCGCATCACAAACGTCTTGGAGGGAAACCCCAAATAACAAGGCTTTAGAGGCCGCCATACCCCTCGTTGAGTGAGCTCTGACCACCAAGGGACACGGATGGTCAGAGTACTCGTATGCAAGTGAAATAGCCTCGACTATCCACTTGCTAACCGTCTGTTTAGAAGCAGGAAGACCCTTCTTAGGTGATCCAAAGCAAATAAATAACTGGTCGGACTTCCTCATAGAAGATGTCCGATGAACATAAGTATCCAGTGCTCGCACTGGACACAAGAGGTTCAGCCTTTCCTGGTCCGCAGATGTAAAAGGAGGAGGACAGAAAGCCTGCAGCACGATAGGCCTCGGAATCAAGGTCGGCACCTTAGGGACGTATCCCTGTTTTGGATATAAGAATGCCTTGACCATCCCCGGTGCAAACTCAAGGCAAGTGGGGGAAACCGAAAGGGCCTGAAGGTCTCCAACTCTCTTAAGGGACGAAATAGCTAGCAGAAAGATAGTCTTAAGGGTAAGAAATTTCTCTGAAACCGAATCTAAGGGCTCGAATGGAGCCCTAGAGAGGCCTTCTAGTACTAATGCCAAATCCCAAGCTGGCACCCTAGTGCGAGTTGCAGGCCTCAGCCTCAGTGTGCCACGAAGGAAACGTGTAATCAGGGGGTCTCGACCCAACGATGTACCCCCAACCAGGGCGTGGTAAGCCGCAATGGCCGCCACGTAAACCTTAAGTGTGGAAGGACATAAACCTGACGTAAAGCGCTCCTGCAAGAACTCGAGTACTGTGTTCACAGAACAGTTAACCGGATCCCACTGATGTCGGTGACACCATACAGAAAAAACTTTCCATTTCAGCGCATATAGTTTCCTAGTAGCTGGAGCTCTGGAGCTTAGGATGGTCTCAGCAGCCTCAGCTGAGAGACCACTCTCTATGAGTTGGGCCCCCTCAGAGGCCAAACCCACAGGTTCCAAATCTCTGGCCGAGGGTGAAATATTGTGCCCCCGGCCTGAGACAGAAGGTCTCTCCTGATCGGGATCTCCAAGGGAGGACCGTCTAAGAGATGGATCAGGTCCGCAAACCAGATCCGACTCGGCCAGCGTGGTGCTACAAGCAGTAGGCTTATTCCGTACTGGCGGACTCGTTCCAGAACTCCTGGGAGCAGAGCAACAAGGGGAAATGCGTACAGACGTAGCCTCGGCCACGTCTGCACCATAGCATCCAGCCCCAGGGGGGCTGGGTGAGTAAGGGAGAACCAAAGTGGACAGTGCGTCGTATGCTGAGACGCAAACAGATCCACCTCTGCTTGGCCGTAAAACTCCCAAATTTTCTCCACCGCCTCGGGGTGGAGTCTCCAATCCCCTGGCCTCAGCTCCTGCCTCGACAGGATGTCTGCCCCCACATTCTGGTCCCCAGGAATATACACTGCCCTCAGGGAGAGTACCTTCCCCAGAGACCACAGGAGGATCTGGTGCGCCAGTTTGCAGAGCGGACGCGACCGCAGACCCCCCTGACGGTTCAGATAAGAGACCACTGATGTGTTGTCTGTTCGTACAAGCACATGATGGCCCCTCAGGTCTGGGAGAAACTGTCTCAACGCATTGAAGACAGCCATCATCTCCAGGCAATTGATGTGCCACGAAAGATGATGACTTTTCCACAGACCCTGAACCGAGCGGCCTTCCATTACCGCTCCCCAGCCGGTGAGGGAAGCATCTGTCGAGATCGTAACACGATGGCAAAGAGCTCCCAATACCGGACCCTGGGTTAAGAACCAATGTTTCCTCCATATAATTAAGGCACGAAGGCACCGCCGCGTGACCTTGATCATACGAAGTGGGTTTCCCCTCGGGGAGAACCCTCTGGTCCTTAGCCACCACTGTAAAGGTCTCATGTACAGCAGGCCAAAAGGAATCACGTTGGACGCTGCCGCCAAGAGACCCAACAGTCTCTCGAACTGTTTCACAGTGCGTGACTGGCCTAGCTTTAGCTCTTTGGTGGCTGTCTTTTGGTGGCAGCTACACGAACGGGCGATAGAGTGGCCCGCATCGTCACTGAATCCCATACCACACCAAGGAAAGTGGTTCTCTGTACTGGAGAAAGAACACTCTTCTTGGCGTTGAGCCTCAACCCCAACATCTGCATATGAGCGAGAACGACACCTCGGTGCCGAACCGCCGACTGCTCTGATTCCGCCAGAACCAGCCAGTCGTCGATGTAGTTCAGAATACGTATGCCCTGAAGCCTGAGAGGGGCTAGAGCTGCATCCACGCATTTCGTGAACGTGCGGGGTGATAAAGCTAGACCGAAAGGAAGAACCCGATATTGGTATTCTTTGCCCCCGAAAGAAAACCTTAGGAACTTCCTGTGCTGAGGGAGGATGGAGATATGGAAGTAGGCGTCCTTCAGATCTATCGTGACAAACCAGTCCTCGGATCTGATTTGAGTCGCGATCTGTTTGAGTGTCAGCATCTTGAACTTGAGTTTCTGTACTGAACGATTCAACAGACGAAGATCTAAAATGGGACGCAACCCCCCATCCTTTTTTGGAACAATGAAATAACGGCTGTAAAAACCCGACTCTCTGTCGGGTGAGTACACCTGTTCTATAGCTTCCTTTGCTAACAGGGCCTTTACCTCTTGCTCCATTACCAGAGCCTGCTCGGGATGCACCACTGTGGGCAGCACCCCGTTGTAACGAGGAGGACGAGAACCAAACTGGATTCTGTATCCTTTCTCTACAATCTGCAGGACCCAATGAGAAATATTCGGCAGAAGCTTCCACGCTGCCAGAAAATTTACTAAGGGAACCAGCCTCTCGAGGCTGGTCTCTGGTGTTATCGAGACAGCCAATTCCGGAGCCTGAAACATAATGGCAGGAACTACCTGAACTGGCCGCTCTAAGGCCCCCCTCAGAGGGCGCGAAACCGATGCTGTGCCGCAGCATAGCATCAGCGACTCGCTGGAGACCGCTGCGCCCTGAAGCACCGAGGGTGGCAGGGTTGGCAGAACGGTCTCGTGAGGACCCCGAAATGGAACGGGCACCGTAAAATGAGGTGTACACCGCTCCACTTCGGTCGGGGCTGTCCTCACAGGCCTGATGCGTGAACATCAGGACCTTTTTTTTTGAACCGAAGTCTTCTTCGCCTGAAGAACGGTCCTCAGATCCGGCTTCGACTTAGAAGACTTCGGTTGAGAGGGTTGCGTCTGTCTCCAGTCTCTACGTGGAGGTGCACGAGATGCAACACTCTCTTTCTGATGCACACGATATGATGAGCTCGACGGCTGGGGCTGCTCACGCCCAGCAGCCCCAGGGGGCTGGACACGGCGAGGGATAAACTTTTTAAAAGCGTCAGCTTGTTTTTTAGACTCCTGAAATCTCTCGACGACCGCGTGGACTGCGTCGCCGAAGAGACCAGAAGGTTCAAGCGGAGCATCTAATAAAAAAGCTCGATCTTTTTCTTTAATCTCTGACAGATTTAACCATAAATGTCTCTCAGTAGCTACCAAGGCTGCCATAGACCGCCCAATTGCTCTGGCGGTCTCCTTAGTAGCCCTGAGAGAAAGATCGGTAGCCCGACGAAGTTCTCGAATATCGTCATGAGAAATTCCCTCACTACTATCCAGATCCCCCAGCAGGTCAGCTTGATAAGCCTGAAGCACTGCCATTGTGTGCAGACATGCTCCAGCTTGACCTGCTGCCGTATAAGCTTTGCCCACTAAAACCGAGGTGGCTTTAAGCGGTCTAGTGGGCAAAGCTGAGGCTTTCAGGGACGATGCGGGACCAGGCGAAAGATAGCTGGCTAAATTCTGTTCCGCCTGGGGCATCGCCTCATAACCATACTCTTTTAGCCCTCTTATTCTCGAATAAGTGTTAACTTGAGGGCTAAAAAGTCGTGAAGAGTAAGGTTTATTCCACGATTTCGATATTTCATTATGAAGATCGGGAAAAAAGGGAAGCCCTCGTGGTGGAGATAATGTCGTGGAAGATAAAAAGCGCTCATCTAATTTACTTTTAGGACGAGCGCCTTTATTCTCAGATGGCCATTCAATATTTAATTTCTCTACAGCCCGTGACATAACATCCACCAGCTCATCATATGCTGGGGAAATAAATTGTGAATCTCTTTCCCCCATGTGTGTGCTTTCACTCTCCATACTCATAACATCGACCTCCTCGGAGGAAGAGCATTGAAGTAATGGAGGGCTCTCTCCCCGGGCGGAAGAAACCGCAGTGCGTGCTTCCGACACCGGGGGGAGAGCGCTGGATCTTCCGGGTAAGGAAGGAGAAAAGGCCCGCGGACCCGTCTCCAACCCCTCCGAAAGATCCTTTTGCGATCCCCAGGAATGCATTCTCCGCGCCGCCTCGGCAGACGCGGGTCCTGATCCCTGAGGATCGCGAGCCTGCCCACTCTTTACATCAAAGAGTGACAGGCGAGAGCGGAGCATGCGGAGCGGTAGCATTTCACAGTGTTGACACTCAGCCCCCTCGAAGGCTGAGACCGCATGCTCCACTCCCAAACAAATGACACAAAGCTCGTGTGTGTCCCCACCCGTTAAATAACGCGGGCAGGGAGGAACACACTGCTTGTACACTTGTTTCGCCATAACGTTTCCGAATAAATTGCAACAGACAACAATAAATAGACAGAGACAGTATAACACAGATCGCTTGCTGAGGCAACAGAAGCTAATGCCGGTTTGCACCGGATGTGCTTTTATCAATTCCTGGTCATGACGTCACCCGCCCGTGACGCTCATTCTTTCCATTGGACTAGTTGACATAGATGCTTCAGACGCAGTCACGCTGGGGGCGTTCCCATGGCGTCGATGGACGCATCGTTGAGTTCCCTTCGTAAGGGAACAACACGTTATGTCTGTGTGAAATAATTAATTATAGAAATTTAGATATTAAATTTAAACCTCCAATCTCCTCAGTCCTCCAAAGATCCCGAAAAAAAGTCCGTTGTGCAGTGACTACTTTGCTCAGAGAACCTGTCAATCACAGCTGTCAATCATGTACGGCACAGCGCCGTTTTTATAGCATCAAATAACTAACTAAAAACAAACTTATTTTAAAAACAAACACTTGAAATTATATCAGCGTGATGAAAACTACAGTAAATGACAGAAACTATCTTTGGAAAAAAGATATGTGGTGTAATTTAATTGTTTAGTTGGTCTTACGTCCCGTTGAATAACATGGGGAGGCGGGGTTTATGAGCTATACAAGGACCGGTCACCGGGGGGCGATCGAGACGCTTTGGCTTCACTTTTCAGGGCTTGTGCGGCATGCATGATCCAAACCAGAACACCATGGAGATAGTCCACACAGGAAAACAAGAACATCCAGGAAACAGACATGATGCAAGAATACATTAAACGACTAGCAAAACACAACTGAAAAACCCCAGTTTAAATGCACAGAGAAATAAGGGATAATTAACAGCAGGAGTGTTCAACGACGGTAACTATGGTAACACACAACAACAGAGAAAAGGAAACCAATCACAGGAACTGAGAATAGAAGCAATGGAAACTGAGAACACATTTCAACATAAGAGCCCTAACAAAACAAACCAGGATCGTGACACATACATTAGACCTTTTACATAACCTGAAAAATGCATTATAGAGATGCACAACGCTGAAAAAGGCCACAAAAGCATTGTTAAAGACCTGTTGTTCCTGGATCCATAGGAAGATACCCTGTCTATGAATCCAGCTGAAAGAGCATCAGAGTTTAGTGCCGCCTCAGGGTCTGGACACTCGCAATCACTGAACGAACAATTCATTCAAACGTTTATGAAGACATTTTACAGGAGAATATCAGGACAGCGGTTCATGACTTCAAGCTTTAGTGAGGGTGGGCGACGCAACAAGACAATGAATCAAAATACATCAACTAAAGAATGGCTGAAACAGAAGAAAATATGTTTTTCCCGAGTTCTGACCTGAAGTCAGTTCAGCTGTGGCATAACCGAAACAAACGTGCTATCAAAACAACCCAGAAATACTGATAAACTTAAACAGATTTATTGGGAGGGATGGTCTAAAATTTGTTGAAATCCGAAAAAATAAACAGTGGTTTACTTACTTTCTCTACTCTGCACTGTGAATTATTGCTCAATGTATTTAATAAAAATGCACTAAAAAGTAAAAAATGATGTGCTTGGTTGTTAGTTGTTCGCAACACAGATTGTGTTATATAAAAATGTGCAAAAATACAAATATTTTCAAAGGGTAAACGTATTCTTGCCGCTGTGTGTGTGTGTGTGTGTGTGTGTGTGTGTGTGTGTGTGTCTGTGTGTGTGTGTGTGTGTGTGTGTATGCGTGTGTGTGTGTGCGTGTGTGTGTGTGTGTGTGTGTGTGTGTGTGTGTGTGTGTGTGTTTAGTGTGTGCGTGTGAGTGTATGTGTATAAGTGTGTGTGTGTGTGTGTGTGTGTGTGTGTGTGTGTTTAGTGTGTGCGTGTGAGTGTATGTGTATGTGCATAAGTGTGTGTGTGTGTGTGTGTGTGTGTGTATGCGTGTGTGTGTGCGTGCGTGTGTGTGTTTAGTGTGTGCGTGTGCGTGTATAAGTGTGTGTGTGTGTGTGGTTCTTGTGGGGACCAAATGTGTGTGAGGACACAGGGATAGTAATACCAGACACGTTTGACCTTGTGGAGACCTTTTTTTTTTTTTGTCCCCATGAGGAAAACAGCGTGTGTGTGTGTGTGTGTGTGTGTGTGTGTGTGTGTGTGTGTGTGTGTGTGTGTGTGTGTGTGTGTGTGTGTGTGTGTGTGTGTGTGTGTGTGTGCTCTCAGTATTTTGTTCTTTTTTTTCCCAGTAGCATTTAATATTAATGTTGCAACTTAATTGACATAAAGTTCACACATAACATACTGAACACTGGAAATTTAAGTGGCAATTAAATGTAATAGACATCCAACTGTATTTTTTATATTTATATTTATGCTGTCAGAGACATTAGCACGAAGCGTAACATACTCTCAATGAAGACGGCTATACACATTTTCTTCAAATAAAGTGTATTCCTTTTGTCTACTAGCTCTCTAAAAAAACTTTTGTTAATATTTTTGCATTTTATTTTTATTCCGTGCTCCTGTGTCTTACATATAATGAAAAGGTTTCTACAAAGGATCTTGCCGTTTCACAACACTAACATATCTGGCCTTCACAACAAATGGTGTGTTTGTGTGTTTTGGAGCTTTCTGTGTGAATCAGGGCGTCTGGGCTGGACCGGCGAGGGCTGTCAGACGCGTGTAAAGTAATATCAGGCCCTGCTCAGAGTTCCTGTGCGCTGGCAGAAGCACTCAGGCTCAGGCGGCCCGGCTGATTGCACTGACACACTCTATCAACGACAGAGCTGAGCGATGCACACACTCACGGTCTCACACACTCACGGGACCCCGGCTCTCAAACACACAAATCTGCTCCTACATTTCCTCTTCCACTTTCTGGCCTGCCTTCTGGAACAAATGTGTACATTTAAGAAGATTTTCTTTTCCTTTTCTAAAACACTGCTTGGTTTGTTTTGTTTTATATTAATTCTGATTTCCAACACTTATGCAAGAATCTGCCGATCCGGAAAACACAGTGATATTATAGTTATGCAGATGTTTAAACACAGTGATATTATAGATATGCAGATGTTTGAACACAGTGATATTATAGTCGTTTAAACACAATGATATTATAGATATGCAGATGTTTAAACACAGTGATATTATAGATATGCAGATGTTTGAACACAATGATATTATAGATGTTTTTTACACAATGATATTATAGATGTTGGAACACAGTGATATTATAGATATGCAGATGTTTAAACACAATGATATTATAGATATGCAGATGTTTAAACACAATGATATTATAGATATGCAGATGTTTGAACACAATGATATTATAGATGTTTGAACACAATGATATTATAGATATGCAGTTGTTTGAACACAATGATATTATAGATATGCAGATGTTTGAACACAATGATATTATAGATATGTAGTTGTTTGAACACAATGATATTATAGATGTTTTTTACACAATGATATTATAGATGTTGGAACACAGTGATATTATAGATATGCAGATGTTTAAACACAATGATATTATAGATATGCAGATGTTTAAACACAATGATATTATAGATATGCAGATGTTTGAACACAATGATATTATAGATGTTTGAACACAATGATATTATAGATATGCAGTTGTTTGAACACAATGATATTATAGATGTTTGAACACAATGATATTATAGATATGCAGATGTTTGAACACAATGATATTATAGATATGCAGTTGTTTGAACACAATGATATTATAGATGTTTGAACACAATGATATTATAGATATGCAGATGTTTGAACACAATGATATTATAGATATGCAGATGTTTGAACACAATGATATTATAGATATGCAGATGTTTGAACACAATGATATTATAGATATGCAGATGTTTGAACACAATGATATTATAGATATGCAGTTGTTTGAACACAATGATATTATAGATATGCAGATGTTTGAACACAATGATATTATAGATGTTTGAACACAATGATATTATAGATATGTAGTTGTTTGAACACAATGATATTATAGATGTTTGAACACAATGATATTATAGATATGCAGATGTTTGAACACAATGATATTATAGATATGCAGATGTTTGAACACAGTGATATTATAGATATGCAGATGTTTGAACACAATGATATTATAGATATGCAGATGTTTGAACACAATGATATTATAGATATGCAGATGTTTGAACACAATGATATTATAGATATGCAGTTGTTTGAACACAATGATATTATAGATATGCAGATGTTTGAACACAATGATATTATAGATATGCAGATGTTTGAACACAATGATATTATAGATATGCAGTTGTTTGAACACAATGATATTATAGATATGCAGATGTTTGAACACAATGATATTATAGATATGCAGATGTTTGAACACAATGATATTATAGATATGCAGTTGTTTGAACACAATGATATTATAGATATGCAGATGTTTGAACACAATGATATTATAGATATGCAGTTGTTTGAACACAATGATATTATAGATATGCAGATGTTTGAACACAATGATATTATAGATATGCAGATGTTTGAACACAATGATATTATAGATATGCAGATGTTTGAACACAATGATATTATAGATATGCAGATGTTTGAACACAATGATATTATAGATATGCAGATGTTTGAACACAATGATATTATAGATATGCAGTTGTTTGAACACAATGATATTATAGATATGCAGATGTTTGAACACAATGATATTATAGATATGCAGATGTTTGAACACAATGATATTATAGATATGCAGATGTTTGAACACAATGATATTATAGATATGCAGATGTTTGAACACAATGATATTATAGATATGCAGATGTTTGAACACAATGATATTATAGATATGCAGTTGTTTGAACACAATGATATTATAGATATGCAGTTGTTTGAACACAATGATATTATAGATATGTAGTTGTTTGAACACAATGATATTATAGATGTTTGAACACAATGATATTATAGATATGCAGATGTTTGAACACAATGATATTATAGATGTTTTTTACACAATGATATTATAGATGTTGGAACACAGTGATATTATAGATATGCAGATGTTTAAACACAATGATATTATAGATATGCAGATGTTTAAACACAATGATATTTTAGATATGCAGATGTTTGAACACAGTGATATTATAGATATGCAGATGTTTGAACACAATGATATTATAGATATGCAGATGTTTGAACACAGTGATATTATAGATATGCAGATGTTTGAACACAATGATATTATAGATATGCAGAAGTTTGAACACAATGATATTATAGATATGTAGTTGTTTGAACACAATGATATTATAGATATGCAGATGTTTGAACACAGTGATATTATAGATGTTTTTTACACAATGATATTATAGATGTTGGAACACAGTGATATTATAGAAATGCAGTTGTTTGAACACAATGATATTATAGATATGCAGATGTTTGAACACAGTGATAATATAGATATGCAGATGTTTGAACACAATGATATTATAGATGTTTGAACACAATAATATTATAGATATGCAGATGTTTGAACACAATGATATTATAGATGTTTGAACACAATAATATTATAGATATGCAGATGTTTGAACACAATGATATTATAGATGTTTGAACACAATGTTAGATATGCAGATGTTTGAACACAATGATATTATAGATGTTTGAACACAATGATATTATAGATATGCAGTTGTTTGAACACAATGATATTATAGATATGCAGATGTTTGAACACAATGATATTATAGATATGCAGATGTTTGAACACAATGATATTATAGATGTTTGAACACAATGATATTATAGATATGCAGTTGTTTGAACACAATGATATTATAGATGTTTTTTACACAATGATATTATAGATGTTTGAACACAATGATATTATAGATGTTGGAACACAGTGATATTATAGATATGCAGTTGTTTGAACACAGTGATATTATAGATATGCAGTTGTTTGAACACAATGATATTATAGATATGCAGATGTTTGAACACAATGATATTATAGATGTTTGAACACAATGATATTATAGATGTTTTTTACACAATGATATTATAGATGTTGGAACACAGTGATATTATAGAAATGCAGTTGTTTGAACACAATGATATTATAGATATGCAGATGTTTGAACACAGTGATAATATAGATATGCAGATGTTTGAACACAGTGATATTATAGATATGCAGATGTTTGAACACAATGATATTATAGATGTTTGAACACAATAATATTATAGATATGCAGATGTTTGAACACAATGATATTATAGATGTTTGAACACAATGTTATTATAGATATGCAGATGTTTGAACACAATGATATTATAGATGTTTGAACACAATGATATTATAGATATGCAGTTGTTTGAACACAATGATATTATAGATATGCAGATGTTTGAACACAATGATATTATAGATATGCAGATGTTTGAACACAATGATATTATAGATGTTTGAACACAATGATATTATAGATATGCAGTTGTTTGAACACAGTGATATTATAGATATGCAGATGTTTGAACACAATGATATTATAGATATGCAGTTGTTTGAACACAATGATATTATAGATGTTTTTTACACAATGATATTATAGATGTTTGAACACAATGATATTATAGATGTTGGAACACAGTGATATTATAGATATGCAGTTGTTTGAACACAATGATATTATAGATATGCAGATGTTTGAACACAATGATATTATAGATGTTTGAACACAATGATATTATAGATATGCAGTTGTTTGAACACAATGATATTATAGATATGCAGATGTTTGAACACAATGATATTATAGATATGCAGATGTTTGAACACAATGATATTATAGATATGCAGATGTTTGAACACAATGATATTATAGATATGCAGATGTTTGAACACAATGATATTATAGATGTTTGAACACAATGATATTATAGATATGCAGTTGTTTGAACACAATGATATTATAGATATGCAGATGTTTGAACACAATGATATTATAGATGTTTTTTACACAATGATATTATAGATGTTTGAACACAATGATATTATAGATGTTGGAACACAGTGATATTATAGATATGCAGATGTTTGAACACAATGATATTATAGATATGCAGATGTTTGAACACAATGATATTATAGATATGCAGATGTTTGAACACAATGATATTATAGATATGCAGATGTTTGAACAACATGATATTATAGATATGCAGATGTTTGAACACAATGATATTATAGATATGCAGATGTTTGAACACAATGATATTATAGATATGCAGATGTTTGAACACAATGATATTATAGATATGCAGATGTTTGAACACAATGATATTATAGATATGTAGTTGTTTGAACACAATGATATTATAGATGTTTGAACACAATGATATTATAGATATGCAGATGTTTGAACACAATGATATTATAGATATGCAGATGTTTGAACACAATGATATTATAGATATGCAGATGTTTGAACACAATGATATTATAGATATGCAGATGTTTGAACACAATGATATTATAGATATGCAGATGTTTGAACACAATGATATTATAGATATGCAGATGTTTGAACACAATGATATTATAGGTGTTTTTTACACAATGATATTATAGATGTTGGAACACAGTGATATTATAGATATGCAGATGTTTAAACACAATGATATTATAGATATGCAGATGTTTGAACACAGTGATATTATAGATATGCAGATGTTTGAACACAATGATATTATAGATATGCAGATGTTTGAACACAATGATATTATAGATATGCAGATGTTTGAACACAATGATATTATAGATATGCAGATGTTTGAACACAATGATATTATAGGTGTTTTTTACACAATGATATTATAGATGTTGGAACACAGTGATATTATAGATATGCAGATGTTTAAACACAATGATATTATAGATATGCAGATGTTTGAACACAGTGATATTATAGATATGCAGATGTTTGAACACAATGATATTATAGATATGCAGATGTTTGAACACAATGATATTATAGATATGCAGATGTTTGAACAAAGTGATATTATAGATATGCAGATGTTTGAACACAATGATATTATAGATATGCAGAAGTTTGAACACAATGATATTATAGATGTTTGAACACAATGATATTATAGATGTTTTTTACACAATGATATTATAGATGTTGGAACACAGTGATATTATAGATATGCAGTTGTTTGAACACAATGATATTATAGATGTTTGAACACAATGATATTATAGATGTTTTTTACACAATGATATTATAGATGTTGGAACACAGTGATATTATAGATATGCAGTTGTTTGAACACAATGATATTATAGATATGCAGATGTTTGAACACAGTGATAATATAGATATGCAGATGTTTGAACACAGTGATATTATAGATATGCAGATGTTTGAACACAATGATATTATAGATGTTTGAACACAATGTTATTATAGATATGCAGATGTTTGAACACAATGATATTATAGATATGCAGATGTTTGAACACAATGATATTATAGATGTTTGAACACAATGTTATTATAGATATGCAGATGTTTGAACACAATGATATTATAGATGTTTGAACACAATGATATTATAGATATGCAGTTGTTTGAACACAATGATATTATAGATATGCAGATGTTTGAACACAATGATATTATAGATGTTTGAACACAATGATATTATAGATATGCAGTTGTTTGAACACAGTGATATTATAGATATGCAGATGTTTGAACACAATGATATTATAGATATGCAGTTGTTTGAACACAATGATATTATAGATGTTTTTTACACAATGATATTATAGATGTTTGAACACAATGATATTATAGATGTTGGAACACAGTGATATTATAGATATGCAGTTGTTTGAACACAATGATATTATAGATATGCAGATGTTTGAACACAATGATATTATAGATGTTGGAACACAGTGATATTATAGATATACAGATGTTTGAACACAATGATATTATAGATGTTTGAACACAATGATATTATAGATGTTTGAACACAATGATATTATAGATATGCAGTTGTTTGAACACAATGATATTATAGATATGCAGATGTTTGAACACAATGATATTATAGATATGCAGATGTTTGAACACAATGATATTATAGATGTTTTTTACACAATGATATTATAGATGTTTGAACACAATGATATTATAGATGTTGGAACACAGTGATATTATAGATATGCAGATGTATGAACACAATGATATTATAGATATGCAGATGTTTGAACACAATGATATTATAGATATGCAGATGTTTGAACACAATGATATTATAGATATGCAGTTGTTTGAACACAATGATATTATAGTTGTTTGAACACAATGATATTATAGATATGCAGATGTTTGAACACAGTGATATTATAGATATGCAGATGTTTGAACACAATGATATTATAGATATGCAGATGTTTGAACACAATGATATTATAGATATGCAGATGTTTGAACACAATGATATTATAGATATGCATATGTTTGAACACAATGATATTATAGATATGCAGATGTTTGAACACAATGATATTATAGATATGTAGTTGTTTGAACACAATGATATTATAGATGTTTGAACACAATGATATTATAGATATGCAGATGTTTGAACACAATGATATTATAGATATGCAGATGTTTGAACACAATGATATTATAGATGTTTTTTACACAATGATATTATAGATGTTGGAACACAGTGATATTATAGATATGCAGATGTTTAAACACAATGATATTATAGATATGCAGATGTTTGAACACAGTGATATTATAGATATGCAGATGTTTGAACACAATGATATTATAGATATGCAGATGTTTGAACACAATGATATTATAGATATTCAGATGTTTGAACACAGTGATATTATAGATATGCAGATGTTTGAACACAATGATATTATAGATATGCAGAAGTTTGAACACAATGATATTATAGATATGTAGTTGTTTGAACACAATGATATTATAGATGTTTGAACACAATGATATTATAGATGTTTTTTACACAATGATATTATAGATGTTGGAACACAGTGATATTATAGAAATGCAGTTGTTTGAACACAATGATATTATAGATATGCAGATGTTTGAACACAGTGATAATATAGATATGCAGATGTTTGAACACAGTGATATTATAGATATGCAGATGTTTGAACACAATGATATTATAGATGTTTGAACACAATGATATTATAGATATGCAGATGTTTGAACACAATGATATTATAGATGTTTGAACACAATGTTATTATAGATATGCAGATGTTTGAACACAATGATATTATAGATGTTTGAACACAATGATATTATAGATATGCAGTTGTTTGAACACAATGATATTATAGATATGCAGATGTTTGAACACAATGATATTATAGATATGCAGATGTTTGAACACAATGATATTATAGATGTTTGAACACAATGATATTATAGATATGCAGTTGTTTGAACACAGTGATATTATAGATATGCAGATGTTTGAACACAATGATATTATAGATATGCAGTTGTTTGAACACAATGATATTATAGATGTTTTTTACACAATGATATTATAGATGTTTGAACACAATGATATTACAGATGTTGGAACACAGTGATATTATAGATATGCAGTTGTTTGAACACAATGATATTATAGATATGCAGATGTTTGAACACAATGATATTATAGATGTTGGAACACAGTGATATTATAGATATACAGATGTTTGAACACAATGATATTATAGATGTTTGAACACAATGATATTATAGATGTTTGAACACAATGATATTATAGATATGCAGTTGTTTGAACACAATGATATTATAGATATGCAGATGTTTGAACACAATGATATTATAGATGTTTTTTACACAATGATATTATAGATGTTTGAACACAGTGATATTATAGATATGCAGATGTTTGAACACAATGATATTATAGATATGCAGATGTTTGAACACAATGATATTATAGATATGCAGTTGTTTGAACACAATGATATTATAGATGTTTTTTACACAATGATATTATAGATGTTTTTTACACAATGATATTATAGATGTTTGAACACAATGATATTATAGATGTTGGAACACAGTGATATTATAGATATGCAGTTGTTTGAACACAATGATATTATAGATATGCAGATGTTTGAACACAATGATATTATAGATGTTTTTTACACAATGATATTATAGATGTTTGAACACAATGATATTATAGATGTTTGAACACAATGATATTATAGATGTTTGAACACAATGATATTATAGATATGCAGATGTTTGAACACAATGATATTATAGATATGCAGATGTTTGAACACAATGATATTATAGATGTTTTTTACACAATGATATTATAGATGTTTGAACACAATGATATTATAGATGTTTGAACACAATGATATTATAGATATGCAGATGTTTGAACACAATGATATTATAGATATGCAGATGTTTGAACACAATGATATTATAGATATGCAGATGTTTGAACACAATGATATTATAGATATTCAGATGTTTTTTACACAATGATATTATAGATGTTTTTTACACAATGATATTATAGATGTTTGAACACAATGATATTATAGATGTTGGAACACAGTGATATTATAGATATGCAGATGTTTGAACACAATGATATTATAGATATGCAGATGTTTGAACACAATGATATTATAGATATGCAGATGTTTGAACACAATGATATTATAGATATGCAGATGTTTGAACACAGTGATATTATAGATATGCAGATGTTTGAACACAGTGATATTATAGATATGCAGTTGTTTGAACACAATGATATTATAGATATGTAGATGTTTGAACACAATGATATTATAGATATACAGATGTTTGAACACAGTGATATTATAGATATGCAGTTGTTTGAACACAATGATATTATAGATATGCAGATGTTTGAACACAATGATATTATAGATATGCAGATGTTTGAACACAGTGATATTATAGATATGCAGATGTTTAAACACAATGATATTATAGATATCTAGTTGTTAGAACACAATTATAATATAGATGTTTGAACACAATGATGTTATAGATATGCAGATGTTTAAACACAATGATATTATAGATATGCAGATGTTTGAACACAATGATATTATAGATATGCAGATGTTTGAACACAATGATATTATAGATATGCAGATGTTTAAACACAATGATATTATAGATATGCAGATGTTTGAACACAATGATATTATAGATATGCAGTTGTTTGAACACAATGATATTATAGATATGCAGATGTTTGAACACAGTGATAATATAGATATGCAGATGTTTGAACACAGTGATATTATAGATATGCAGATGTTTGAACACAGTTATATTATAGATATGCAGATGTTTGAACACAATGATATTATAGATGTTTGAACACAATGATATTATAGATATGCAGATGTTTTAACACAATGATATTATAGATATGCAGTTGTTTGAACACAATGATATTATAGATATGCAGATGTTTGAACACAGTGATAATATAGATATGCAGATGTTTGAACACAATGATATTATAGATATGCAGATGTTTGAACACAATGATATTATAGATATGTAGATGTTTGAACACAATGATATTATAGATATGTAGATGTTTGAACACAATGATATTATAGATGTTTGAACACAATGATATTATAGATATGCAGATGTTTTAACACAATGATATTATAGATATGCAATTGTTTGAACACAATGATATTATAGATATGTAGATGTTGGAACACAATGATATTATAGATATGTAGATGTTTGAACACAATGATATTATAGATGTTTTAACACAATGATATTATAGATATGCAGTTGTTTGAACACAATGATATTATAGATATGCAGTTGTTTGAACACAGTGATATTATAGATATGCAGATGTTTGAACACAATGATATTATAGATATGCAGATGTTTGAACACAATGATATTATAGATGTTTGAACACAATGATATTATAGATATGCAGATGTTTTAACACAATGATATTATAGATATGCAGTTGTTTGAACACAATGATATTATAGATATGCAGATGTTTGAACACAGTGATAATATAGATATGCAGATGTTTGAACACAATGATATTATAGATATGCAGATGTTTGAACACAATGATATTATAGATATGTAGATGTTTGAACACAATGATATTATAGATATGTAGATGTTTGAACACAATGATATTATAGATGTTTGAACACAATGATATTATAGATATGCAGATGTTTTAACACAATGATATTATAGATATGCAATTGTTTGAACACAATGATATTATAGATATGTAGATGTTGGAACACAATGATATTATAGATATGTAGATGTTTGAACACAATGATATTATAGATGTTTTAACACAATGATATTATAGATATGCAGTTGTTTGAACACAATGATATTATAGATATGCAGTTGTTTGAACACAATGATATTATAGATATGTAGATGTTGGAACACAATGATATTATAGATATGTAGATGTTTGAACACAATGATATTATAGATGTTTTAACACAATGATATTATAGATATGCAGTTGTTTGAACACAATGATATTATAGATATGCAGTTGTTTGAACACAATGATATTATAGATGTTTGAACACAATGATATTATAGATATGCAGATGTTTTAACACAATGATATTATAGATATGCAATTGTTTGAACACAATGATATTATAGATATGTAGATGTTTGAACACAGTGATAATATAGATATGCAGATGTTTGAACACAATGATATTATAGATGTTTTAACACAATGATATTATAGATATGCAGATGTTTGAACACAGTGATAATATAGATATGCAGATGTTTGAACACAATGATATTATAGATATGCAGATGTTTGAACACAATGATATTATAGATATGTAGATGTTTGAACACAATGATATTATAGATATGTAGATGTTTGAACACAATGATATTATAGATGTTTTAACACAATGATATTATAGATATGCAGTTGTTTGAACACAATGATATTATAGATATGCAGATGTTTGAACACAGTGATAATATAGATATGCAGATGTTTGAACACAATGATATTATAGATATGCAGATGTTTGAACACAATGATATTATAGATATGTAGATGTTTGAACACAATGATATTATAGATATGTAGATGTTTGAACACAATGATATTATAGATGTTTGAACACAATGATATTATAGATATGCAGATGTTTTAACACAATGATATTATAGATATGCAGTTGTTTGAACACAATGATATTATAGATATGCAGATGTTTGAACACAATGATATTATAGATATGTAGATGTTTGAACACAATGATATTATAGATGTTTGAACACAATGATATTATAGATATGCAGATGTTTTAACACAATGATATTATAGATATGCAGTTGTTTGAACACAATGATATTATAGATATGCAGATGTTTAAACACAATGATATTATAGATATCTAGTTGTTAGAACACAATTATAATATAGATGTTTGAACACAATGATGTTATAGATATGCAGATGTTTAAACACAATGATATTATAGATATGCAGTTGTTTGAACACAATGATATTATAGATATGCAGATGTTTGAACACAGTGATAATATAGATATGCAGATGTTTGAACACAATGATATTATAGATATGCAGATGTTTGAACACAATGATATTATAGATATGTAGATGTTTGAACACAATGATATTATAGAAGTTTGAACACAATGATATTATAGATATGCAGATGTTTGAACACAAAGATATTATAGATATGCAGTTGTTTGAACACAATGATATTATAGATATGCAGATGTTTGAACACAATGATATTATAGATATGCAGATGTTTGAACACAATGATATTATAGATGTTTTTTACACAATGATATTATAGATGTTGGAACACAGTGATATTATAGATATGCAGATGTTTGAACACAATGATATTATAGATATGCAGATGTTTGAACACAATGATATTATAGATGTTTGAACACAATGATATTATAGATATGCAGATGTTTGAACACAATGATATTATAGATGTTTGAACAGAGTGATATTATAGATATGCAGA
The DNA here is from genome assembly GCF_051911475.1 of Siphateles boraxobius. Taxonomy (NCBI): domain Eukaryota; kingdom Metazoa; phylum Chordata; class Actinopteri; order Cypriniformes; family Leuciscidae; genus Siphateles; species Siphateles boraxobius. The sequence goes on from NW_027508835.1 coordinate 99,296, forward strand.
TGTTTGAACACAATGATATTATAGATGTTTGAACACAATGATATTATAGATATGCAGATGTTTAAACACAATGATATTATAGATATGCAGATGTTTGAACACAGTGATATTATAGATATGCAGATGTTTGAACACAATGATATTATAGATATGCAGTTGTTTGAACACAATGATATTATAGATATGCAGATGTTTGAACACAATGATATTATAGATATGCAGATGTTTGAACACAGTGATATTATAGATGTTTGAACACAATGATATTATAGATATGCAGATGTTTGAACACAGTGATATTATAGATATGCAGATGTTTGAACACAATGATATTATAGATATGCAGATGTTTGAACACAATGATATTATAGATATGCAGATGTTTGAACACAATGATATTATAGATGTTTGAACACAATGATATTATAGATATGCAGATGTTGGAACACAGTGATATTATAGATATGCAGATGTTTGAACACAATGATATTATAGATATGCAGATGTTGGAACACAGTGATATTATAGATATGCAGATGTTTGAACACAATGATATTATAGATATGCAGTTGTTTGAACACAATGATATTATAGATGTTTTTGACACAATGATATTATAGATGTTTGAACACAATGATATTATAGATGTTGGAACACAGTGATATTATAGATATGCAGTTGTTTGAACACAATGATATTATAGATATGCAGATGTTTGAACACAATGATATTATAGATGTTTTTTACACAATGATATTATAGATGTTGGAACACAGTGATATTATAGATATACAGATGTTTGAACACAATGATATTATAGATGTTTGAACACAATGATATTATAGATGTTTGAAAACAATGATATTATAGATATGCAGTTGTTTGAACACAATGATATTATAGATGTTTTTGACACAATGATATTATAGATGTTTGAACACAATGATATTATAGATGTTTGAACACAATGATATTATAGATATGCAGTTGTTTGAACACAATGATATTATAGATATGCAGATGTTTGAACACAATGATATTATAGATGTTTTTTACACAATGATATTATAGATGTTGGAACACAGTGATATTATAGATATACAGATGTTTGAACACAATGATATTATAGATGTTTGAACACAATGATATTATAGATGTTTGAAAACAATGATATTATAGATATGCAGTTGTTTGAACACAATGATATTATAGATATGCAGATGTTTGAACACAATGATATTATAGATGTTTTTTACACAATGATATTATAGATATGCAGATGTTTGAACACAATGATATTATAGATGTTTTTTACACAATGATATTATAGATGTTTGAACACAATGATATTATAGATATGCAGATGTTTGAACACAATGATATTATAGATGTTTTTTACACAATGATATTATAGATGTTTGAACACAATGATATTATAGATGTTGGAACACAGTGATATTATAGATATGCAGATGTTTGAACACAATGATATTATAGATATGCAGTTGTTTGAACACAATGATATTATAGATGTTTGAACACAATGATATTATAGATATGCAGTTGTTTGAACACAATGATATTATAGATATGCAGATGTTTGAACACAATGATATTATAGATATGCAGTTGTTTGAACACAATGATATTATAGATATGCAGATGTTTGAACACAATGATATTATAGATATGCAGATGTTTGAACACAATGACATTATAGATATGCAGATGTTTGAACACAAGGATATTATAGATGTTTTTTACACAATGATATTATAGATGTTTGAACACAATGATATTATAGATGTTGGAACACAATGATATTATAGATGTTTGAACACAGTGATATTATAGATATGCAGTTGTTTGAACACAATGATATTATAGATATGCAGATGTTTGAACACAATGATATTATAGATATTCAGATGTTTGAACACAATGATATTATAGATATGCAGATGTTTGAACACAATGATATTATAGATGTTTGAACACAATGATATTATAGATGTTTGAACACAGTGATATTATAGATATGCAGTTGTTTGAACACAATGATATTATAGATATGCAGTTGTTTGAACACAATGATATTATAGATATGCAGATGTTTGAACACAATGATATTATAGATATGCAGATGTTTGAACACAGTGATATTATAGATATGCAGATGTTTGAACACAATGATATTATAGATGTTTGAACACAATGATATTATAGATGTTTGAACACAATGATATTATAGATATGCAGATGTTTGAACACAATGATATTATAGATATGCAGATGTTTGAACACAATGATATTATAGATATTCAGATGTTTGAACACAATGATATTATAGATATGCAGATGTTTGAACACAATGATATTATAGATGTTTGAACACAATGATATTATAGATGTTTGAACACAGTGATATTATAGATATGCAGTTGTTTGAACACAATGATATTATAGATATGCAGTTGTTTGAACACAATGATATTATAGATATGCAGATGTTTGAACACAATGATATTATAGATATGCAGATGTTTGAACACAATGATATTATAGATATTCAGATGTTTGAACACAATGATATTATAGATGTTTTTTACACAATGATATTATAGATGTTTGAACACAGTGATATTATATATATCTAGTTGTTAGAACACAATTATAATATATATGTTTGAACACAATGATGTTATAGATATGCAGATGTTTAAACACAATGATATTATAGATATGCAGATGTTTGAACACAATGATATTATAGATATGCAGATGTTTGAACACAATGATATTATAGATATGCAGATGTTTGAACACAATGATATTATAGATGTTTGAACACAATGATATTATAGATATGCAGTTGTTTGAACACAATGATATTATAGATATGCAGATGTTTGAACACAATGATATTATAGATATTCAGATGTTTGAACACAATGATATTATAGATGTTTTTTACACAATGATATTATAGATGTTTGAACACAGTGATATTATAGATATGCAGTTGTTTGAACACAATGATATTATAGATATGCAGATGTTTGAACACAATGATATTATAGATATTCAGATGTTTGAACACAATGATATTATAGATGTTTTTTACACAATGATATTATAGATGTTGGAACACAGTGATATTATAGATATGCAGTTGTTTGAACACAATGATATTATAGATATGCAGATGTTTGAACACAATGATATTATAGATATGCAGATGTTTGAACACAATGATATTATAGATATTCAGATGTTTGAACACAATGATATTATAGATGTTTTTTACACAATGATATTATAGATGTTGGAACACAGTGATATTATAGATATGCAGATGTTTGAACACAATGATATTATAGATATTCAGATGTTTGAACACAATGATATTATAGATATTCAGATGTTTGAACACAATGATATTATAGATATTCAGATGTTTGAACACAATGATATTATAGATGTTTTTTACACAATGATATTATAGATGTTTGAACACAGTGATATTATAGATATGCAGTTGTTTGAACACAATGATATTATAGATATGCAGATGTTTGAACACAATGATATTATAGATATGCAGATGTTTGAACACAATGATATTATAGATATTCAGATGTTTGAACACAATGATATTATAGATGTTTTTTACACAATGATATTATAGATGTTTGACAACAGTGATATTATAGATATGCAGTTGTTTGAACACAATGATATTATAGATATGCAGATGTTTGAACACAATGATATTATATATGTTTGAACACAATGATATAATAGATATGCAGATGTTTAAACACAATGATATTATAGATATGCAGATGTTTGAACACAATGATATTATAGATATGCAGATGTTTAAACACAATGATATTATAGATATGCAGATGTTTGAACACAATGATATTATAGATATGCAGATGTTTAAACACAATGATATTATAGATATGCAGATGTTTAAACACAGTGATATTATAGATATGCAGATGTTTAAACACAATGATATTATAGATATGCAGATGTTTGAACACAATGATATTATAGATATGCAGATGTTTGAACACAGTGATATTATAGATATGCAGATGTTTGAACACAGTGATATTATAGATATGCAGATGTTTGAACACAATGATATTATAGATATGCAGATGTTTGAACACAATGATATTATAGATATGCAGATGTTTGAACACAATGATATTTTAGATATGCAGATGTTTGAACACAATGATATTATAGATGTTTGAACACAGTGATATTATAGATATGCAGATGTTTGAACACAATGATATTATAGATGTTTGAACACAGTTATATTATAGATATGCAGATGTTTGAACACAGTTATATTATAGATATGCAGATGTTTCAACACAATGATATTATAGATATGCAGATGTTTGAACACAATGATATTATAGATATGCAGATGTTTGAACACAGTGATATTATAGATATGTAGATGTTTGAACACAATGATATTATAGAAATGCAGTTGTTTGAACACAATGATATTATAGATATGCAGATGTTTGAACACAATGATATTATAGATATGTAGATGTTTGAACACAGTGATATTATAGATATGTAGATGTTTGAACACAATGATATTATAGAAATGCAGTTGTTTGAACACAATGATATTATAGATATGCAGATGTTTGAACACAATGATATTATAGATATGCAGATGTTTGAACACAGTGATATTATAGATATGTAGATGTTTGAACACAATGATATTATAGAAATGCAGTTGTTTGAACACAATGATATTATAGATATGCAGATGTTTGAACACAATGATATTATAGATATGTAGATGTTTGAACACAGTGATATTATAGATATGCAGATGTTTGAACACAATGATATTATAGATATGCAGTTTGAACACAGTGATATTATAGATATGCAGATGTTTGAACACAGTGATATTATAGATATGCAGAAGTTTGAACACAGTGATATTATAGATATGCAGTTGTTTGAACACAGTGATATTATAGATATGCAGATGTTTCAACACAATGATATTATAGATATGCAGTTTGAACACAGTGATATTATAGATGTTTGAACACAGTGATGTTATAGATATGCAGATGTTTCAACACAATGATATTATAGATATACAGTTTGAACACAGTGATATTATAGATGTTTGAACACAGTGATGTTATAGATATGCAGATGTTTCAACACAGTGATATTATAGATATACAGTTTGAACACAGTGATATTATAGATGTTTGAACACAGTGATATTATAGATATGCAGATGTTTGAACACAATGATATTATAGATATGCAGATGTTTCAACACAATGATATTATAGATATGCAGTTTGAACACAGTGATATTATAGATATGCAGATGTTTGAACACAGTGATATTATAGATATGCAGATGTTTGAACACAGTGATATTATAGATATGCAGATGTTTGAACACAGTGATGTTATAGATATGCAGATGTTTCAACACAGTGATATTATAGATATACAGTTTGAACACAATGATATTATAGATATGCAGATGTTTCAACACAGTGATATTATAGATATACAGTTTGAACACAATGATATTATAGATATGCAGATGTTTCAACACAATGATATTATAGATATGCAGATGTTTGAACACAGTGATATTATAGATATGCAGATGTTTGAACACAGTGATATTATAGATATGCAGATGTTTGAACACAGTGATATTATAGATATGCAGATGTTTCAACACAATGATATTATAGATATACAGTTTGAACACAATGATATTATAGATATGCAGTTTGAACACAGTGATATTATAGATGTTTGAACACAGTGATATTATAGATATGCAGATGTTTCAACACAATGATATTATAGATATACAGTTTGAACACAGTGATATTATAGATGTTTGAACACAGTGATATTATAGATATGCAGATGTTTGAACACAATGATATTATAGATATGCAGATGTTTGAACACAATGATATTATAGATATGCAGATGTTTGAACACAATGATATTATAGATATGCAGTTTGAACACAGTGATATTATAGATATGCAGATGTTTGAACACAGTGATATTATAGATATGCAGATGTTTGAACACAGTGATATTTTAGATATGCAGATGTTTGAACACAGTTATATTATAGATATGCAGATGTTTCAACACAATGATATTATAGATATGCAGATGTTTGAACACAGTGATATTTTAGATATGCAGATGTTTGAACACAGTTATATTATAGATATGCAGATGTTTCAACACAATGATATTATAGATATGTAGATGTTTGAACACAGTGATATTTTAGATATGCAGATGTTTGAACACAGTGATATTTTAGATATGCAGATGTTTGAACACAGTTATATTATAGATATGCAGATGTTTCAACACAATGATATTATAGATATGCAGATGTTTGAACACAGTGATATTATAGATATGCAGATGTTTCAACACAATGATATTATAGATATGCAGATGTTTGAACACAGTTATATTATAGATATGCAGATGTTTCAACACAATGCTATTATAGATATGCAGATGTTTCAACACAATGATATTATAGATATGCAGATGTTTGAACACAGTTATATTATAGATATGCAGATGTTTCAACACAATGATATTATAGATATGCAGATGTTTGAACACAGTGATATTATAGATATGTAGATGTTTGAACACAATGATATTATAGATATGCAGATGTTTGAACACAGTGATATTATAGATATGTAGATGTTTGAACACAGTGATATTATAGATATGCAGATGTTTGAACACAGTGATATTATAGATATGTAGATGTTTGAACACAGTGATATTATAGATATGCAGATGTTTGAACACAGTGATATTATAGATATGTAGATGTTTGAACACAGTGATATTATAGATATGCAGATGTTTGAACACAGTGATATTATAGATATGCAGATGTTTCAACACAATGATATTATAGATATGCAGATGTTTGAACACAGTTATATTATAGATATGCAGATGTTTCAACACAATGATATTATAGATATGCAGATGTTTGAACACAGTTATATTATAGATATGCAGATGTTTCAACACAATGATATTATAGATATGCAGATGTTTGAACACAGTTATATTATAGATATGCAGATGTTTCAACACAATGATATTATAGATATGCAGATGTTTGAACACAGTGATATTATAGATATGTAGATGTTTGAACACAATGATATTATAGATATGCAGATGTTTGAACACAGTGATATTATAGATATGTAGATGTTTGAACACAGTGATATTATAGATATGCAGATGTTTGAACACAGTGATATTATAGATATGTAGATGTTTGAACACAGTGATATTATAGATATGCAGATGTTTGAACACAGTGATATTATAGATATGCAGTTGTTTGAACACAATGATATTATAGATATGCAGATGTTTGAACACAGTGATATTATAGATATGCAGATGTTTGAACACAGTGATATTATAGATATGTAGATGTTTGAACACAATGATATTATAGATATGCAGATGTTTGAACACAGTGATATTATAGATATGTAGATGTTTGAACACAGTGATATTATAGATATGCAGATGTTTGAACACAGTGATATTATAGATATGTAGATGTTTGAACACAGTGATATTATAGATATGCAGATGTTTGAACACAGTGATATTATAGATATGCAGTTGTTTGAACACAATGATATTATAGATATGCAGATGTTTGAACACAGTGATATTATAGATATGTAGATGTTTGAACACAATGATATTATAGATATGCAGATGTTTGAACACAGTGATATTATAGATATGTAGATGTTTGAACACAGTGATATTATAGATATGCAGATGTTTGAACACAGTGATATTATAGATATGCAGTTGTTTGAACACAATGATATTATAGATATGCAGATGTTTGAACACAGTGATATTATAGATATGTAGATGTTTGAACACAGTGATATTATAGATATGTAGATGTTTGAACACAATGATATTATAGATATGCAGATGTTTGAACACAGTGATATTATAGATATGCAGATGTTTGAACACAATGATATTATAGATATGCAGATGTTTCAACACAATGATATTATAGATATGCAGATGTTTGAACACAATGATATTATAGATATGCAGATGTTTGAACACAATGATATTATAGATATGCAGTTTGAACACAGTGATATTATAGATATGTAGATGTTTGAACACAGTGATATTATAGATATGCAGATGTTTGAACACAGTGATATTATAGATATGCAGATGTTTGAACACAGTGATATTATAGATATGTAGATGTTTGAACACAGTGATATTATAGATATGCAGATGTTTGAACACAGTGATATTATAGATATGTAGATGTTTGAACACAATGATATTATAGATATGCAGTTTGAACACAGTGATATTATAGATATGCAGATGTTTGAACACAGTGATATTATAGATATGCAGATGTTTGAACACAGTGATATTATAGATATGTAGATGTTTGAACACAATGATATTATAGATATGCAGATGTTTGAACACAGTGATATTATAGATATGCAGATGTTTGAACACAGTGATATTATAGATATGCAGATGTTTGAACACAGTGATATTATAGATATGCAGATGTTTGAACACAGTGATATTATAGATATGCAGATGTTTGAACACAGTGATATTATAGATATGTAGATGTTTGAACACAGTGATATTATAGATATGCAGATGTTTGAACACAGTGATATTATAGATATGTAGATGTTTGAACACAGTGATATTATAGATATGCAGATGTTTGAACACAGTGATATTATAGATATGCAGATGTTTGAACACAGTGATATTATAGATATGCAGATGTTTGAACACAGTGATATTATAGATATGTAGATGTTTGAACACAGTGATATTATAGATATGCAGATGTTTGAACACAGTGATATTATAGATATGTAGATGTTTGAACACAATGATATTATAGATATGCAGTTTGAACACAGTGATATTATAGATATGCAGATGTTTGAACACAGTGATATTATAGATATGCAGATGTTTGAACACAGTGATATTATAGATATGCAGATGTTTGAACACAGTGATATTATAGATATGCAGATGTTTCAACACAATGATATTATAGATATGCAGATGTTTGAACACAATGATATTATAGATATGCAGATGTTTGAACACAATGATATTATAGATATGCAGTTTGAACACAGTGATATTATAGATATGTAGATGTTTGAACACAGTGATATTATAGATATGCAGATGTTTGAACACAGTGATATTATAGATATGTAGATGTTTGAACACAGTGATATTATAGATATGCAGATGTTTGAACACAATGATATTATAGATATGCAGATGTTTCAACACAGTGATATTATAGATATGCAGATGTTTGAACACAGTGATATTATAGATATGTAGATGTTTGAACACAGTGATATTATAGATATGCAGATGTTTGAACACAGTGATATTATAGATATGCAGATGTTTCAACACAGTGATATTATAGATATGCAGATGTTTCAACACAGTGATATTATAGATATGCAGATGTTTGAACACAATGATATTATAGATATGCAGTTTGAACACAGTGATATTATAGATATGCAGATGTTTGAACACAGTGATATTATAGATATGCAGATGTTTGAACACAATGATATTATAGATATGCAGTTTGAACACAGTGATATTATAGATATGCAGTTTGAACACAGTGATATTATAGATATGCAGATGTTTGAACACAGTGATATTATAGATATGCAGATGTTTGAACACAATGATATTATAGATATGCAGTTTGAACACAGTGATATTATAGATATGCAGATGTTTGAACACAGTGATATTATAGATATGCAGATGTTTGAACACAATGATATTATAGATATGCAGTTTGAACACAGTGATATTATAGATATGCAGATGTTTGAACACAGTGATATTATAGATATGCAGATGTTTCAACACAGTGATATTATAGATATGCAGATGTTTCAACACAGTGATATTATAGATATGCAGATGTTTGAACACAATGATATTATAGATATGCAGTTTGAACACAGTGATATTATAGATATGCAGATGTTTGAACACAGTGATATTATAGATATGCAGATGTTTGAACACAATGATATTATAGATATGCAGATGTTTCAACACAATGATATTATAGATATGCAGATGTTTGAACACAACGGTTCCCTTGTGCAACATTAGCTGAAATGAGCATCGAAACAAATCAATGAAAGGCCCAAGGATGGATCTCGGCAGCATATGTCTCTCTACAGGTTCTGTATGGATTGCATATGTGATAGGAGGTATATAAGCATAAACTGCATCATTTTATTTATCACAGAGCAGAAATGTACAAATTAGTACGAGCCATAAAGAGAATAATTTCGCGGAAGCACCATCTGTTTACGGTTGCGGAGCGAACTGTGATATCTGTGTTGTTTATCAGAAACATGGATGTGTTCAGCCGTCACTCACTCACACACACACACACACACACACACACACACACACTCACGTCTGTACATGTTAACACTAACACACAATCACAAGGATGTTGCGAGTGCTTTTGAAACGGCATAATTAAATCTGTGTGTTCTCGAGGGTCTCGTCTTCTCCTCTTCCTCCAGCTTCATGCACTAGCTAATCTTTTCAGTCGCCATATGGGAATTTGAGCTCAGTCCTTTATGGGCACTTCCCCAATTATTGTCACTGCTATGCTTTTTTCTTTTCTTTTTTTCTTCAATGAAGAATAATCAAATGTTGATAGCACAGTTCAAATGGACCATTAAATATTGAAAAGTGTTGTGTTGGGAAAGTTGTGTGAGATGTGTCTGCGTGGAGGAGCCCGGCAGTCTGCCGCAGCCCAGCCGTGTGCTGAAGCTAATTTGATTATAATATAGTCATCTAAGCTATTCAATTAAATATTCTAATTAACCTGAAGTATTCAGCAAATGATGCTAATTACAAATATTCTCTAGAGAGCTAGTGTGATGAAAGCCAGAGCCGGAGAGTGATTCTTCAGCGCAGTGTTTCGTATCATGATGTCCTATATCATAGGTTCAGCTAATATCAGATTGCCATCTAATTTGCCTAAACCTCATTTGTTTAATTCCATTAGCATTTTGTTTGAAATCATAATAAACACACATCTTGCTCTTTAGTGCACACTGGGGGTAGTTTAGTGCTTCTGTTTACTGAGGGAACGCAAAAAAACAATCTGCTCTCTTTATTTGCTCTTTATCTCTCCTTCTCATTCTATTACCGTAGATTGTGTTTACTTATAATAAAAACATAATTGTACATATGCAATGACTGTTTTATTGAACAAATTTCCATATCTATTTTTTTGTGTTGTTTTGATTTTAAAGAACCAGGGGAAAAAACGATTCAATCTCAAAATCTTCCATGCATTTTTATATATATATTTATTTTTTCCGACAAACTTTTCAAATAATCATAATTCATTAAAACTTTAATGCGTGAGAGACAGTCCCTATGAAGAACGATTACTTTATACTCAAAGTTTTCCTCTCCTGAAGACGTCATGGGCGTGTGTTTCAATCAGGTCCTTTTCTCAGCCAGGCTACGACACTTTTAAACATGCATTTACAGAACATATCTATATTTCATTAAAGGAAAATAGAATTTCAAAATTGTTTTAATTAGTCCCTTAATTATAAAAGTATATTATTATTATTGGTCTTTTATTAAACAATGGACGTAAAATCCCAATAAAAATAATGACAATATGTAACACTCAAAAAATGCTGGGTTGTTTCTGACCATATTTGGGCCAAATACTGGTTAAAATTTTTTGATTCAATTTTTAAACCCATCGTTTGGGTTTGTCCATATTTAACATAAACAAGGGCGGAAACAACCCAGCATGTTTATAGTGTATAAATAATTATATTGTTAATAACAATACAGGGCCAAGTACAGTAATGGCTTAAAGTTTATTTAATACAGTATATTTAAACTAAAATTCTTCACAGGAATAGTGTTACAGCAATGAAGCAGAATTACTGACATTGTAAATTCACATGGTGTTATCAACGGATGGTCACAATGAAACAAATAAGGTTTCATGTCAATATAGCGTTCAAGAGATCTCAGATTCTTTCTGTTTAATTTGATTGACTCTGTTAAACTGTTATAATGAACATCTCTCTCCACATTCGTGTGCGTTCCTCTTCAGCGCTGAAGATCCTCATGCTTCTCGCTGTGTGTGCTTCTGAATAACACTCTTTCAGTGAGTTCAGTCCTCAGTGTGCAAGAAAATAACAAGAATATATGGAGAAAAAAACTAAAACAAAATGTAATGAAAAGTACCAAAATATAATTAGGCCAACAGTTCTACGGACTTTCTATTGTCCCTGTTTAATAGACTATAGTAATGTGTGCGTTTCTCTTCACTGTTGAGTGAATGCAGATTTACTCAAGTACATCAACACTTGAACACTCGCATGGATCATGAATAATCACGCTGGCTGCGTTCACTGAAACTGATTTCCCCAAATCAAAACAATGAGTCCTTCTTGCTGAAGCACAGATGATATAACTCGGCACAAGTGTTAGATATATATTATATGTACTGTATTTAGGTGGGCATTCTGAAAATCCCTTTAAAAGCAGTCCAACAGCACATGTCTGCGTATACACTACTGAGTGCGATTCAACTTCACCTGTAGATGCAAGCAGAATACTGCAATTATGTTCCTGTAACTATGCTCATAACATGAGTAAACAAACTCCCAATTGTACTCACATTATACGAGCATGTATACACTATAATTGCAGGTCTTCCAGGCGGACCGCAGTGAACATGTGCCAGTGCTGCACAGAGTTCACACAACTCAGTGAATCTGCTCTGTGCTCAAAACTTTCCCGACACTCGGAATCGCTGAATTATTTCTAGAACCGTGGCCCAATTTCAGACTTCATGATGCATTGTAATCATAAGGTAAAACATTCAAATGTTACACACCTAATTGTCATCTATCGGCGAATTATATTACACAAGCTCATCAACTATTGAACGGTCCATCATTCGACTATAAAGATCTGAGGAAGCAGAGAGTCTGAACAGTTAAACGTCTTCAAGACACCAAACCAACTTCAGATGCTTTTAGTTGTTGAGGGATTCAGTTGGCATATAGCCTACTAAAACATTGAAATGAAAACAAGAATTTCAAGCATGCTTTCAAATGAAAATGCATTAGAAAATTCACAATCGAATTCAAAAACTCAATAGCGCAGGCCTAAAACTGTAAAACTCCCCAACACTGCCAGACTCGTTCCCATTCCCTGTCTTTCTCTTTCCATCTGCTGCAAATGTCCTCTGAAATGTTAAAAATGTAATTTGTGGACATGTCTCGATCATATCCTGTGGCTTCAGTGAGGGTGAGGGCAGGCGGGCCCCGGGGACTCGAGGCACACAGCTCTGATTAGGCCCTCACACTGACTCCAATGATCTCCGACAGCTTAGAAATCAGATTATTAACTCTGATACCACACACACCACAACTCCTCTTCATGATTAGCATGAAAATTTTGATATGGATCAATAAGCAATCTTTCCCCCTCCTGTCAGATATAGACACCCTCCATTAATCTATTGGTTACGTTTATTTTCAGGGAATTAAGACACACTATTTTCCTATTGAGATCCTATTCCAGAATTTCACAAGCGGCTTTCACACATTTCACACACTTTCAAACCAGCATTTATAGATCCTATGTGAACAGGACCTTTTTAGAGATACAGACACTGTAAAATAAGAGACTGGTTGTATGCTGCCTTCACATGCTGTTGGAAATGTCCTACTTCCCACTTCTGAGTGCTTTCAGGAATCATGGAGGACACTAGGTTTATTCTTGCCTATTTATTAGGAAGATATTATTAAAGGCAAAAAGATATGTATTGTCCCATTCATTGACTACCATATACACATTCACCGCACTATTTAGATAGTCAGTTTGCTGAAGATTGCGAAATTTCTGTATGACTTGAAAAGGCATTCATGTCCAATTTTTAACTAGGAAACGTGTATTAACGACAGCATCAATTCGCAAGCAATATCCCAACAAATACGTCTCATCCGATCAGGTGCCTTTCCCTTAATGATGTGTAACCGTCTACCTAGTCACTCCTAGTGAGACAAGCTACCAGATAATTTTGAGGGAGGGCCCCACAGACCAAACTTTGTTGAGAATATAATGAGTGAAGAAACAGTTGAAAGATAAACCTCAATACGCCAATAGAAATGCTTTCATTTTATATCCGATGACCCACACAAAAGTATTTACATGGCTTCATCACCCAGCAAACACTGAATATACAATAACATACCCTAAAGCTTCACACTAATGCAATAATGTCTGATGAGTAGCAAAAAAATAAACCTTAGATGAAGACCTTAGTTTTTCATTGTCCTGTAATCCATAGAGTACATCCAAGGTTTTGTATCATAGAGTCAATGGTTCAATTGGCAGTGATGGACAGCAAAGGAATAATCGTCCCGTGACAGAGGTGAAGCAGTTACAAGTTGTATTCCACATTGATTCCAAATGACTGCAGTCAAGCTTTGAAAACACTATCCTTAGTGTATAGAATTCTCATGTTCCAAGTCGAATTCCAGCCTTGAGCCTCATCGAACATATGAAAAACAGATGACATTCAAAAAGTCCTTTTGATTGAGCTTGAAACAATAGTTTCTCAATCTGGACTCTAAACAAGGTGTGTGAACATAAAGAGAAGAACCATGCTTCCCTCTGCACACCTTGTCCTAACTTCTTCTCCTACACGGCTATATACAAGGGAGTATGACACCTAGAGCCCCCTACTGCATAGTAGTGGTATTACCAACGAAGAAAGCAAACCAGGAACCCAACTCTGGGTGGTTACAGATGTAATCGCTGATGAACTAACATACTTGCACGATGAGTGTTTTCTGACACCGCAGTAAACGATCGCAGCTCGGCCCTGTGAACCATATAATGAGGCTTTCTGGAAACACACCTCTGATTGGTGGAACTATCTGATTTATAATACAACAAGTCATTAAACTTAAGAAATAAGGATGTTCAGTGCGATCAGTTCGAAGAGTATAGCATCATAGCTAAAAGAAAATTAAAAGAAAAAGCATTTGCTGTTTCTTGAGTCAAGTTAATCTTAAACCTCTTAAAGAACAGGATCCAGATAAAGAGGTCATACAAATATATGAAGAAGCTTATAACAGATCTTTTGAACAATGTAGGGCAGTATTATATCAGATTATCATTTAATCTGTGTTATAGATTTAACTCAAAATAAGGTATTAACGATACATTACATGCTGGGTGCACATTAATATTTCATTAGTCTGGGATCAGACCAGACCGGAAAAACTAAACTACTACTTTGTCTCGTTTCCAGAAAGGGGTGAAAATAAAGAAGTTAATACGCGCCTGAATGCACCACAATGACATATATGTACATTGATTTATGAGCTGAGAACCAGATCATGGTGAGTGCATGGATAATTATGACTTGTTCAAGTATAATTAATCTAGCCTGTGTCATTATGGGAACTTGAGTCCCCACAAATCATTATATTCCTCGACTTCATTTGCTCTCTCACCTACACCCTCCCCTCTTCTCGGAGACATTCAGATATTACAGGAGAGTCTTGGGAGCAATGTGTTTCAATGAAGGTTCAAATTAATTCACATTTTATTCACCTATTTTATTATTAGGACCCTCTTGGAGTTTGTTATTATTGTTTTACTGTATACTGTTTGATTAGGCTAAATATGGAGGGGGGTGGGGGGTATAAAAATGAAATGTGCTGTGTATATTAATATTGACTAATGCTGGGATATAAATTCATACTCACGTTTTATACATTTGCAACATGTACTGAGCTAGACTAACTGAGACTCGTCACAGCACAGACATGTTGTTGCCCTATCGTTGGTTTGACTGATTCTGTTGAAGTCCAAGAAAAAAAGTACCTGTAAAAGGGCCAATAAATTAATCTATTCTGTTCTGTTCTGTTCTATTCTATTCTGTTCTATTCTGTTCTATTCTGTTCTATTCTATTCTATTCTGTTCTATTATGTTCTGTTCTATTCTGTTCTATTCTGTTCTATTCTATTCTATTCTATTCTGTTCTGTTCTGTTCTGTTCTATTCTACTCTATTCTATTCTATTCTATTCTATTCTATTCTATTCTGTTCTGTTCTATTCTGTTCTATTCTGTTCTATTCTGTTCTATTCTATTCTACTCTATTCCATTCTGTTCTATTCTGTTCTATTCTATTCTGTTCTATTCTGTTCTATTCTATTCTGTTCTATTATGTTCTGTTCTATTCTGTTCTATTCTATTCTGTTCTATTCTGTTCTATTCTATTCTGTTCTATTATGTTCTGTTCTATTCTGTTCTATTCTATTCTGTTCTATTCTGTTCTATTCTATTCTGTTCTGTTCTGTTCTATTCTACTCTATTCCATTCTGTTCTATTCTGTTCTATTCTATTCTGTTCTATTCTGTTCTATTCTATTCTGTTCTATTATGTTCTGTTCTATTCTGTTCTATTCTATTCTGTTCTATTCTGTTCTATTCTATTCTGTTCTGTTCTGTTCTATTCTACTCTAATCTATTCTGTTCTGTTATATTCTGTTCTATTCTGTTCTATTCTGTTCTATTCTATTCTGTTCTATTCTGTTCTATTCTATTCTGTTCTATTATGTTCTGTTCTATTCTGTTCTATTCTATTCTGTTCTATTCTGTTCTATTCTATTCTGTTCTGTTCTGTTCTATTCCACTCTATTCTATTCTATTCTGTTCTGTTATATTCTGTTCTATTCTGTTCTATTCTATTCTGTTCTATTCTGTTCTATTCTATTATGTTCTGTTCTGTTCTGTTCTATTCTACTCTATTCTATTCTGTTCTGTTCTATTCTGTTCTATTCTGTTCTATTCTGTTCTATTCTGTTCTATTCTATTCTGTTCTATTCTGTTCTATTCTATTCTGTTCTATTATGTTCTGTTCTATTCTGTTCTATTCTATTCTGTTCTATTCTGTTCTATTCTGTTCTATTCTACTCTATTCTATTCTATTCTGTTCTGTTATATTCTGTTCTATTCTGTTCTATTCTGTTCTGTTCTGTTCTATGCTGTTCTATTCTATTCTGTTCTGTTCTATTCTACTCTATTCTATTCTATTCTGTTCTGTTCTATTCTATTCTATTCTATTCTATTCTATTCTGTTCTATTCTGTTCTGTTCTGTTCTATTCTATTCTGTTCTGTTCTGTTCTGTTCTATTCTATTCTATTCTATTCTATTCTGTTCTGTTCTGTTCTGTCCTGTTCTATTCTGTTCTGTTCTACTCTATTCTATTCTATTCTATTCTGTTCTATTCTGTTCTATTCTATTCTATTCTATTCTATTCTATTCTGTTCTATTCTATTCTGTTCTGTTCTGTTCTGTTCTGTTCTTTTCTGTTCTATTCTATTCTATTCTATTCTATTCTGTTCTGTTCTGTTCTATTCTGTTCTATTCTATTCTGTTCTATTCTGTTCTATTCTATTCTATTCTATTATATTCTGTTCTGTTCTGTTCTTTTCTGTTCTTTTCTATTCTGTTCTGTTCTGTTCTGTTCTATTCTACTCTATTCTATTCTATTCTGTTCTATTCTGTTCTGTTCTATTCTATTCTATTCTGTTCTATTATATTCTGTTCTGTTCTGTTCTGTTCTATTCTATTCTATTCTATTCTGTTCTATTCCGTTCTATTCTGTTCTGTTCTATTCTATTCTGTTCTATTCCGTTCTATTCTATTCTGTTCTATTCTATTCTGTTCTATTCCGTTCTATTCTATTCTGTTCTGTTCTATTCTGTTCTATTCTATTCTGTTCTATTCCGTTCTATTCTGTTCTGTTCTATTCTATTCTGTTCTATTCCGTTCTATTCTATTCTGTTCTGTTCTATTCTGTTCTATTCTATTCTGTTCTATTCCGTTCTATTCTGTTCTGTTCTATTCTATTCTGTTCTATTCCGTTCTATTCATTCAGGTATTCTTGATGCAATTTATTAGAGAAAATATGTTTTACATTTATTTTTGTCACTAATAACTAAATGTTATATTAACTCAATGGATTTGCACGTATAATGACGCTGATTTGTTTTTCCTGCTGCTTATCATCGCATTATGACAGCATTACTTTTAAAGACACAGTATGTCATTAACTATAGGAGGACGGCGGGTGTAAAAATCTATTTCCAGCGCTTCCTCTTGGAGTGTGTCCACAACTCTATACTTGTCAATCAGCCTGTAAATGGATCCAGTTGACTGAGTGGCTGTGGTTTGTGAAACAGGGCTTTTATGTTTTTACATGTGCAAGTATTGGACTTTGGATCAGGTTCAAATTAATTAAAGCTCCATAACTGTAAGTGCTTGCTAATGACCACAGCTTTACCAGCCCAATATTTAATATTTTGTCATTAAGTGACCTAATATAATCCCAATACAGTCACCATTAAGCTGCATTGATCAAAGCTTTTCGTACTTCGAGAATCTGAAGAATGAGTTTTAGAGGATGTTTTTCATTATAGACTGTGACTGTGAAACATCTGACCGTAACAGAGCAAACATCAGCGATGCTAACGGTTCTGTACTTCCTAATCGTTTTAACAACATGTATTCATTTCTTCAACTACATCACTGTTTCTGCCTTGAATTAATACTTGGTTTAAATTAATATATTGTTAGCCAACTGCGTGATGTACTTTTCTGTGTCAGTTGTTGTTTGTGTATGTTATACACACTGTTATGCCTTTCTGCCTCGTTTTATTAAATCATATTTATATTTGTTTCCAGTCTTCTTTATCCTCATCCTGTGACACTGTTCTGTACAAAAGTCATGGGCACATTGAATGCCTTATAAAAAACATTTGTTTTAAGATAAGATTCCCTTTAAGATAGGAAAAATCGATTTGATCCTTTTTTGCAAATATAATAATCATCTACTGAGATTGTTGTATGAACAAGGAGTCTTACAATAGATGTATGGCCAGTTCTGGCATAAAGAACTGAATATACATCATATAATCATGTTCATCGGTTCCACGTGAATCACTCAAGTAATACATTACTTGAACATAGAAAGAAGTTGTTTTTAATTGATATGGTCCTCATGATTAATTAATTAAATTTCATATATGTTTGTGTCGCATCACTTAATTATAAGATTGCATTAGCTAGCTAGCATGGCTTGCACATTAGCATGCTAAGCATTAAAAGCTCCTTGAATAAAGCAGCAAAGATAACCTCAAATTACAAAGAAAACAAGTTTAGAAAAGAAACACAATTTTGACCACAAATAATATGACAGAGTAAAGCAAACAATCCCCTTTTTTGTTTGTTTGTCAGTGAACGGCTCACACATCTCACCGCATATATCTATCATAAATCTGAGATTACATAAAGACATCCTAAAAACTTCTGTTTTAACTCGAAATATGGACACTGAGAACAGAAATCAGAAATGTGTCTCTTGTCAGACAAGTTGTCACTCTTACCCACAATCCCCTGTAAACATTTGTATTTATGTTCAGTACATCAAAATATTGCACAATATCATCCAAATATAAAAGCACAGTACAATACGACAATGCAGGGTTTACTGTAGGCACGAGCAAGAGTTTTGGTAAATGTCATTGATATTTTAGACAATGTAGATTGTAAACCAATTTCTCAAGTATCAGGGAAAAGAGAAGAGCAGAATAACTTAAATATGTAATCTGACAGGCAGAACTCTGTTTTGTACATTTTCTCCTTATTGTCCCCTGTGTATTTCTGTCTTTGATGGTGGAACAGTGTTGTTAGACTCACGGTTGCTCTAGTTTCTGTGTGCTTTATTGAACAGGAACCATCAGCTTTGAGGTGAAAGAGCTGACTACCTCATCACTTTCATGACAGCACTGCAGAAATCAGGCATGGCAGTTTAATATGAGCTCAAATACTGCAATCTTAAATGTCTTTGAGCCAGTTACCATTTCATACAGTCCACAAATTCACAATGACACCTGGTTAAAGCAGCTGTGTCTCTGCTGATGGATGTGTGCTTTTGTGTGAGCCTCACACAGCTCCAACCCTTCACACAACAATCCTGCAGAAATACAGATCTTTACTGGGTGGCTATATGAAGAATGTATTTCATTTAAGTGCACTTTTTAATGTTTAAGGCTCCAGCATCCCTGCAACCCTACATAGGAGAAGTGATTTTAAAAAAATGGACGGATGGATATTTCATTTTTATTCATAAAAATAAATGGTACTAATATACATACTAAGGTGGTTCCAGAATTTTTTGATGGGGTTTTAATGAAATTAGACATCCAAGCAAGTAACCCACACAGATTCTGAATAACACAACAGTACAACTCTTAAAAAGCATAGAGTATATTCATTTGTAAAGCAATTTTCGTCATTACAACTCTCCGAGTGTTTGGTATGGTAATGGATATGAGCATGTTCATGTGTTAGATCTGCACTGTTATTGCTGCGGCTGTAGAGCAAGTACAGGACTTGTTACTGCCATCACATTCACAGACACGCTACTGTGAGCAAGACAGACATGCTGCTGCTGTACTATATACTGTAGTAGTGATGTTTCATATCACACTGACGCTTCAAAGTTCGTATCGAGTATGCTGCGCTATTTCACATGAAGCTCTGTGTTGGACCGCATATTGTTTTCAGAGAAACACGTGATCAACGAAAAACGAATCCTCACTTCCTTTCCAGTGTCACGATTTGGTTATGTTTCATGTCTGTCATGTGATCCTGGCATGTGTTCCCTTGTCTGATGAGCCATGTTGTCATTGGTTCATTGGTTCATTGTTCACAGGAGTCCCTTGTCTGGTCATTAGTCTTGTGTGTATTTTAGCCGTCGTTTGCCATGTGTCTTGGTCAAGTTCTGGTTCACTGTAACCACAGTTGGTAAGCAACACGTCTACGTCTATGTCCATGATTTTGAGTTCATGCTAAACCATGCTTTTGTATTATGTTTGATCTTGTTATTTTTGTAAATGAACTGCACTTGGGTTCTCTCTGCCTTCAGTGCAATACTTTACATCCAGTGACGTGAATGCTTCATTTTGCGTGTTGGAGTGTCTGAACCCAGACCACTATACTCTACAAGTTTTTGGAAGTTCAAGTCCTAACATTTATTATATATAAGCCTATAACCTTTATTACATAATCATATATTCTTCATAAACAGTATAAAACCCATAAAATAGAGCACCATTTACTTCCATCAAACAACTCTGTTGGTATTTTTACTAGGGGTGTCCCCAACTAAGCATTTTCATAGTCGAATCAGAATCGTCAAGTCTTCCCTATAGTCGACTAATAGTCGAATCGTGTGTGTGGGGTTGGGGAGGGGGCGGGGCTTTAACATTTTAAAGCCGCGATGTACAGAACATCACACAAAGATATAGAAAAAAATGTAGAAAAACATTTCGGATCAATACAACTAAGAAATAACATAAATAGCTGCTGAAAGGCCACACTGCAGACAGGATTTGCATTTCACATGCAAATCAAATTAAATCGGCTAAATTGCCTGTGCGAGCAGGCTTACCTACAGAACGCAACATCTATGCACCGAAAAATAATCAACAATTAATTTACAGAATTAAATTAGAACAGAATATACCTTTCTAAAAAAAAAGAAGAAGAAAAAAAAAAAAGAAATAAGTCTGAATCAAGTCACAAGATGCAGAACAAATGTGTGCAAAGTGCCGGGGAACATATATTCAAAACACAAGCAACAAATAGTTAAATTAGATTAGCCTACCCTTAGTGATCAATAAATTAAACAAATATATATATATATATATATATATATATATATATATTATTAAAATATCGAAAGTATAGCCAGAATGGTCAACTTTGTCATTTTAACTGCAGAAACAACAATAAACGCTGAACTCGAGTGACAGTTTATCTAAACATGTTCACAGCATCCAAAAATCAAATTAGAACCGGCTGAAATGTTTTGAAATCACTTGTACCGTAACGTTACCTGATTGAGAGAGAAAAAAATCTAGTCTTTCACTCTGTGTCTTTGTGTCCGTTTGAGTCTTTTCAAATTGTGTGCGCGGATAAAATACATTTTAAATCGCTTAACATGAAAAACAACGGCTTGATTTCCTAAGACAGTTATATTAAAAGATCAAATTCTATACACACCTTATTAATCAAGCATACTGTAGCCTACAGAAAAGCAGATGAACCCAGAATATGAACGCAACGCGTTTAATTAAACGCTAATTTTCCTCCCATTTAAAACCGTTATTATAAAGAAAACGCTTCACGTGACTTTCTATAGGAGGAACACGTTGCGTTCATATTCTGGGTTCATTTGCTTACCTGCACATTGTATGGTTTCTTAATGAGGTAGCCTACTATACATTAATTAAGCCAGAAGTGCCCTAGCGTTTTAAAAGCTTTTTTCACGTTAAGCGTTTTAGAATCTCCAGAGGAAAACCAACTTACAATCATGGTTTTCCTGATGCTAAATCCAGTTTGGGAAAATATCCTTTCTGATGGTGTGCATCCACTCTTTAGATTTTCTTATCCCAGACATCTTTAAAGATTTAAATCCCTGCCGCCAAAACGCTCCTCTATCGGTCACGTATCGAAAGTGAAACTTAAATCTGTCACGGGGTGTTTGGATTTATTCATGCACGTTAAAAGTATTTATTTAAAGCTTCTTCCTTTGCACATTTGTATTTACAGCATTATCATAATAGGCTCCTATATTAACGTATTGACAGAAAACCGTTAGTTCTATGTGAAATCAGACATTGAGCAGCCTTATAACCTCTGCGAAGATTCGACTGTGAGATTGGTAGTCGAATCAGGCTCCTCCTATCGATGCATCGAATCTTCGACTGTTCGGGGTCACCCCTAATTTTTACAATTAGTATTATTATAATTGTTACATTTAATGTATTGCCACACTTTAATATGTGAATTAATTATTAGAAAACTGAACATTTAGCATTGTGAGGCTTTAATTTATTGTGTGCTTAATAGATAAAACAACGGCGCCGCTGTCACGGTGTGGTGCAGGCAGAAGAAGACGAGGGGGAATAAAAAGTTCCAGAGCAAACTTTCACTAACAATATAATTCAAACAGGTACAGACAGGCAGAAGGTTCACACACACGTAAGGCGGCCATACACTGTGCGATGTCTGTGTGATTTCAGCAAGGTTCCAACTCACACTGAACTAATAAATCGCATGCGATGTAAAGCCAAACTCAGGATTTATGTGCTCACACTATACGGTCCGAACATCGAGCTGTGACGTGACTGCTCACACTATACGGTCCGAACATCGAGCTGTGACGTGACTGCTCACACTATACGGTCCGAACATCGAGCTGTGACGTGACTGCTCACACTATACGAGCAGGCCCGTCGCGACCAGGCAGGCAAACCAAGCAATTGCCTGGGGCCCCAAGACAACGACTGGTTAAGAATAAAATGCAACGACAAACTGTGTGAGCGCCCCTTTGATAGTCAATGCAGTAAAATGCAATGACACTGTTATCGGGATCCCCCCTAGGGGGCCCCTCTCAGTAGTCGCTGACAGCAGCCAGCCAACCACGCGATCTCTGCTGCCGGCAAACACAAACCTCCTCGCCAGTCGTCATGAAGCAGAATTATGCTTCAGGAAGCCAGAAAAGAAAGAAGAGAAAGGAAGAGGAGGATAAGAAAAAAACAAGATAGTGGTAAATGATACATTACACTGGATAAAATAGCTCTACTTGTCTTGTACAAATGGTGTAATTTTGCAGCAGTTAGGCTAGCAAAAATATGTTTATGTTAGCTACGTGTCTGACGGCAAATGCTGCTTGTAACGAACAGTTAGTGCAACTTTTTTTTCAAACGGACGGAATATGGTTACATACTATAATGTGTTTTTTAACGGGATAAGGAAGACGCAGATCTGTTCCAGAATCACTGTTTATCGTATTTAATGACATGACATTGCTATAACTTTGTAATAGGTTTTGATAAAAAGTGGCATAGCATGCTAACTATTCCACCGTGATAATCTATTTACCAATGGGGGTTAGGAAAACCACACAATAAATTCTGTGCATCAATGGTTTGGGGGGGTCTTCATGTCCATTTTGCTTGGGGCCCCAAAATTCCTTCAAACGGCCCTGTATACGAGTGAAATATGTGCGATAAACCCCCGTGCTGGGTTGCGCCTAAACGATATCATGTATCCAGAGATATTGTCAAAACAAGCATCAGCTATCAATATCAAGATGATTTAGCATTTCCAATTTATGTATTCAATTATTAGTAGTATTATTGTATTATCATTATTAGGGAAGGCTAATTTTATTATTAAATTGATCTGCTATTATAATTAATTTGCCACGCAATAATTTCACAGCACATCACTGCAATGCACTGTGAGGATAATAAAATATTACATAGAAGCGTACTCCTCGAGGAATAATATAATAATAATAATATAATTATATGCTATAATTCATTGTAATCAACCTAAATGTTTTAGACAATTTTCAATGAGGATCCTCATTGAAAATTGTCTAAAATATTTAGGTCGATTACAATGAATTATAGGCATATAATTCTCATGTTTCTATGTGTTTAGTTAAGTTTTGTGATCTTGTTCACCCCTGTCTTTGTGATTTTGGATCAGTCCTGTTAGTTTTCCCACTCCTCCTTTGTGTTCAGTTTCTTCACCTGTGTTCTGTCAATTATCCCATTAGTCCCAGTTCTTTTAAGCCTTGTGTTTTCCCTCAGTGTTTGTTGGTCGGCGTCCTTGTATGGTTGTGTTACTGAATTCCTTGAGTTTGTTATTTTGTTCCTGTATGTTCCTGAAGTTAATTTTGTAAATAAATCAACTACTTTGAAGTTCCTGCATCCTCGTCTTCAGCTACCTGCACTCAACCTGACAGAACGACCAACCCTTACAAAAAAAAAAAAACAAACAAACAACAAAACCCCAAAGATGAACAAGCGAAGAAGAGGAAAGAAGAAAAAGGTGAATCCCATTAACACACCTATCCTCTTTCGAAATGAGCGCTCTCTTGAGGAGTATGCAGGGCTTTACCTGGAGCTGTATGATGACATGTCGTTGGAGGAAGAAGAATTAACACAAAGTTTCTGGGGAGGATTAAAGGAGCCACTAGCCCAGATACTACTTGTAAGTGGCCTAAATATGTCCTTCCTGGAGTTTGTGGATCACACACTGTGGGCGTGTGGATCCAACTACCTCGTAGAAGATCTCCCACTCCAATCAGTTCCAAGCCCGCCAGCGCCTGAGCCCATCGCCTGCCCGCCAGCGCCTGAGCCCATCGCCTGCCCACCAGCGCCTGAGCCCATCGCCTGCCCACCAGCGCCTGAGCCTATCGCCTGCCAGCAAGAGCCAGTGTCTGCTGTTCCTGAGCCGGAGCAAGTGTCTGCTGTTCCTAAGCCGGAGCCAGTGTCTGCTGTTCCTGAGCAGGAGCCAGTGTCTGATGTTCCTGAGCCGGAGCCAGTGTCTGCTGTTCCTGAGCAGGAGCCAGTGTCTGCTTTTCCTGAGCAGGAGCCAGTGTCTGATGTTCCTGAGCCAACGTTTGTTTCTGTTTTTGTGTCTGTCTTTGTGGCCGCTACTGTTCTAGTGGCTACTGAGCCTGGGCCGGTGTCTGTTCACGTTCCTGGGCCGGTGTCTGTTCCCGTTCCTGGGCCGGTGTCTGTTCCCGTTCCTGGGCCGGTGTCTGTTCCCGTTCCTGAGCCGGTGTCTGTTCCCGTTCCTGAGCCGGTGTCTGTTCCCGTTCCTGAGCCGGTGTCTGTTCCCGTTCCTGAGCCGGTGTCTGTTCCCGTTCCTGAGCCGGTGTCTGTTCCCGTTCCTGAGCCGGTGTCTGTTCCCGTTCCTGAGCCGGTGTCTGTTCCCGAGCCAATGTTTGTTTCTGTGGCTTTGTGGCTGCTACGGTTCTAGTATCCGCTGATCCTGCGCCAGAGCCCGCTGATGCTGCACCAGAGCCCGCTGATGCTGCACCAGAGCCCGCTGATGCTGCACCAGAGCCCGCTGATGCTGCACCAGAGCCCGCTGATGCTGCACCAGAGCCCGCTGATGCTGCACCAGAACCCGCTGATCCTGCACCAGATGCACCAGAGCCCACTGATCCTGCACCAGAGCCCACTGATGCTGCACCAGAGCCCACTGATCCTGCGCCGCTGGTCCTGCTTAGCTCAAAGCCCACTTCACCGCTGGTCTTGCCCAGCCCAAGACTCCCTTTTCTGCCGGATCCCCACTTTCCTGTCAATTTCCCCATTAAAATTTTGGTGGGGGGCGCCATGGCCACCCGAAGGGTCCTCACCGCCATGGCCACCCGAAGGGTCCTCACCGCCATGGCCGCCCAAAGGTTCCTCACCACCATGGCCACCCGAGGGTCCCACAGCTCCGCCCTGGACACCAGTGGGTCCCACAGCTCCGCCCTGGACGCCCGAGGGTCCCACAGCTCCGCCCTGGACGCCCGAGGGTCCCACAGCTCCGCCCTGGACGCCCGAGGGTCCCACAGCCTGCTCCGCCCTGGACGCCCGGGGGTCCCACAGCCTACTCCGCCCTGGCCACGCCCACAGCCTGCTCTGCCCTGGCCACAGCCTGCTCCGCCGTGGCCACGCCCACGGCCTGCTCCGCCGTGGCCACGCCCACAGCCTGCTCCGCCATGGCCACGTCCACAGCCTGTTCCACCCCGGTTCCCCGAGCTACCGGCTCCGCCCTGGAGGGTTCCCACTCCTGTGCAACCGCGCCCTCGTCAGCCTCCAGGGCGCCCACCCTCCCACCCCTTTGGATGTTATACGGCGCGAGTACGTGCCTTCGGGGAGGGGGGAGGTACTGTCATGTTTCTATGTGTTTAGTTAAGTTTTGAGATCTTGTTTCCCCCTGTCTTTGTGATTTTGGTTCAGTCCTGTTAGTTTTCCCGCTCCTTGTTTGTGTTCAGTTACTTCACCTGTGTTCTGTTAATTATCCCATTAGTCCCAGTTCTTTTAAGCCTTGTGTTTTCCCTCAGTGTTTGTTGGTCGGCGTCCTTGTATGGTTGTTACTGAATTCCTGGAGTTTGTTATTTTGTTCCTGTATGTTCCTTAAGTTAATTTTGTAAATAAATCAACTACTTTGAAGTTCCTGCATCCTCGTCTTCAGCTACCTGCACTCAACCTGACAATAATTATATCAACAGTCTACAAAGTGTCCGAACACTGCAATAATTAGTCATCAATGAAAATTGAAAAACAGGTTTATTTCAAAAACATTGTTTGACAAATTAATAAAAGAGGCACGGTGTTATATCGCAGGTGGCTTTGAAGACGTGGGTAATAACTGGACAAACTGGAGGTAAGCAACAGAAATTTGTAGCTAGTTTGAACAACAGAATTTAAAGACTCGTTTTTTTTTTTTTTTTTGCTGCTGCTGCAGATTGAAATGGTTAACATTCTGTTTTCGCGCAGGCGCAGTGAGGGAAAACACACTGAGTTTATGGCAATCGGTTCCTAGCTCTGCTTCAACTGTGCGATATAGTCACAAGGAGCGATCACAATTTCTGACATGCTAGAAATTCATCCGACCATCTGATTGCCGATCGGGAGAGGTTAATCGCCTCTCGTTTCTTCCTGTACACTGCACGAACAATGCACTACAAACGACGCACGACAAAGCTGAAAATCGGCCCGACTCGAAAAAGAGTCGCACGAGTCAGAATTCGGCTCGAAATCACACAGTGTATGCCCACCTTTAGTAGGACGAAGACTGAACATAGACTGACTAGAATGAAACTAAATACAAACACTGATGAACACTGATTAACAGAACACAGGTGACATAGATGATGATGATGATGATGATGATGATGATGATGATTAACTAAACACAGGTGATAGAGATGAAACAAATGAGTGGCGGGAAAGCAGAACAAAGGAAGACATGTGACTAATGAAAATACAAACAAACTCTGACAAGTGACAGCCGCGCACTTGGGTTTATGGCTGCTATATATCTGACCTGTTTTGACACTTCTGATTCCTCAAATCTTTTCCCGGAACGATCAGAGAAAAGCTTCAAAGATTTAAGAGGCTTCATTTCTCCATCTCTACAATATAGCATAAATGAATTACCTGTAGCAGATCTATACAGGTGTGTGGGGTGGAGGGTTTCTGAAAGCGTGTTGAAAACTTCTACAGCAAATGCTGGCCAAGTATTTGAAGGTTGAGCAGCGAGCTAATTGGCTGCTGATACAGCAGGAACCAATCAGCTGCGCCCTATAGAGAATGATGGGATTGCAAGAAGATTGCGTTAATGACCCTTCATCCTGGGTCATTCAGAGTTTCATGGCAGAACTTTGTATTTCATTTAACCTAACAAATAAACAAATAAACCACAAATAAATTGTCCCTACATATGATTACCTTTTCAAACCCTAAATTTCATATAATTTACTTTAGAGCAGTTAAAGTTAGTGAAGGAAATGCAACCAGAATACATATGAACTCCTTTAATACTGTTTAAAAAGCATCAGAGAGAATGTTCTGTGTGAGCAGAGCTAAAATCTCAAAATATTAGTTATATATTATATATTGGTCTGGTCAAATAGATGGTGTCCTGTAGCTAACTTTACACAATTATAACAAAATGTATCCAATCATTAAAAATAGAACTCTCTCCAGAAGTGGAAAAAAACTGTCAGAGATCATGTCCTTCAGGAGACCATGGATCCGAGACCATGGAGTCTATGACCACCCAGGGTTTCAGGCATTACGTAACCTGTTACGGGATGGGATTGAGAGTGGATGGAGAAGACCAGGTATATTGGATTTCTTATTTTGAGCCTAGAACGAGCATGGACCTCTGAACCAACACACATCAACTGCCATGGCCAGCCACCAAAAGTGCTGGCAAGTGGCTGCCAGCAACTCCCTCTGGCAAAACTAGGACTGGATGGAGGTTAACAGCATCAGTGGGGTTGCTAGCTGACTGTAATTGCAAATAATCACCTATAGAAATTTACAAAGCTCAGAAATTGTTGTAGAGCTTTGCGTAAGCCAGGCATTAGCCATTCAGACAGGGTCTAGGTGTATCTCCTCCACTGAGGTGTTGGAACTCGAGGATGTACTTCCTTCGCCAGCTAAGGAAGTTCAACCTGTCACAGGAGCTGCTAATGCAGTTATACTCTGCAGTCATTGAGTCTCTCCTCTGCACTTCTATAAATCTCTGGTTCAGCTCAGCTATCAAATCAGACCTCAGAAGACTACAGAGGATAGTCCAGACTGCTGAGAGAATCATCGGTACTCCCCTCCACCCTCTCCAAGATCTGTACTCATCCAGAGTGAGTAAAAGGGCTGGCAAAATCACTCTGGACCTCTCACATCAAGGCCACTTCCTCTTTGAACTGTTTCCATCTGGCCGACGCTACAGGGCACTGAGCACTAGAACAGTTAGAACAGTTTGAACAGTTAAATGCCGCACTGGGCAAATACACATGTGCAACTTGACACAGAGGGATTGTGGTTTTACAGAGGGGATGCTTTTTTTGTAATTTCTTTCAACAAGGGGATCCCATTCCCTCTATTCAAGCGCTGCCCATACTTCAATTTGTGTCATTTCATAACTTTACTATCATTCTAAAATATGTAAAATTGTAACAATAAAACAACCCTCCTGGATGGGTTTGACGATCTTACATCTGGGATGATTGAAGCCTGGGGGAAACAGTTAGAACACAGGCACTATAAAAAACATACAAACCACAGCCTGCATGAGTACTGTGAGTCAACACAGTGTAAAGGGAACCTATGAAAAAGAAACGTCTCTGTTATGTATGTAACCCCAGGTGTCATCCCCCCATCCAAACCACAAAACCTGATAAAAGTGTGTGGAGAGGACCATACCAGCTTCTGCTGTTCATCCACACTCTCCAATGGGGGGCCTGTCCTCTGGAAACGAGCCAAAGAATCAGGAGCTGCTACTGGGATCCTGAGGACAAGAGGCCTTAGCTGTCAAATTCAAAAGCTGTGATTACACTGTTGTGAGTGAATAATCGGATGAGACATAGGGCCCCAGTCTGTAGGAGGGGGCTCCATAACCGACGGCTCACATTCTTCTCTGAATGAGGGCACTGTAGAGAGCTCGAGCACGATCAAGGCATAGGCAGCTCGTTCCCTACATGGGATGAGCTGGCGAAGAGCAGCAGACTGCTTCCACCACAGAAGTGGCAGCATCTCAAAATAGGCTTTCCTGCAACAAAGGAGCATCCAAAAGGAACATGCTATCCTTATTTCTAATGCCAGTAAATTTAGCAAGAGTTGGCATTTTACCATCACCATCCCAGCCATGGAACAGCCTATCGCCCAGGCAGTGTGTTTGGTAACTTTTTGGACCAAAATCAGAGCCCCTTAACCAACCACGCCGAATGGCTCAACTCTAGCGGCCTATGACTATGTGTGCCTGAGGCACAAGGCTTAAACATATCTAAATAGAACATGCATTATGTATTGCTTTAACAAATGATAGTATGTTGCAGGCTAATAGAGATGAGAAAAGAAACTCCCACAACCACCTATAATACCACCTGACAATAGTCATAGTCAAAATCCTATACTCTTATTAGTAAATGTCATTTGGACAACAGAATAATAATGGAGCATGACTCTTACACGTGTCAGCTGAAATCAGCCTGACATGCACACTGGTAAATGAAAACATCAGCCTTGAAAAAAATGTGTTGTTAGAAGTTGAGCAAATAAAAAAACACAGATACCCCAGGGTTGGATAAATGGAAAAACATAATGAAATATTATCTAAATATAGAGAAAACTCTGTCAGTGGACAAAACTAAACAAAAACAACTCGGTGTGTAAACCAATATGTGACGCTCTGTAATTAGCCCAACGCTAGTTCTGCTTAACTCATTTTGTATTTTATTTTATTTATTTGTAAACCTATAGCAATGTTAAATGATTTTCCTTTTTTTCTCTCTCTCTCTCTTAACATTTCATTCAAGGAGCACCACCAGTGTAATTTGGTGTAACCACCAGTGTGTGTGTGTGTGTGTGTGTGTGTGTGTGTGTGTGTGTGTGTGTGTGTGTGTGTGTGTGTGTGTGTGTGTGTGTGTGTGTGTGTGTGTGTGTGTGTGTGTGGGCGTACGTGTGTGATTGAGATTATTATTTTTTAAGACATTATTATCATTATTATTATTATTACTTTGGTCGGTTTTTTGTTAGGGATTTGTGCCCTGTGTGTTGTAAATTGTCCGGAATGTGTCTAAATAGTTTGTCTTGTCTATTGTATTTTGTCTTGTGTGAAAAAAAGAAAAGAAAGAAAAGAGTGTTGTAGGTATAAAGTGAAGGGGAAAATGCATTGTGGTGGTGTTTTTTTATTTATTTATTTATTTTTGTCCCTATTGCATAGAGGACATTGTTTAGTATTAGTTAATACTGGGATGGACTTGGATGGTAACCAGGTGTCCAGGTTGTTTGTCTCTGTTTTTCTTTGTACTTGCAAAATAAAAAACTATTCTATAAAAAAAAAAGAAGTTGAGCAAATAAAGTGAGCCCTTGTTAAATGGCTATAAATTTTCTCATTGAACATTTTCACATGTCCGCTATGCTTAGTCGCAGTTATCTTATGTAAATGGTTTGTAGCTGCTGTATAAACTTGATGCATAACGCTGCTGCTGTATTCTTCTATTTTACTCCTACACAAAGTGCAAGACTGTAAGACCACCCTTCTTAAAACAAATAAGGCATCATTTGATGTTTCGTAGATTAGAAGAAGTGTTTATGTTCAGACGTAAATGCTTAGCCCTGTTCCAGAATTTAGTGAGGGTGCTCTAATGCAGATGCTACTCTGTAAGCAATATCTCCATCATAAGAAAAGCAATGTACAGTGAAACATTTATATTTACAAGTCATTACCCAGGTGAAAAAAACGCACTATTAAATGTAAAAATGAACTTGAAATTGAAATGGTATGTTTATAGTACATTTGTATTCCCAACATGCTTATTTGAAGTGAATTAAAATATGTTGTATTGTATTTTAACATAATTCTAAAAAGTATACTAGAAGTACATTGGTAATAAATATATGCTTAGTACGCTTTTATGAAATATGCTAAAACACAAGCATACTTTAAGTGAAATTTTAGAGTATTTATAGTAAACATTTATTTCACTCTTAAATTATTTTTGTGTGTTTTTTATGTGTACTTTGTGTAAGAACAGCAAAATGATTAAGCTTTTAGTGAAATATATGTACCTTATTTATAGCCATGTTTCATGTGAATGTTATGTTTAGTTCATTTTCTGTCATGTCTGCATTAATTCTCATTAGTTGCTATGATGTTCTAAAATGTCAATCGCTGTAACATCATTACATCCTATAACTTTTGGTGAATTGTTATTTACCTAACCATAAGATGATTAAAGTTTATTTTAATCCAAGCTGATGGCGCTCATTGAAACAAACGGTAGGGAAAAATGTGGAGCAACGTGGAGAAATGTGGAGTGGAGTCCAAATGCAGAAGCAACCTAGATGCAAAGTCCATTGCATGTCGAATTGTGGAACAGTGAGATAATGAAGTTGTCATAGAATTGTTTTAAATAAAATTTAGTTAAATGCCTGAAAGAGTTGAGAAAAATGTTGGTCTTCTCGGATCCGTTCGGAAAAAGCTTCTTTTTTTTTTTCAAATTACACAAAACCCAAGGCCACTATACAGAACTCAGCCCGTGTCTGAGGCACTTCTCGAAGTTTCGGGTCGGCCCTCGGGTTTTCGGATTCAAGTGGACCCGTGAAGACCTCTAGTTTAGCGTCATGACTGCATTGTTTCCGGGTGGACCGTTACAGAACACGACACACACGTCTTCCGTCCTGTAGAATTCAACCAATCAGATGACGACTGTGAAACTCCCAAAGTGTTTCTCATTTTTTGTGTTTCTCATTGGAGTTTGGGTTCCTTGCTGCTGTCTCCTTTGGATTGCTAAGGTGGGATCTAAAAGGTAAATCATATTCAGAAATATTACCAATTGAACTGCACTCACACTGTCAAATGAGAACAAAATTTTACTGAATTGAGCTGAATAATGACACAAAATTTGAAACATCAACACTTTTTTGGACTGAATTGAAAAAACATTGAACTAAATTGAGCTAAATAATAACACTATCACCTCTGTAGAGCAGTTTTACAGCTGAAATCGATTTGGTTTCATAATCAATGATTTTTATAACATTAACACTATTATTTTCCTGTTTATTAATTTGAAGCTAAAGAAAGAGCTCTAGAGCAGTTTGCATGTACCATTTTATTGAAGAAATATATACAAATATGAATGTTGAAGTTAATGGTTTAAAATAATCAGATTTTTAAATGCCATGAGAATGTATTTTATGTGTAAAATCCAAATGCTGAGCTTTTCCTGCAATGGAGAGGAGATGGCTTATGTCTCTCAGAAGAAATTAAATTGCAAATGTTATTTATATGAAGGGGCTAGGAAAGACAAAGAGTATTACTGGCATATGTAACGGAGGCCCGTGAGTAAAGAGCTGTGCGAGTAATCCTCAGTCCCGTGGCCTCAAGAGGCGCACTAGTGAATGATGACTGCGTTCTTTAGCGTCCTTGTTAGCGCACCCATCTCCCATGCTGGAAGCGCCGGCTCGAATCCCGCTCCGGGCAGTGCGAGTAGAAACGGAGGGGTTACACATACATCAGAAATAAAACAAGGATCAGTCCCTTTGTTTAGAATACCATAAACCGAATGTGGTCAGGCAGAAGGGTACGGTGGGATGAAAGACAGAGAGGATTCACAGGACTGGAAAACAATGACTGCAGTTAAAAATTAAGATAAGCTCTTCAGCTGACAAACAGGGGAAACATAATTTTAGGCTTTGCATATAGTACAAAGCAGGCTGGTCAGTTTACACTGCTATTATCAGTACCTCGCTGGAAAAGTGAACTCTTATTTTGATTTCAGTCGTGTGGGGGCAGGGGTGGTGGAGAGAAGCTTCTCAGGTATCACATTAAGTGCTAATATTGACCCTGTGTATTGGATGTGACATAATTATATGAGGCTTGTACTGAATTAGCACCAGTAAAAGGCGCCTTCTTTATTTTAAGATGTGCCGGAAACTATTGCCAGTGAGCTGGCTTGCTCCATTGCCGAAATTAAGCATTGACATCATTAATGTCATTTTCTTAATAAGGCAGCAATTCTTGTAACAGTGGTCAACAATATGTGTGTAAAGTGAGAAGTGGTGAGCACATTATAACACATAAAACCAGAAACCAGACAGACTGTTGGGCATGGAAGTTTCCACTTTGTTTATGGGTGGGGAAAAAAACAACAAACAAAAAAACGCTAGATTGGACAGTGTTGTCAAGCAGTGTAATGAAAGTCTGAGAGATGGGGAAATGAACAGTTAATCAGACCAAGCACCACTTTGATTTCATTCTCTAAAACCCAGGGTTTTCAGACATGGTCGGTACATATATATTTTCAGAAGAACTGTCAGAAGAATTCAAACTTTCATGACATTTCTAACTTAATTTTACATTTTTAACGAATAGTTTTAGCATTTTATAATGTCTAATACTAAGTAATGTGTAGTAATACATTACCGAAGCATCCCCATGAAAATCTAGATTTTTATACTATATTCACTAGCTTCAAATTGCACTAAGCCACTACAGGAATATTTGAACAAATGCATCATTTTTTTTTCTGCTCTTGCTGACCTTAATTATGTCTTAATAACATTTCTATATGAATGCAGTCTCAGTCTAGGAGAGAAGTTTTAGAATCTCAAAATAATTAAACTATTTAATTAATTAATTAATTAATTAATTAAGTGAATATAAAGCATGCCAGAACTTGTAGGCCTGGTTTCACAGGCAGGGCTTAGATTGAACCAGGATTAGGTCTTACTTCAATTAGGACATTTAAGTAGCTTTTATAAATGTGCCTTACTTGTGCCTTCACAAAACATTACTGGTGTGTAAACTGACATGTTTTAAGATATCCTTTTAGTCAAAACAGCTCTAACATGCATTTTAGTCTGGGACTAGACTTAAGCCTTGTCTGTGAAACTGAGGGTTAGTGTTTTCAAATTTAACAACATACCGGCTAACCCTATACTGGCATAAGTGTGTTGAACGTCAAAGATATTGGATGTTCCAGTTTGTGGCCCCGTGAAATTGACATCAGATCCCCCTCAACCTCCCAGCACTGCCTCATTTCTGCAGGAAGATGGTAAAAGGAGGGAACATGAAAGGACAAATGAATAGGCAACGGTCATTCACTGACTTAACCTCTGTCATCGGCCCTGTACCCCATGTCAACAAAGTATCAAATAAAGATGAATGAGCTTTATAGCGGGCACTAGAGGACCAGCTCATTGGGCCCAATTTCTTCAGCTTGAGTAACCGTTCATACAGAGGGATTAACAGAGCGTCTGAAATTGGAGAAAAACAGAAAGGCATATAAATAGATTCTAGCCAGCAGGCGCACATTATTAGTGTAAATAGAAGCACCTTACACTTTGAGTTTTCACTTACTGACATGTGAAATGTCCATTTTTACAATTATTGTATATTTTATGTCACTAAATTCAAGCTTGCTGTTCTGATT
The DNA here is from genome assembly GCF_051911475.1 of Siphateles boraxobius. Lineage (NCBI taxonomy): Eukaryota > Metazoa > Chordata > Actinopteri > Cypriniformes > Leuciscidae > Siphateles > Siphateles boraxobius. The sequence goes on from NW_027508835.1 coordinate 135,128, forward strand.
GTGTAATTCTGGCCATGTTAGACCCTGATGTGGATCTGACTGACAGTTAGCCTGCTCCTGCCCAGCTTAGTTTCCCAGAATAAACTGCCAAACACTAACCCTGTGGATTTTGCACTAATTTCTTCTTCAAAATGTGTTAAATTGGGGGTGTCAATCTTAATTGAGGTCCCAGGGTAGAATGGGCCGGGGGGGATTGGGAATGCTATCACCGGTCAGCGGTCCTGATGCATATTGAAAACATTTATTTTTCATATTTCAAAATGATCACAGTAGGGCAGCAATCAAAATATGAGGTAGTGTGTTTGTTTTGATGATTAGCCACTAGGGCTGTAGATAGAAAAAAAATGAATCATACATTTCTGTAATTAATCACAATTAATCCCAACTAACATTAAATTATGTAACCATAAATATATATCTTCACGTAAAATTTCCAATGTGGAAACAACATAAAGACAGTTGTTAAATATTCAATATTATCACTATTCAATATTACAGAATAATTGAAAGCTTTGCCTAAACTGCAGACTATCTGAGTTATAGAATATCATTATTACAACTTTTCATTAAAGTAAAACAATATTCACGTAAACCTATTATAATAAATGCCATATATAGCTGTGCCTTTAATATAGTGTGCTTGGTAATGTTTCTGTCCCTGCCAGTACTCTATCATCAGAGCTACCAGTTCATTTTATGCATTCCTTTCACAATGATAATAATAATAGTAAAACAAGTAAAAATGTTTGGATGACAATATTTTACAAACAATATTTTAGATGAGGATCAATCCTCTTGATACAATGACCATTTACATATGTGTACTTATGGGAACTTGCGTCTTTGTGCACTTGTTCTATTTCAGTGGTTCTTGACCCTGCTCCTGGAGTGCCTCATTACTGCACAGTTTATATCAGGGGTGTCCAGACTCGATCCTGGAGAACTTCTGTCCTGCACAGTTTATATCAGGGGTGTCCAGACTCTGTCCTGGAGAACTTCTGTCCTGCACAGTTTATATCAGGGGTGTCCAGACTCGGTCCTGGAGAACTTCTGTCCTGCACAGTTTATATCAGGGGTGTCCAGACTCGATCCTGGAGAACTTCTGTCCTGCACAGTTTATATCAGGGGTGTCCAGACTCGATTCTGGAGAACTTCTGTCCTGCACAGTTTATATCAGGGGTGTCCAGACTCGGTCCAGGAGAACTACTGTCCTGCACAGTTTATATCAGGGGTGTCCAGACTCGGTCCAGGAGAACTTCTGTCCTGCAAAGTTTATATCAGGGGTGTCCAGACTCGATCCTGGAGAACCTCTGTCCTGCACAGTTTATATCAGGGGTGTCCAGACTCGGTCCAGGAGAACTTCTGTCCTGCACAGTTTATATCAGGGGTGTCCAGACTCGGTCATGGAGTACCTCATTACTGCACAGTTTATATCAGGGGTGTCCAGACTCGGTCCTGTAGTACCTCATTACTGCACAGTTTATATCAGGGGTGTCCAGACTCGATCCTGGAGAACTTCTGTCCTGCACAGTTTATATCAGGGGTGTCCAGACTCGGTCCTGTAGTACCTCATTACTGCACAGTTTATATCAGGGGTGTCCAGACTCGGTCCTGGAGAACTTCTGTCCTGCACAGTTTATATCAGGGGTGTCCAGACTCGGTCCAGGAGAACTTCTGTCCTGCACAGTTTATATCAGGGGTGTCCAGACTCGGTCCTGGAGTACCTCATTACTGCACAGTTTATATCAGGGGTGTCCAGACTCAGTCCTGGAGAACTTCTGTCCTGCACAGTTTATATCAGGGGTGTCCAGACTCGGTCCTGGAGAACTTCTGTCCTGCACAGTTTATATCAGGGGTATCCAGACTCTGTCCTGGAGAACAACTGTCCTGCACAGTTTATATCAGGGGTGTCCAGACTCGGTCCTGGAGAACTTCTGTCCTGCACAGTTTATATCAGGGGTGTCCAGACTCGGTCCTGGAGAACTACTGTCCTGCACAGTTGATATCAGGCGTGTCCAGACTCGGTCCTGGAGAATTTCTGTCCTGCACAGTTTATATCAGGGGTGTCCAGACTCGGTCCTGTAGAACTACTGTCCTACACAGTTGATATCAGGCGTGTCCAGACTCGGTCCTGGAGAACTACTGTCCTGCACAGTTGATATCAGGCGTGTCCAGACTCGGTCCTGGAGAACTTCTGTCCTGCACAGTTGATATCAGGCGTGTCCAGACTCAGTCCTGGAGAACTTCTGTCCTGCACAGTATATATCAGGGGTGTCCAGACTCGGTCCAGGAAAACTTCTGTCCTGCACAGTTTATATCAGGGGTGTCCAGACTCGGTCCTGGAGTACCTCATTACTGCACAGTTTATATCAGGGGTGTCCAGACTCAGTCCTGGAGAACTTCTGTCCTGCACAGTTTATATCAGGGGTGTCCAGACTCGGTCCTGGAGAACTTCTGTCCTGCACAGTTTATATCAGGGGTATCCAGACTCTGTCCTGGAGAACAACTGTCCTGCACAGTTTATATCAGGGGTGTCCAGACTCGGTCCTGGAGAACTTCTGTCCTGCACAGTTTATATCAGGGGTGTCCAGACTCGGTCCTGGAGAACTACTGTCCTGCACAGTTGATATCAGGCGTGTCCAGACTCGGTCCTGGAGAATTTCTGTCCTGCACAGTTTATATCAGGGGTGTCCAGACTCGGTCCTGTAGAACTACTGTCCTACACAGTTGATATCAGGCGTGTCCAGACTCGGTCCTGGAGAACTACTGTCCTGCACAGTTGATATCAGGCGTGTCCAGACTCGGTCCTGGAGAACTTCTGTCCTGCACAGTTGATATCAGGCGTGTCCAGACTCGGTCCTGGAGAACTTCTGTCCTGCACAGTTTATATCAGGGGTGTCCAGACTCGGTCCTGGAGAACTACTGTCCTGCACAGTTTATATCAGGGGTGTCCAGACTCGGTCCTGGAGAACTTCTGTCCTGCACAGTTTATATCAGGGGTGTCCAGGCTCGGTCCTGGAGAACTACTGTCCTGCACAGTTTATATCAGGGGTGTCCAGACTCGATCCTGGAGAACTTCTGTCCTGCACAGTTTATATCAGGGGTGTCCAGACTCGGTCATGTAGTACCTCATTACTGCACAGTTTATATCAGGGGTGTCCAGACTCGATCCTGGAGAACTTCTGTCCTGCACAGTTTATATCAGGGGTGTCCAGACTCGGTCCTGGAGAACTACTGTCCTGCACAGTTTATATCAGGGGTGTCCAGACTCGATCCTGTAGTACCTCATTACTGCACAGTTTATATCAGGGGTGTCCAGACTCGATCCTGGAGAACTTCTGTCCTGCACAGTTTATATCAGGGGTGTCCAGACTCAGTCCTGGAGAACGTCTGTCCTGCACAGTTTATATCAGAGGTGACAGACTCGGTTCTGGAGAACTACTGTCCTGCACAGTTTATATCAGGGGTGTCCAGACTCGATCCTGGAGAACTTCTGTCCTGCACAGTTTATATCAGGGGTGTCCAGACTCGATCCTGGAGAACTTCTGTCCTGCACAGTTTATATCAGGGGTGTCCAGACTCGGTCCTGTAGTACCTCATTACTGCACAGTTTATATCAGGGGTGTCCAGACTCGATCCTGGAGAACTTCTGTCCTGCACAGTTGATATGAGGCGTGTCCAGACTCTGTCCTGGAGAACTTCTGTCCTGCACAGTTTATATCAGGGGTGTCCAGACTCGGTCCTGGAGAACTACTGTCCTGCACAGTTTATATAAGGGGTGTCCAGACTCGGTCCTGGAGAACTTCTGTCCTGCACAGTTTATATCAGGGGTGTCCAGACTCGGTCCTGGAGAACTACTGTCCTGCACAGTTTATATCAGGGGTGTCCAGACTCGATCCTGGAGAACTTCTGTCCTGCACAGTTTATATCAGGGGTGTCCAGACTCGATCCTGGAGAACTTCTGTCCTGCACAGTTTATATCAGGGGTGTCCAGACTCAGTCATGTAGTACCTCATTACTGCACAGTTTATATCAGGGGTGTCCAGACTCGATCCTGGAGAACTTCTGTCCTGCACAGTTTATATCAGGGGTGTCCAGACTCGATCCTGGAGAACTTCTGTCCTGCACAGTTTATATCAGGGGTGTCCAGACTCGGTCCTGGAGAACTACTGTCCTGCACAGTTTATATCAGGGGTGTCCAGACTCGATCCTGTAGTACCTCATTACTGCACAGTTTATATCAGGGGTGTCCAGACTCGATCCTGGAGAACTTCTGTCCTGCACAGTTTATATCAGGGGTGTCCAGACTCGGTCCTGGAGAACTTCTGTCCTGCACAGTTTATATCAGAGGTGTCCAGACTCGATTCTGGAGAGCTACTGTCCTGCACTGTTTATATCAGGGGTGTCCAGACTCGATCCTGGAGAACTTCTGTCCTGCACAGTTTATATCAGGGGTGTCCAGACTCGGTCCTGTAGTACCTCATTACTGCACAGTTTATATCAGGGGTGTCCAGACTCGATCCTGGAGAACTTCTGTCCTGCACAGTTTATATCAGGGGTGTCCAGACTCGGTCCTGGAGAACTTCTGTCCTGCACAGTTTATATCAGGGGTGTCCAGACTCGGTCCTGGAGAACTACTGTCCTGCACAGTTTATATCAGGGGTGTCCAGACTCGGTCCTGGAGAACTACTGTTCTGCACAGTTTATATCAGGGGTGTCCAGACTCGGTCCTGGAGAACTTCTGTCCTGCACAGTTTATATCAGGGGTGTCCAGACTCGGTCCTGGAGAACTACTGTCCTGCACAGTTTATATCAGTGGTGTCCAGACTCGGTCCAGGAGAACTACTGTCCTGCACAGTTTATATCAGGGGTTTCCAGACTCGATCCTGGAGAACTTCTGTCCTGCACAGTTTCTATCAGGGGTGTCCACACTCGGTCCTGTAGTACCTCATTACTGCACAGTTTATATCAGGGGTGTCCAGACTCGATCCTGGAGAACTTCTGTCCTGCACAGTTTATATCAGGGGTGTCCAGACTCGGTCCTGGAGAACTTCTGTCCTGCACAGTTTATATCAGGGGTGTCCAGACTCGGTCCTGGAGAAAAACTGTCCTGCACAGTTTATATCAGTGGTGTCCAGACTCGGTCCAGGAGAACTACTGTCCTGCACAGTTTATATCAGGGGTGTCCAGACTCGATCCTGGTGAACTTCTGTCCTGCACAGTTTATATCAGGGGTGTCCAGACTCGGTCCTGTAGTACCTCATTACTGCACAGTTTATATCAGGGGTGTCCAGACTCAGTCCTGGAGAACTTCTGTCCTGCACAGTTTATATCAGGGGTGTCCAGACTCGGTCCAGGAGAACTTCTGTCCTGCGCAGTTTATATCAGAGGTGTCCAGACTCAGTCCTGGAGAACTTCTGTCCTGCACAGTTTATATCAGGGGTGTCCAGACTCGGTCCAGGAAAACTTCTGTCCTGCACAGTTTATATCAGGGGTGTCCAGACTCGGTCCTAGAGTACCTCATTACTGCACAGTTTACATCAGGGGTGTCCAGACTCAGTCCTGGAGAACTTCTGTCCTGCACAGTTTATATCAGGCGTGTCCAGACTCGGTCCTGGAGAACTTCTGTCCTGCACAGTTTATATCAGGGGTGTCCAGACTCGGTCCTGGAGAACTACTGTCCTGCACAGTTGATATCAGGCGTGTCCAGACTCGGTCCTGGAGAATTTCTGTCCTGCACAGTTTATATCAGGGGTGTCCAGACTCGGTCCTGTAGAACTACTGTCCTACACAGTTGATATCAGGCGTGTCCAGACTCGGTCCTGGAGAACTACTGTCCTGCACAGTTGATATCAGGCGTGTCCAGACTCGGTCCTGGAGAACTTCTGTCCTGCACAGTTGATATCAGGCGTGTCCAGACTCGGTCCTGGAGAACTTCTGTCCTGCACAGTTTATATCAGGGGTGTCCAGACTCGGTCCTGGAGAAATACTGTCTTGCACAGTTTATATCATGGGTGTCCAGACTCTGTCCTGGAGAACAACTGTCCTGCACAGTTTATATCAGGGGTGTCCAGACTCGGTCCTGGAGAACTTCTGTCCTGCACAGTTTATATCAGGGGTGTCCAGACTCGGTCCTGGAGAACTACTGTCCTGCACAGTTTATATCAGGGGTGTCCAGACTCGGTCCTGGAGAACTACTGTCCTGCACAGTTTATTGTATCCAGATTATGGTCGTGGCCTTGGATGTCTCTCTTATCTGACACACCCATCTTTGATTCTTTGAGCTGTTGAATTGAATCAGGTGTGTTTGATCCTGGAGGGCCACCGTCCAGCTGAGTTCAAGCCATTCTTACTAAGTAGACTAGCAACCTCCGGACAGGTGTGTTGAGGCAGGTCTAAACTCGAAACTGTGCAGGACAGTAGTTCTCCAGGACCGAGTCTGGACACCCCTGATATGACAGAAAATTACTCGCAATTGCTGTGCTGCAGCAAAACATCGGTGCAGTGGTTTTTAGGGTGCTTCCACACTAGCATCTCTGGTTGAACTGATGTCAGAGTTCGTTTTTGAGGATGTGAACGCTGTTTTCTGAAGGCGGGTGCGAACCGTACTCGAGTCTGGGGTACGGTTCGTGTGAACTCCGGTATGGTTCACTGCTGATATGAATGCACTCGTACTAAATCACAGAAGTGATCCGCCATAGATGGCATATGACTCGATAAAACTGTGTGTTTGTGTGTGTTCTCTCTCACTTTCCTGACAAGCGTGACTGACGTACTGCAAGCGGAGAGAATGTATATCTCATTTCTGCTCGCCTTCAGCACAAATGGACTCCCCATTCTGTAGGACATTTGGAGCACATTTAAAGCAGATTGACACAAGTACTGTTATGTGCTGATGCTTTGGAAGCAAAACCAAAGGTTAAAAAAGAACAACATAAGTGATGTGAGCAACTCTATCTATTTTAGTGTTTTCTTCACAGCCTTTACCTAGAAAAATAGGTTGCTGCTTGATCATGCAAACGTACCGCGGTTCGGACGCACATAATATAATATGAACACAGACGAGCGGGGAAGGGGGGGCAATCGAACTCAAGTTCAGAGCAAGCAATCAAAGCAAACGTGAAAGCACCTTTAGACACACATGGGATTGTGATTGAGTGTGACCTGAGCACAGCAGTAAGTGCTGAGAGATTTGGCTAATAAAGTGATCGTGTCACAAGAAAAGCATGAGAACTTTATTATGTCTGGCCTCTCTGTATCAGCCCAGTAAGCTTTTATTACGTTTTACTCATGTGTAGTAAGAAGATTTAAGAAGTCTTCCAACATTTCAGTGTGGACAAGAAACTTCTGGAAAATTCTTGAAAACGCTGGTGTGGATGGAGAGCGTTATGAAATGAAAATGTATCCGGATAAGTGTAGACACAGCCCAAGATGTGCAATGTTGGGAATCCTCCAGGACCAGGGAACCATGGTTCTACTTCTTCATCAATGCCAAAGCTCAAGAATACAATTACAAAGGATGTATAAAAATTACCTAGATGTGAGGTTGAAATTCATTGAATGCAGACAAATCCCAGAAGTCTTTGGTCATTATCTTAATTGCTTGCCTCCCAATATGACAGCGCAGTGGTTTCCCTTGTTATGACGTATAACAGTAGCCATATTACAGAAACATCCTAATTCAGAATCATATCTCATGTTTATCAATCATAGTGATTTCAGTTAGGATCTCATTTAGTATGTTGAAATAATCAGATTTAAAATTAAAAATTAAGATTAAGAACTAAACCATTCATAGTAAAAGCACAGAATATGTTGACAATATTGTAATTTTGTAAATACTATTGTAAATACTGAGCATCTTGATATCCTATAAATCAAATTCTTACAAATAAAGCTCTCTTAAAGCTCTCTGCTGAAAATAATAAAGAGCTCAGAACTGGAGCCCATTCGTTTTTCGTTTTTCGTTTTTAATGCAAAATCTCGAAGTCTAGCGAAATATCAATGGCCAAATAAAAGACCTCTGTTCCTGTAAACCACAAGGGAGAGTGAAAAGATTCAGGCTGTTTACTCTTTAAATTATATGATTGATTTCCTTTAAAGTAATTTGATTATTTTAATGTTCATATTTGCTCCACTGGAGTCATTTTTCTCATTTATTTAATTGATTTTCTGGGTTTGGCATCCACAAGCTCAACATCAGCTTTCATGCTGGTAGCTGGTAAAACACAAATCATTTACACTAATGCTATCTTTACACCCGTACTGAAATAGAAGTTTAAAGTGGTTATTTACATTTTAAAATATTTCCTAAAAATAAAGCTTCACAATGTTTCCATCTCCGGCTTTATTGTAATTCAGTATTTAACACATGAACACCAAATGGATACATGTAAGGTTTCATTATATAAGTGAAGCAGGAAAAGAGCTCATCAAAGCCTGTCATTTACATCCTGTACATTTTTTTCAGCCTGATTCTGCTTTTAGATAAAGCTAATAGATCACGGCTCACGGGCCAACGGTACAGGACTGGATAATGGACTTTTCATTGCACCATGATTTACTTCTGTAAGGTTCCACTTCGGCCCTTTCGGCTTGATAGCTCTAATTAATAACAATTGCTCCCCAAAATGTGCAAATGGAACAATAAACGAAGAACCAACTAATTAACTGCTACCATTCCTGCTAATCATCAGTTAACATTCCATTTTGTCATCATTACACTCACATGAATGCATGGACAGATAAAACAGGTCAGCCCTTTTTTGCCCCCATAAACCCTCCCTAGCCATAATTTTTCTTTCCAATAAGAGGACAAGCAAGTAATTATAAGTAGAGGTGAAATGAGAAGACTGCAAATTTGGAGCACAAATTTTTGAAAGAAATGCTGAAATCATCCCATTGAAAGACAGTTTTTTCTCTTGCCCAAAAGACATAGGAAGGATGAAGAGAAAAAGCGTTCCAGTGTCAGCATCATCTGTTTCAGGAGAGTTCTGGCTCATTTATTCCATGACCTCGTGCCAGGAAGAACAACTCAGTACAAGTGGAAACAGCACTTGATCTTTATAGGAGTGCAGCGTTAAAGGGTGAAGTCCTTATGGTGCAGTTCTGAATAGCATTGACAGAAGGCACTGATGGACAGACAATGTCAGCTGAAAAGGTAATAAACACTTTACAATAATTTCACAATATATTTGACATGTATCCATCCAACATTTTTGGTGAAGTATACATAGAAATGTCTTCAGAACATTGTTTTAACACTTAAAAATGTACTGTCCTTTTGAAATATTTAACATAAAACATTAATTTGATAAAAATGCATTTTGCAATGAGCTTCCAAGATTGTGGTATTTATTCAGAGACAACTGTAACGAATCAAAGCTTGTTTGGTGTTATTTGAAGCGAGCAGGATTCTTTATGTTGGGTGATTTATGGCAGGGCGATCGTCTTATTGACCTTTTGCCACTGTGCACAAGTGACTGATTAGCACTGCAATCCCACAACCATAGCAAAGCTAGACATTTTCAAGACTCAGTCATTCATAGCAGCTGTTGTTTTGTATCTCATGCACGGATGTGTGTAATGTGGTACATACAGCTTTATCTTAATCTTTAACAAAACACACACACATTATTTTTTTAATAAATTAGGATACAAACATAACATGCTTGAAGCTACTGGATTAGGCAATCAGATTTTAAAAATAGGCACATGTAATAAGATTATATTACATTTATAAAAAAAAATGCATTGACAAAATGGCAGTAAATAACTTTTGGCAGATTACCCCTTTGTCTTAAAATCTCAAGAGTACTTAAAGTAAAGTTTTTAAAACACATTCACATGTTCAGGGTTATCTGATGTTGGTTAAAGATCACATAACAACAAAAGTCTTCTATGTTGATGGTTATTTTACATTTATTTATTTATTTTAATTGTACATTTTTTATTATTTAATTAATTTCAGCTGTGCATCAACTCAGGAACCCCAAATTAATTTTTTTCATTTAATTTGTAATTAATCTACCCAGAACTGACTGTGAATTTTTGCATACTATTAATAAAATTACACTTTATTTTGAATTAAGAATGACAAAAAAAGCTACATTTATACATGGCTTATTATATTATTGCAACGGTGTCACCAGGCTCCCCCGTCACACACACCCAGCGCTCACTCTCACCAGAATTCTAATCACCTGCATCTGTCCCTCATAAGCTCACTCATCAACCACAGCATGAGAGTACACACACGTTAGCTGTGTCCCAATGTGAATTGACCGCATTTGAAGGACGATTGCGTCACCGCGGCGCAATGAAGGCTGTCTCAATCCAATTCTCCACCCTTAGAAGGCCGTATTCAAAGGCCGGTTGCGTCATCGCCGCGCGACAAAGGCTACCATGATTCAAAGGTGACGCCAAATGCACCCTTTATTTCCCCGTGAAAGAAAGGATACATAAATGGATCGTTAGCGGCCTATCCTACCCCACAAGTCATTGTGGAGACGACAGCATTTTTGTAAAAAAAAAAAAAATGACGGACAATTGTTCTTGTCGCCTAGCAACTGTGACAGCTACCGATGATGAGCGGGAGTAACATTTGAAATGCACTTTTTTATATTCAATTGGGTTTTATATTCAAATACGGTTGAAAACCTGTGTAAATATATTCACCATGGTCCATTTAAAAAGAATACACTAGCCCACAAAATCGCATCAAGGTAAGATATAAGTGAACATTTGAACCTATGTATGTTTTCTTTTCTTTTCATATTTCATTACATTATTTATATGAGTTAACACCCAATACTTGAACAGTTTAAGTGTAATCCAGCAATTCAGGAGTCAGGACGCAGCCTCTGAATTGGGACGCAGCACTAGCTCTGGCCGTGGTCTTGGCTAAGCCGTAAATACATGACCTGGCGGCGGCAGAGGTGAAACATCCTCAGCATGTCCTCCAGTAAAATATAAAACATAAAAATGACAATAGCCAATTCTGGCTCCATAGCTGTTTACTCAATTGAGTAAATCAAATGAATTATTAGGATGGCAGCTGTACTCTCGCACCATTGCTTAGCGCCAGGAGCGGTAATCAGGAACACCCGGTTGCGCAATTAGGAAATCATACGAAGGCTACATGGTGCATCCTTCGAAGTCCGCGGCCTTCGAAGGATGCAACCTTCACATTGGGACACAGCTTCAGTCATTCATCGTCTGGTATCCAATGTGGATTACCAACTCCTTACCTGATCTACATACCTGTTCTACTTACCTGAAGTTTACACTTACAAATAATCAGATAGAGTAAAGTAATATGCGTGTTTGGCGTGCTGTCCAAGGAGAGGCTCCGAGCTCGGTACTTTGGCCCGAACCCAGAGTTCTCCCACGTATTTCTGGTTAGGAAAGTAACCAGGCGGGGGTGGTGGAGGGATGCTGAAAACGCTCGAGGAACATAGGTGAGTCGACTGCGTATATATATATATATATATATATATATATATATATTTCAGAAGTCAGAAATATATATATATATATATATATATATATATATATATATATATACGCAGTCGACTCACCTATGTTCCTTCCGTATATATATATATACGCAGTCGACTCACCTATGTTCCTCGAGCGTTTTCAGCATCCCTCCACCACCCCCGCCTGGTTACTTTCCTAACCAGAAATACGTGGGAGAACTCTGGGTTCGGGAGTTCTATATAGATTTGTTCCTGCCCTGTCTTTGTGAGTTGTTGAATGTTTGATGTCAACGTTGGTCGCTTCTGATTTCGCTTCTGGGAGAATACCTGTCGACGTTATTGCAAGAGGGCCAGTCCGTCCAAAGGTACGCGAAGGATTTTCTGTCCATTTGCCATCTGGGAGCGCTAGAAGATATCCAGCTCATGGGCCTGTTTTGGAACGGGCTGGATTATGAGATCGCCCGATGGATGCCGCGGGACCTTACCAACTGGACTCTTGACCGGTATATCGCTCAGGCTTGTTCCTTGGAAGACCTCTTCTCCATTACAGGCTTGTTCTACTCGACACCTCCCGAGTTCACATTACCCGCGACGCCCTCGTCGTCGTCTTCGCCGCTGGTCCGGTCCAGCCCTGCCGAGCCCGCTCTTCACTGCAGCGCAGACGAACTCACTCTTCACTGCCGCCCTGACGAACCCGAGCTCCTCGTCAGCCTCGACGAGCCGGTGCTTCACGTCAGCCTCGAAGAACCCGAGCTTCACGTTAGCCCCGACGAGCATGCATTTCACGTGAGCCCCGACGAGCATGCATTTCACGTGAGCCCCGACGAGCCTGCATTTCACGTGAGCCCTGACGAGCCTGCACCTCGCGACAGTCCAGCCGAGCCCGCGCTCCACGTCAGCCCTGACGAACCCGAGCTTCGCGTCAGCCTTGACGGACCTGAGTTTAACGTCTGCCTTGACGAACCTGAGCTTCACGTGAGCCCAGACGAGCCCGCACTTCTCGTCTCCCCCGCCGAGCCTGCGCCTCATGTGACCCCTGCCGAATCCATTGAATCAAATGCCGAGTCAAGTGAATCCAGTGAGTCGAGTGCATCGTTCAGTACATCAAGTGCATCGTCAAGTGCATTGTCCAGTGAGTCAAGTGCATCGTCAAGTGAGTCTACTGAGTCAAGTGAGTCTACTGAGTCAAGTGAGTCAAGTGAGTCTACTGAGTCAAGTGAGTCTGCCGAGTCAAGCCCAGTGAAGCGCCGTCGCAGAAGGAGAAGGAGGACTCGCTCGGCTACTCAGGCTCCAGTGAGCGTACCCAGACTTCTCGCCCTGCCGGCCCCGCCTCTGCCCCTCGCCCTGCCTGCGCCCTTTAAGCTCCGGGAGGCCTTTCCTAAACCCGTGGATTTCCCCAAGTATTTTTTTGGGGGGAGCCAAGGGTCCGGTGAGGAGACCATGAAGGCTGCGCCGCCATGGTCGTCTGCAGGGGCTTCACCACCCTGGCCTTCGCCTCATCCTGCTTCGCCCTGGGCTTCGCCTCATCCTGCTCCGCCCTGGCCTCCGCTTCATCTTGCTCCGCCCTGGCCTCCGCTTCGTCTTGCTCCGCCCTGGCCTCCGCTTCGTCTTGCTCCGCCCTGGCCTCCGCCTCGTCTTGCTCCGCCCTGGCCGCCTGTTCAGTCAGGTCCGCCCACGCTCCACGGCCCAGGCCCGCCTTGTCTATGCCCAGGGTCCGTTCCCCTGCATGGGCCTGGCCCTCCATCCCTCCCCCAAGACCGCCTGTGCTTCACCGCCCTCCTGAACTTTATTGTTTTTTTGTTTTTTTTTTGTGCGTCAGGAGCCGCCCTTAAGGGTCATGATGTGGGTTTTGTGTCTTGTCTTTTCATGTTCAGTGATTCCCTGACCTGTCTTTTACTTCTCCCAGGTGTTTCTCGTTATTCCCGACGCCCCCTTGTTAGCTCGTTTGTCCTTGATTATTTAAGCCCTGTGTTCCTGCCCTGTCTTTGTGAGTTGTTGAATGTTTGATGTCAACGTTGGTCGCTTCTGATTCTGAGTCCTGTATTCCAGTCTGAGTCTTTGTCTAAGTTTGTAGTTTGTCTAAATAAAGCCTGTACACTGCGTTTGGATCCAGCCTCCTTCCCGTGCTTCTACCGCACCACATTACCAGCGTTACAATATATATATATATATATATAGACCTCCACTCATGCTGATTGGGTAGACATGTTGATTTCTGGTTGGAATGATGTGATGATTGGATGGATAATTTGAACTTTTTCCTCCCGAACTTTGTAAATAAAATATTTGTATCCTGTGGATTCCCAGTTATACTCCTGAGATCTCTTCGTATCCCTCCAACATTCTTCTAGTAATGTCCAATTACCTACTTGTGTTTCCTCACCTGTTCCTCACTCCGCTGCTCACCTGTTCCAACCATCCAAGAAGTGTGTGCTCTCCAGTTTCCTCCACTCACCGTCTCATCCCAAACTAGCTGGTAAAAGGTTTGCTATTGCTATTACTCACCTGCTTCATCTGTTCATTCCATCTGTTCAAAAAAATATCTGTGGGTTTGACGATAATCCTATCTCTGATTCTGGTATTCCGTTACAGAAGACTAAACCATACCAAAATGACCCCAACAGGCCCGGGTTCTCTTCAAGAACTGGTAGACTCACTGGTAGAGTCCTCACCAAACATGGAACCACCACAGTACCTGTCACTGCACCAAGCACTTTTTAATCTCCGATTTACGCAGCCAGTCCCATGGTCAACCCAGCATCCTTCTCTGGCTCGGCAGAGGACTGCAATGGCTTCCTGTGAGCGCTCCAGTTGGCCGAAACCATCGGCATTGTAGTGTCCCTAAGGAAAAATTAAATTAATTCATTGCTATAGGAGAGGAAGAATTGTCTAAACTCGTTAAATCATCTAAATCGACAACATGTATGTTAGACCGTATACCGACTAAGCTATTCAAAGAGATGCTTCCAGAGGTCATGGATCCTCTTCTTAATATCATAAATTCATCTTTGTCACTAGGATATGTACCAAAAACTTTTAAGCTGACTATAGTAAAACCTCCTATTAAAAAACGCAACTTGATCCTACAGAATTAGTCAATTACAGACCGATCGCGAATCTACCTTTTTTGTCAAAGATACTAAAAAAGGCAGTATCTTCACAACTATGTTCCTTTTTAGAAAGAAATGGTATCTGTGAGGATTTTCAGTCAGGATTTAGACCGTATCACAGTACTGAGACAGCTCTCATTAGAGTCACAAATGATTTGCTCTTATCATCCGATCGTGGTTGTATCTCTCTTTTAGTGTTACTCGATCTTAGTGCTGCATTTGATACCATTGACCACAACATTATTTTAAATAGACTCGAAAATTATGTTGGCCTTAGTGGAATGCCATTAGCATGGTTTAAATCATACTTATCTGATCTTATCAATCACAAGTTCAATATGGCGTACCCCAAGGCTCAGTACTAGGACCGTTGCTGTTCACTCTGTACATGCTACCCTTCTACCCTTAGGAGATATCATTAGGAAGCATGGCATTAGTTTTCACTGTTATGCTGATGATGCTCAGCTCTATATATATATATATATATATATATATATATATATATATATATATACTGTATATATATATATATATATATATATATATATATATTGTATATAAGAATATAACACATACTGATGATGAATAAAGAGTATAGGGTAAGGCTATTAAATAGCAGTTCAAAAATAGTTTTTGTTAATGCAAACAGTTGGTTTGTATTAACAGTTGGCTAACCCTTACCAGCAGCCATATCACCCTGTAGCCCAAGACTGGTCCCCCACTGAAGCTAAGCAGGGCTGAGGCTGGGCAATGTCTGGATGGGAGACCTCCTGAGAAAAAACAGGTTGCTGCTGGAAGAGGTGTTAGTGAGGCCAGTAGAGGGCGCTCACCCTGTGGCCTGTGTGGTTCCTAACGCCCCAGTGTAGTGATGGGGACTCTATACTGGGAAAGAGCACCGTCCTTCGGATGAGACGTTAAGTCGAGGTCCTGACTCTCCGTGGTCATTAAAAATCCCAGGATGTCCTTTGAAAAAGAATAGGGGTGTTACCCCAGCCTCCTGGCCAAATTTGCCCCTTGGCCTCTGTCCATCATGGCCTCCTAATCATCCCCATATACTGATTGGCTTCATTACTGTCTCCTCTCCACCAGTAAGCTGGTGTGTGTGTGTGTGTGTGTGTGTGTGTGTGTGTGTGTGTGTGTGTGTGTGTGTGTGTGTGTGTGTGTGTGTGTGGTGGGCATTCTGGCACAATAAGGCTGCCGTCGCATCATCCAGGTGGAGCTGCACTTTGGTGCTGGCTGAGGAGATTCCCCCTTCCATGTAAAGCGCTTTGAGTACCTTGAAAAGCACTATATAACTGTAATGAATTATTATTATTATTGGTATGTGAGACCACAATCATTTAGAAATATACTACAAAAAAACACAGTGAAAATAGAGTGGCATTCTGGGGTTAAGGAAACATACTCGGTTACTTATGTAACATCGGTTCTCTCTAGAAGAGGGAACGAGTATTGCATAAGCTAGCTTACGATACGGGTAAAGTCATCTTTGCTGGAGATATTGAAGCCAAAAATTATCCTTAATTTTGCATTTATTGTCAACGCAGTGCAGCAGCCAGCAGACCTAGAGCAGGCCATCTTGCGTGCTCATTGGCTGCTGTGCGGCAACTGCCGCAGCCTGCCACTGAGCCTCGCGCGTGACTTTGCGCCCTCTACGCGTCATAGCCCGCCAAAATGGGGGTGGCTTAGCGTATAAAAGTCAGGCTCGGAGGCTGCGTCACTGGTTTCATCAGCTGAAGCGAAAATCGCTCGTGGCGCCTGCACGGTCGGGTTACGCAATACTCGTTCCCTCTTCTAGAGAGAACCGAGGTTATGTATGTAACCGAGTACGTTCTCTTACTTGAGGTTCTCTCGTATTGCATAAGCTAGCTTACGCTATGGGAACCCATTGTCAACGCCGTGCGCGCCCAGCCTCCACTTCATGAGTCCCAGGGATTCCCGGGGAACATAGATAAGTGGGAAACAGGTGGCCAGCAATGCGGGCCAGCAACATGTTATAAGCACATATAGGGTATACAGAGCGGCGTCGCCGGTCCATATAATTTTTCACCATATAGTGCAGCTCAACCAGGAGAGCTAACGTCGCGTGAGAGTCTAGCCTGCAAGGCGAGAACTTCCAGGTAATAAAACCTAACAAATGTGGATGGAGAGGCCCAGCCTGCCGCCTCACAAATGTCTTGAATGGAAATTCCGCTGGACCAAGCCCACGACGAGGCCACGCCTCTGTTGGAAAACGCCCAAGGGGTATTGCAGACCTTCAGACTTATAAGCGGATGCGATAGCTTCCACTATCCATCTGGACAGGCTCTGTTTCGAGGCGGTGAGACCCTTGGTGCGCCCACCAAACGAGACAAAGAGCTGTTCCGAACGCCTGAAAGAGACGGAGCGCGTAATGTAAACCCTCAGCGCCCTGACGGGGCAGAGATTAACATCACCCTCACTATCGGATGCTGGCAGAGCCGAAAGAGAAATGACCTGCGCTCTGAAGGGGGCGTCCAACACTTTAGGGACATAATCATGTCTTGGCTTAAGGATGACTTTAGAGTCATTTGGCCCGAACTCAAGACACGCAGCGCTAACAGATAGCGCGTGTAAATCCCCCACACGCTTGACTGACGATAGAGCTGTCAGGAAAACGGTTTTGAGCGAGAGGTACTTAAGGTCCACGGAGTCTATCGGTTCAAAGGGGAAAGCTTTCAGGGCCTCCAGGACCAATGAAAGATCCCATATGGGAACCGACGGGGGTCGCGGGGGATTCATCTGTCTGGCTCCTCTAAGGAAGCGGATGACGAGCTTGTTTCTTCCTACTGACTGACCGCGCATCGACTCAGGGAACGGTGCAACGGCCGCCACATAAACTTTAAGCGTGGATGGGGACCTGCTCTTATCCAGCAACTCTTGAAATAAGACAAGCAACCCCGGGACCCCACACGTTCGTGGGTCTAGATCTCTATCAGCACACCATTTGGAGAACACCGACCATTTAGACGCGTAAAGCCACCTTGTAGAGGGAGCTCTGGATTGCGTAATCGTATTCATCACTCCTTCTGGCAGGACACGGGTATCTGTTGATTAACCATACGTGCAGAGACCAGCGCTCTGGATGGGGATGCCAGATTGAGCCGCGGGCTTGAGAGAGGAGATCTCTCCTCACCGGAATCGGCCAAGGGGCTGTGTGAGACAGCCGCATCAGCTCCGGGAACCAAGCTTGATTCTCCCAGCGCGCGGCTATAAGGAGCACCGAGTGGCGCATTTCCCTGATCCTCTTGATTACCTGTGGTAACAGAGAGACCGGAGGGAAAGCATAAAGTGGGAGGGTGGGCCAGATTTGGGCCAGCACATCCTCGTTCTTTGAAAACAACAATGGGCAATGAGCGTTGTCTTTTGACGCAAACAGGTTGACTTTTGCTTTGCCGAAAAGGCGCCACAGTAACTGGACTGTCTGAGGGTGCAGGGACCATTCCCCTGGGGGAAAATAGTTCCTGGACAGTTTGTCTGGACCGTCGTTCAAGCAGCCTGGCACATGCGCAGCTCTCAGCGAGCACAGGAGGTACAGAGACCATACAAGAAGACGTTCTGTTAGATGGTAGAGGCTTCTGGATCTGACACCGCCCTGACGGTTTATGTAGGACAACACAGACATGTTGTCCGAGCAGACTAGCACATGGTGGTCCTGTATGAACGGGAGGAAGCGTTTGAGCGCGTTCTCGACAGCTATTATTTCCAGACAGTTTATGTGGAAGCGTCTCTTTTGGTCTGACCACAGGCCCTCGAAGACGGCACCCCAACATAAGTTGGAGGCGTCCCTCGAGATGACCTTTCGGTGTGAGACAGCTCCCCTTGTCACTCCCCGCTGGTACCAGTCGGCCGCTAACCAGGGCTGCAGATCCAAAACGCAGCTCTGAGTCAAACTGATTTGTCTGTAGCCTGAAACCCAAGCCTGGTGAGGCACTTGGGCGTTCAGCCAGCGTTGTAGCGGGCGCATGCGCAGCAAGCCCAGCTGAAGCACAGCCGCAGCTGATGCCTTACAGCCTAGCAACCTCTGGAATGTCTTCAGAGATGTGATGCTGCCCTCCTGGAAAGACTGGGCCAGGTGTCGAACACGGCGCGCGCACTGTGTCGATAGGCGGGCCGTCATAGCCACAGAGTCCAGTTCTATTCCTAGAAAGGAAACTGACTGACTGGGCAGTAATGAGCTCTTGGTCCAGTTGACCGTGAGGCCCAAGCTTTCCAGATGGCTCAGAAGCACTGTTCTGTGAGATAACAGTTCTATCTCTGACTGTGCTAAAATCAGCCAATCGTCCAAATTGTTCAGAATTCGCAGCCCTTTCACTCTCAAGGGGGCGAGAGCCGCATCCATGCACTTCGTAAATGTAAGGGGTGCCAAAGACAGGCCGAACGGGATGACGATATTGATATGCCCGACCGTCGAAGGCGAATCTCAAGAATGACCTGTGACGGGGGACTATTGGGATCTGAAAGTATGCATCTTTCAGATCGAGAGAGATAAACCAGTCCCTCGGGCAAATTTGCGCAAGGATTTGTCTGGTCGTGAGCATTTTGAACGGCCATCTCATGAGAGCTTTGTTCAAATATCTCAGATCTAAGATAGGTCTTAGAGCTCCATCCTTCTTGGGTACAAGAAAATAACAGCTGTAAAAGCCTGACTCGCCCAGAGAAGGAAGTACTGGTTCTATGGGCCCTTTGCACAGCAGTTTGGCTATTTCTGCGCGGAGTAGATGCGCTACATCCGCTTTCTCTTTCGTCTCGGTCTGCGCTCGAAAGCGAGGGATCAACTAATGATCTTTACAATTGAAGTGAATCGATCAAAACTAACTTTATCTGGACAATAACTTTATTCTAGAGCTGCTGTAAAGCCAAAACATTCTCTGTTACTTTAATTTCCTATTGTCACTGTTAAGCTGCTTTGAAACAGTCCATATTGTTAAAAGCGCTATATAAATGAAGGTGACTTGGTGACTGTACACTCCGCGACCCACCAGTTGAGAAACACTGCTTTAATTAATGTTTTTATGATGACTTTGTGAAAGGTTAGTTAACTAAACAGCATGAGCCATCTTCCTGCTGGCCAGTATTTGGCATATATCATTCTGTAACATACAGATCTGTATTATGCTGTTGTTTTTGATAGTGTTATACATTTCTTACAGATAATCACAATGATCATTGCGTTTGTCTTACCGAATGTGGTATCTTCCTGTCAACAATTACAGTTTGTCTATAAGCTTTTTTTTATTAATGCCAGTTAATGCCGGCAGTACAATGTTGCCATATATTGCTACGAAAAACAAGCAAAAAAATAAAATAATAATAATAATAATACGAAATACGTTCAAAGCTTGTGTTTTGGAAATAAGATTAATACATTACTAACCCTAACATGCAACTAACCACTTTATTAACTTCCTAAAGTGTCACAATAAATGGGGAAAACAATTCCAAAAGACGTATAATAGATGGATCTGGCAACACGAGGCTGCACCCGTGCCCTCACTCAAAACATGTGCTCAAGCCCCGTTCACTGCCTAGCTTCTCGCTTCTAGCGACATGAATTGCAAACACTCATTTGAGGTGATTTAAACGGCTAATTAATCATTCTGAGAGCTTGAAATTTTATTTTTGAATAAAAAAAATGACAGAGGTCCAGACCTCGTTACCTCATAGCTGGCTATAGCCATGTTCTCAGGTTACAACTCAAAACAGGTGTACACTGTACGATTTTTGCCACGATTTAGCAGTCTGAGACAGATTTAGTTAATCTCAAAAGATTCCTCTGATTACTAGTTTGACATGTACATCGACAGCCGATTAATGAGCATTGCGATCATATTTTAACTCAGATGAAATTCTGCCAGTGACAGGCAGTGTGGTTTCTACGACAACCGTCATATCAAAAGCCAATAGGATTGCAGAACTAAATAAAGCAATTGGTGCAACTACAAACCAGCACTTGCTCCACACACACTATCTTTTTTTCTGTTTTTCTTTTCAAGACAAGCCATGATCAAAACTAAAGCTAGAAATTGTTTTTGTTTTCTAGTCACCAATTTAATTCTGCATGTAATGCAGTTCATAGTCACCGAGCTAGTCATGGATTGATGACGTAAAACCTCTCTTGTTACGTATGTAACCTTAGTTCCCTGAAGGGAACGAAGCGCTGCCTGAAAACGCTGTGGGAACGCCCCTGCGTGAGTGCGTCATGAAGCACGTATGAAATCAGTCCAATGGCGAGACGGAACGTCATAGGCGGGTGACGTCATCATTAAAATTTACATTTATTCATTTAGCTGACGCTTTTGAATAAAGCGACTTACAATTGCTATATTTCGTAGGTCGCACGCCTCTGGAGCAACTAGGGGTTAAGTGTCTTGCTCAGGGACACATTGGTGTCTCACAGTGGATTCGAACCTGGGTCTCTCACACCAAAGGCATGTGTCTTATCCACTGCGCCAGCACCACCCGTTTCCTGGTCATCGACCAGGAAACTATATAAGCACCCCAAAACACAAGCGCATCAGCTTCTGATAAGACTGAAGCAAGTGCTCACGGGCATGCTGGGAGTTTGGCACAGACACGCAGTGTCTCGTTCCCTTCAGGGAACTAAGGTTACATACGTAATCAGAGACGTTCCCTTTCAGGAACTCGAGCTGCGTGAAAACACTGTGGGAACGCTAATACCAACGTCGCAATACGAGCAAGTGTCCATCGTGTGTAGTCAAGGCGCACATTCGGACGAAAGAACCTGCGCCCCTGGAGTGGAGCTGAAGTCAAGACGGTAAAACTTTACGAACGTGTGCGGTGAGGACCAGCCTGCCGCATCGCAAACGTCCTGAATTGATACCCCTGACAAAATAGCCTTAGAGGCAGCCATACTCCTGGTTGAATGAGCCCGGACAGCCAAAGGAGAAGGCTGACCGGCAGACTCGTAGGCAAGTGAGATGGCCTCGACCACTCACTTGCTCAACCTCTGCTTAGATGCAGGACAGCCCTTCCTAGGGGGTCTAAAACAAACAAACAATTGTTCACATTTTCTCCACAGGGCAGCTCTGTGGACGTAAGCATCTAGAGCCCTAACTGGGCAGAGCAGATTTAGTTTCTCTTGGTCCGACATCAAAAATGGAGGAGGACAGAAAGCCTGCAGTACAATAGGCCTGACAACATTAGTTGGAACCTTGGGAAATTACCCCGGTCTAGGGAGGAGGAAAGCCTTAACCATGCCGGGTGAAAATTCCAAGCACGAGGGAGAGACCGATAGAGCTTGAATATCCCCTATTCTCTTTAATGAAGAGATAGCAAGAAGAAAGATAGTTTTTAGAGTAACGAATTTCTCAGAAACTTCTTCAATGGGCTCGAACGGTGCTAGAGAGAGACCTTCTAGAACAACCGCAAGGTCCCAAGTTGGCACCCTCCATAGTTCTGGGCGGGGGTGAAGGATCAACCCACTCGACTGAGAGAGAAGATCCCTCCTGATCGGAATCTCCAGAGGAGAGCCGTCGAGGAGAGAAATTAGGTCCGCAAACCAAAACTTGGGCCGGCCAGTATGGGGCTACAAACAGTAGACTGACCCTGTCCCGGCGAACCCTTTCCAGAACTCCTGGGAGCAGAGCAATCGGGGGAAATGCGTACAGGCGTGACCTCGGCCACTCCTGTACCATCGCGTCCAACCCCAGAGGGGTGGAGTCTCCACTCCCCGGGCCTCGGCCCCTGCCTCGACAGGATGTCTGCCCCCTGATTTAAATACCCCAGGATGTAAATCGCCCTTAATGAAAAAAGCTTCCCCTGGGACCATAGAAGGATCTGGTGAGCCAGCTTGTATAACGGTAGCGAACACAGACCCCCCTGATGGTTTATGTGAGAGACCACCGATGTGTTGTCTGACCGGACAAGAACATGATGACCTCTGAGGTCTGGGAGGAAGTGTTTCAGAGCCTGAAACACTGCCAGCATTTCTAGACAATTTAAATGCCATTGAAGATGATGGTCCTGCCACAGACCGTGAGCTGGGCCACCACTCATGATCGCCCCCCAGCCTGTGAGAGAGACATCAGTCGTTAGTGTTACACGACGACACGGAGCCCCAACACAGGTCATTGGGACAGGAACCAAGGTTCTTTCCACATAGCCAGGCCGCGAAGACACCGTCGCGTTTCCCCTCGGGGAGAACCCCTTGGCCCTGAGACACCACTGCAGCGGTCTCATGTACAGGAGGCTGCAAGGTATAACGTTGGACGCTGCTGCCATCAGACCCCGAATTCTCTGATATTCTTTTACAGTAAGTGACTGGCCAAGCTTTGCCTGTTTGATGGCTAAGAGAATCGAAGCTATACGAGCAGGAGACAGACGTGCCTGCATCGTCGTCGAATCCCAAACCACACCCAGAAAAGTGGTCCTCTGTACTGGAGAAAGCACACTCTTCTTGGCGTTGAGCCTCAACCCCAACTTCTTGATATGGGCGAGCACGACATCTCGATGCCGAATCGCCTGATGCTCCGATTGAGCTAGAATCAACCAATCATCGATATAATTTAAAATGCGGATGACCTGGAGTCGCAGCAGAGCCAGAGCTGCATCCATGCATTTCGTGAAAGTTCGGGGAGACAGTGCTAGGCCGAACGGAAGAACCCAATATTGGGACGCTTCAAAAGCGAACCTCAGGAACTTCCTGTGTTGTGGAAGGATGGAAATATGGAAGTATGCGTCCTTTAGATCCATCGTGACAAACCAGTCCTCGGACCTGATTTGTGACATGATTTGCTTGAGAGTGAGCATTTTGAATTTGAGCTTCCCTACTGAGCGATTTAACGGGCGCAGATCTAAAATTGGACATAACCCCCCATCCTTCTTTGGAACGATGAAATATCGGCTGTAATAACCTGACTCGCTGCTGGGAGGAAGAATTCGTTCTATAGCCTCCTACAACAGAAGAGTTTTCACCTCTTGTTCCATAACCAGAGCCTGCTCGGGGCCCACCACTGTGGGCAGAACCCCTCTGAAGCGAGGCGGGCGTGATCTGAACTGAATCACGTACCCCTTCTCGATAGTCTGCAGGACCCCTTGAGATACATTTGGAAGGCTTTTCCACTCTGCCAAAAATTCTACTAAGGGTACCAGTCTCTCGAGACTGGCCTCTGGAGTATTTTGAGTGGCAGACACAGTGCCCTGTAACGGCGCACCGGCAGGGAACAACTGGTCTGACCCCTCTAGACCACTCCTCAGAGTGGGCGAGCGTCCCTCGGGAAAGCGCTCGCTGGGACCGTCTACGCCCCGGCACGCAGGCGGGGTTGGCAGAACGGGCCCCTGAGGGCACTGAGAGAGAACGGGCGCCGTGCAATGCGCCGAACACCTTCCCCTCCCGGTGGGGACCACCCTCAGCATCCTGACGCTTTTGGCGACAGGACTTTTTCTTTGACGAGGCCTTCTTGGCAACAATAACTGTCCTCAGATCAGCCCTGCCCCTAGACGACCCCGTCTGAGAGCGCCGCATCTCATCCCAGTTTTGCTGAGGAGGAGCATGAGACGCGACACTCTGTTTATGTTGCGCCCTGTGTGAGGAGCTACTCGACGGCCGGTGCTGCTCCCGCCCAGCAGCCCCGGAGACATGAACACGGAGGGGGAGAAATTTCTGGAGCGCCGGCGCCTGCTTTTTCTCTTCCTGAGACCTCTCGACGACCGAATTTACTGAGTCACCGAAGAGGCCAGCAGATGAAAGCGGGGCGTCCAGGAGAAAAGACTTTTCTTTTTCTTTCATCTTGGATAGGTTCAACCATAAGTGTCTCTCTGTTGCCACCAGGGCTGCCATAGAACAGCCCATTGATTTGGCCGTCTCTTTGGTGACACGGAGAGACACATGTGCTGCCTGACGTAATTAGCGAATTACATCATTGCTAATTTCATCCCCCTCACACACATCTTTTAATAGGTCTGCTTGATAAGCTTGTAATATTGACATAGTGTGTAAACACGCTGCCGCTTGACCTGCCGCCGAGTAAGCTTTGCCCACCAAAGCCGAGGTGTTTCTTAATGCCTTGGTGGGCAATGCCGGTGTCTTAAAAGATGATGCCGTATCTGGAGATAGATGGCTTGCTATCGTTTCTTAAGCCTTAGGCATCGCCCCATAACCATACTCTTTAGCCCCAGAAATATTAGAATAAACAGATGTTTGCTGGCTAAATATGCGGGATGACACTGGTCTCTTCCATGACCTAGACAATTCGGTGTGGAGGTCAGGAAAAAACGGAAGACACCGGCATGGAGGTGCACTCTCCTCGAAGAGGGCTCGGCGGGAGCGGAGTGTTTTTATAGAAAAAACGCTCGCAATGCTCACAATCAGCTCCCTCGAGATCTGACTGGGCATGCAGCACTCCCAAACAAACAACACACAGATTGTGTGTGTCCCCACCCGTAATGTAACGTGGGCAGGGATGAACACACTTTCTGAACTGCTGTTCGCTCGCCATGATATATATATATAGTCTCTTTTTATAGTTTTTTTATATATATATATATATATATATATATATTAGAGGTGGGCATAGATTATTTTTTTTAATCTAGATTAATCTCACTGGAATCTTGGAATTAATCTAGATTAATCTAGATTAAAATGGCTCATTTTAATTCTGAATATGTGTGCTACCCAAATAATGACTAAAAGTAAGTCTTTGAGAATAGTTCGCCTCGCGTAGGGAAGTATGTTTACGTCGTTTTTTTTTGCATAGTAGGCTAATTGAAAGAAGAAAAAAACAATAAGCACGACGTAGCTACAGTCCGTTTTTGCATCGCCAAACCAGATGCTCGTTAGATAAAAAAATAATGTCATATGTCATAATGATTTTATGTGAACCTGCCATTACCGGCAATAGCCTCCTCCTTTTTAAACAAATTAGTTTCAATCAATGCACCGGTAAACTATTCGTGTGACTATGCCCCTGCGCAATTCACACACATTACCGCGGGATGGGTGTTCATTTCATAAACTGTACACAATGGTAGCTTATTATTTTGTAGCCTATAAATTAATGTATATGTCCAACGGATAATGTCATACTTTTTAGTAATGCTATCGTGGCGTAATAATCTGTTTGGTTGTAAAATGTATTACCTGAATGAAATGAAATCGAATGTAACGTTATCATCCTGTATCATTCATTCACAGACAGCTTACGCAGATGTTCAACTAATAAAGATCTTCATCGCTGGCAAAAATATTATGCATTTGCAGATTTGCTTTCACTAGACTAAACTGTAGCTCTTGATGACGTTCCTGTTACGACTCAGTGTCGAGTGGGATTGAACGCGCTTCAGAGTTCAGACGATTCAGTGCGTGAGGAACTGAACAGAACTGATTCGCGAACCGATTTAGACAGATCTGCCAACTTGTTTGATGAAGTCTTTGAACAGAATCGACCCAAAAGAGTGATCCATTTGTAAATTGGGCATCGCTCATGCCCATAAAAAAGATACAGCGCGCTTGGAATAAACTCATAACAACATGTAAAGTAACGAGAGGAACGATGATCGCCCAAGTAACATGTAAAGGTATAAACCTTGTGTCCCTGACAGGAAAATACCCTGCTGCGCGATTTGCGAGAAAATATAACGATATTCGAAAAAGCTATTTTATGATCCCAACCCAACTTTGAGAATAGATTAACGGCGATATTTTTTTTATCGCCCGATAAGAGTCTCACGTTAACACAGCACGTTAACGCTGATAACGGCCCACCACTAATATATATATATATATATATATATATGTGAAAAACTCCTACCTAGCAATTTCTAAGGACAGACAAAAACACTTGAGACACAGACTCTTTCATACACAGAGCGCTTGCTGAAGACTCAGAAGCTGATGCGCCTGTGTTGTGGGGTGCTTATATAGTTTCCTGGTCGATGACGTCACCCGCCTATGACGTTCCGTCTCGCCATTGCACTGATTTTATACGTGCTTCATGACGCACTCACGCAGAGGCGTTCCCACAGCGTTTCACGCAGCTCGAGTTCCTGAAAGGGAACTCTGTTTTGTGTGTGTCAGTCTTGACTGCACATGTAGTCTGACATTCATGACAACTGAGATCCTAGTGTTTGAAATGGCTCACAGTGTGGAATATGTTCATGCAGTCAGACAAGCAGCAATCATAAAGGACCATTATAAATATACAGTGTGCACCAGGCTTTATTCATGGCTCTCACAAAACACTGTCACTTTAATGGTCAAAGTAAGAAACACTATATTATAATAGCATGATACAACATCTATTACACAATTAGGTTAGGAAAATATGGAGTAGCCACTTTCTTTTGTGATCTGTGTTGATTTTAATTGTAAAAGGGAGTGAGCCAAGCAGCTGGGTGCATTCGTTTTCTTTTGATTGAGGATAGTTACAACGATATATATATATATATATATATATATATATATATATATATATTAATCTTTTTTGCGTGGTCAATTGTGAATTTGTTGCATATTTTATTTTTTAATATTTTGGTCTGAAGCATAATCTCTGTTGTGATTTGACTCTGAACAAAACGTAACCATAAATGGTGGTCTATAACACCAATAAAAGATGACACTGATACAGTCTCAGGAGAAGAAGTGTTGGGCTGAGTAATGGGGGAAATGGGAATAAATGATTCCCCTGGTATGTAAATGGAAATGAAAGGACAAGTAATGCCCCAGGCTGCCTCCCCTAAACCCCATTTGTTGTGCTAGACAAATCAATTGTGTGCAACGGCAAAGGTGATCTTTATGTGCTTCTTTTGTTTGTTTAGATGAAGAGTGAGCATGTCTGCCTCTTGAGTCAGCTGGGATAGGTGAGTAAATAAGCGCCATTAGTATATCAACAGGAGGTATGATAAATTGTCTTCTTTAATGACAAATTGTCTGTATGATAACAACACACACTTACTTTGAGCTGTCACCATAGTGATCAACAAACAGTGAGAGCAGTGATTCTCAGCCCTGTTCCTAGAAGTCTCCAGAACACTGCACATTTTGTATGATCCCTAATAAAACACCAGCTCATTAATAGAGACTCCAAGACCTGAGATGGGTGTGACAGATAAGGGAGACAGTCAATGTGTGCAGTATTTCTACCAACTGTGTTCTGCTGTGCTTCTGTGTATTTCTCTTTCTACATTGGTCCTATACAGAAACTACGTAGAGGACATTTATAAAAAAATATGTATCAAATATATAAGGTTACATTCATACTGTCAGTCCAAATCCAGCTATTTGTGTATCCGATTGGAATCTGATCTAAAATGATTGACTGTCCATATTCCTTAGGAAATTAAAGAAAGCCCATCTGTCCCCTACTATACTGCAGAATTTCTACCTATGCGTAATTCAAAGCCTCCTAACAAACTGCATCACAGTGTGGTATGGCAACTGCACTGTCTCAGACCAGAAAGCCCTCCAGCGTGTGGTCAAAACGGCCAAAAACATTATTGGTGCTAAATTGCCCTCGATGCCTACGAAGGGTAAGATGCATTATCAAAGACACTTCTCATCCCACCCATGGAGTATTCACTCTTCTCCCATCTGGGAGACGATATAGGAGCTTTCGCTGTCGCACGAGCAGATTCATGAAAAGTTTCTGCCCATCTGCGGTCAAGATACTAAACACTACTCTAAACATGAGAAACACTACATCTAACTCAGACCTTGTTTAAAAGGGAAAAGGGAGGCAATAATTTTTTTCTCTTGTATTTTACCATCTGATGCCATCTTGCACTGCTGTGGTCACTGGCCAGTTACATACTCCAACCTCCAATTTTGAGACATTGCATTGAGCTGGTCTCTGCAACAGTAATTTATTCCCTTTTTTAGAAATGTTTCTTTTCAAATTATTACTACTGTTTGCACTCCTGGTCAGATGCTAACTATGTTTCATTGGCTCTGTACTTGTATTTTGTCAATGACAATAAAGTGAATCTGAATCTGAATCTTGTGTATCTGTTCAGGTCTGATTTGTGTGTCCCATGCCACTCTTTCATTTTCCAGAATATCTGCATTGGTTTCTATGGCAATAATGTTGCGTTGGTAAGTATACGCCAAAAACAACAACATCCACAAAATGGAGGGGTTTGCAAAACAGATGTTGTCTTATTTACAACATGATATATGTAGCCACCGCGCTGGACTACTGCGTCTTCTGAGCCAGCGGCAGAACCGGAGGCTGGTATGAGCAGCTTTATTCTGTGCTGTCGTCTCAATCAGCTTCAAAACATGTCTCCATTAATGATATGACAATAACACAACTTTGTTTCTTGTTTTCCGACTTTCAGCATGTTTCCTGACAAAGTCTGACATGTTTACGTTTTATGTGGCGTGAGAAAGTCACCAACCACGCAAAATCTGATTGGTGCAGACTTAAACGGATTTCCAGAAATTTAATAGGATTTCAAACTTAATATGAATGTAGCTCAAAACCGATTTTTAAAAATAGCATTTCATGTGATATTTAGCCGTTCACACTTGCTAAATCTATCCAGATTTCAATCAGATTTGCACAAATATTTGGACTGACAGTCTGTACGAGGCTTAACTGGGTTGCAACAGTTAACATTTTGGAAAGGCACAGGTGATGGCTTCAAAAATAACATCAAATAATTCTGCCGAATAATATTCGTCTGAGGCTGACAAAGTCACTCCTCATGTTTTCTGGATAACAGATGAGCCAGGGGAAAGCACAATTGTATACATAAACCTCTAAAATCACTATGCGATGATGAGTGTTTGAAGTGAATGAGTGTAAACACTGAATGAAATGAGCGCAAATTAATTAGCTGTGTTGCCTCTCCGTCTGTCTCTCAGAAATCAGAGCTTGGCAAGAGCACATCAACTAAAATTCTACATCATACACGTTCAACTATTTGATATAATACACGAATGAATGGAATAAGCACAAGTAGACCGCAAATGAAACAGCCGTGTTCAATCTCTGCGGGTCTATCAGAAACCAAACCAGCTCTCTGTCATGAATAGCCTGATAATCAACTAACATACATGTACATTTTCTACTACTTGATACTTGAAATTTGTATGATATGATAGGTTACATAGTTATCTGCCTCTCTCTCTATCTTGGAGATGGCATTTGTGCAGGTATATTCTTTATAATTTGTTCAGACTTGCATTTTTATTGTTAGTAAATGTTTTTTTTTCTTTTCTTTACTTTCTTTCAACTTCCATGTTCTCTAATCAGCTATTTATAGAGTCAGACTCTTCTTATTTGAGGTTGTGGTTGTCCTTTTTACATTATTCTGTAAATAATTCCACTGGAAAATAATTAAAACATTTATTTTTTTCTTATTTACCATTTATTATTACTGTTTTAATTAGAATTTTTTAATCACAAAAGGTCCCTGAGCTGGGACTCAAACTCGGGTCGCCTGAAGCAAAACCACATTACACCTCAAAGTATTGCCTATCCAAGGCTATCAGCACCGACAGTTAGAAGTTATTCTTATAATCATAATTCACGAGTTCACACTTACATGTATTTAAGTGGAGTAAAGGTTATGCCTATTTGGCGTGTTGTCTGAGGTGGCTCGAGCTCAGAAATGTTTGCCTGAACCCAGAGTGCTCCCCCCAGTTGTTGTAAGAGTAGTTAGGAAATCGAAGCTAGGTGGCGCCAGCTGGCCGTACACTCCATTTTAGAGGGATTACTCAGCACTCGTTAAGAGTTGATCAAAGTGATTAGATGCATTAAAAAGCTGAGATTCTAAGCTTTAAAATGATACCTATTTTGTGTTATTCCATTTCAGTGGTTGCTTAGAAATTTGAATATGAATTTTTTTTCGCGGGGGGGGGGGGCGCCCCGTTGCCCCCGGTACCGGGGGCGTTGGTTATTAACAGGCTAATACAAACTTTTTTTTGTAAATGTTTGTGTAACGAAGGTTCAGTGTAGGGATGAAAGAAGACAAGGGTCGGCGTAACGGGGACTCGTATACTTTATTAAAATGAAAACAAAATAAAGAAAAGGTGCGCCACATGCGCCTTCACCGTAGAAATACTACAGCACAGTTCAAAGACACTCTTTCCTGCTGGTTCAGCTCTCAGTCCACTTTTATCACACTCTTCCCGATGTGTAAACTCATTTCATTCCTAAAAACTCTCTCTGTAGCACAAACTCAGTCCATTTGTCAGCCAGCAGGTCGCGAGTGTAAATACGAGTCCCCGGTCCTTCTCTCTCTCCTCTCATGCAGCAGCTGGCTTTTATGCAGTCTCCCCACACCAATTACTGCAATCAGACACAGGTGTTCGTTATTTTGCACTTGATCCACTTACTTACCGCTCGGCTCCTCCCTCACTCTCCCGCTGCAGACACCGCAAAACCACCCCCCCTCACTACATACCCCCACCGCCCGACTCAGGCCGGGGAGCCACAGTCCGTCTGCAGAATAAAAGGGAGAGAAAAGTTAGGAGCCTTTAAGAGCGGTCCGCCACGTAGAGCAGCCTTTATCTGGGTAAAGGCCTGCTGGCACCGCTCCGTCCACTGGACGGTATCTGGTGCATCCTTTTTAGTTAGATCAGTCAGCGGGCTAGCGAGGTCCGAATAATTAGGCACAAACCTTCTGTAATATCCCGCTAGCCCCAGGAACTGTCTAACCTCCTTTTTGGTCTTAGGTCTCGGACAGGTCGCAACTGCTGCCGTCTTATCAATTTGGGGACGCACCTGTCCATGACCCAAGTGGAAGCCCAGATACCTAACCTCCACACGCCCAACCGCACATTTCTTTGGGTTGGCCGTGAGCCCGGCCCCTCGCAGCGCCCCGAGGACAGCCCGCAAATGCTGCATTTGACGCTGCCAATCATTACTATAGATGATAATATCATCCAAGTAAGCAGCGGCATATGCAGCATGCGGCCGGAGAATTCTGTCCATCAGGCGCTGAAAGGTTGCCGGAGCCCCGAACAAGCCGAAAGGAAGAGTGACAAATCGGTGTAATCCAAAACGGCGTTATGAAGGCAGTTTTTTTCTCTAGACATTGGAGTTAAGGGGATCTGCCAATATCCCTTCGTTAAATCCAGTGTCGAATAAAATTGAGCGGTGCCGAGCCGATCAAGCAACTCGTCAACCCGAGGCATTGGATACGCGTCGAATTTCGACACAGCATTCACCTTGCGATAATCCACACAGAAGCGGACAGAGCCGTCAGGTTTTGGTACCAAAACTATCGGGCTTGCCCAGTCACTGTTGGATTCTTCTATTACCCCCATGTCCAGCATAGCCTTCAATTCCTCCTGAACTACTTTCTTTTTATGTTCAGGTAAGCGATATGGCCGGCTGCGCACTACTACACCCGGCTCTGTCTCAACGAGGTGCTGAATGAGGTGGTTCGGCCGGGCAGGGGCGAGAACACATCAGCAAACTCCGTTTGTAAATTACGTATATCAGTGATTTGGAACGGCGAGAGTTGGTCTCCACCAGCGGCCAGAGCGAGTGATTGAGACTTTGAATTCGCCTCTGGACCAAGATCCTCCTCCCCTCTCACTACCGTTGCCAACATCACTGACTCCGCCTCCCTCCATTTTTTAAGGAGATTGAGGTGGTAAACCTGATGTGCCCCTCCCCTGTCTGTACGAATGACCTCATAGTTGAGATCCCCAACTCGCCGTGTGACCTCAAAGGGTCCTTGCCACTTCGCGAGTAATTTCGAACTGGACGTGGGGAGTAATACAAGTACTTTATCTCCCGGTGCAAATTCGCGTAGTCTAGCCCCCCTGTTGTACAGCCGACTTTGTTTGTCCTGGGCCTGTAACAAATTCTCCATAGAAAGCTGCCCCAAAGTGTGGAGTTTTGTTCTCAGGTCCATGACATATTGAATTTCATTTTTGCTATTCGAAGGTCCGTCCTCCCAAGTTTCTCTAAGCACGTCCAGCACCCCGCGGGGCTGACGCCCATAAAGAAGCTCGAAGGGGGAAAACCCCGTGGAGGCTTGGGGGACCTCGCGTACAGCGAACAAGAGGGGTTCTAGCCACTTATCCCAATTTTTGGCATCTTCCTGTACGAACTTCCGAATCATTGACTTCAACGTGCGATTAAAGTGTTCGACCAGTCCGCCTGTTTGTGGGTGATAGACGCTGGTGCGAACCGATTTAATGCCCAATAATTCGTAAAGTTCGCGAATAGTGCGGGACATAAACGCCGTGCCTTGGTCGGTGAGAATCTCCTTTGGGATTCCCACCCGGGAGATTAATTGAAACAGTGCGCTCGCTACGCTCTTGGCTGAAATATTGCGAAGCGGCACTGCTTCTGGGTATCGCGTTGCATAATCCACTAGGACTAATGCAAAGCGATGCCCTCGTGCGGATCGTTCTAATGGCCCGATGAGGTCCATACCAATTCTCTCGAAGGGGACCTCCATTAAAGGAAGGGGGCACAACGGTGCT
The DNA here is from genome assembly GCF_051911475.1 of Siphateles boraxobius. Taxonomy (NCBI): domain Eukaryota; kingdom Metazoa; phylum Chordata; class Actinopteri; order Cypriniformes; family Leuciscidae; genus Siphateles; species Siphateles boraxobius. The sequence continues at coordinate 168,145 of NW_027508835.1, forward strand.
TTTGGGTTGGCCGGTGGGTTTACCAACTGACATTCGCGACAAGACGCGCACCACTTGCGCACGTTCTCGTGAATGCCCGGCCAAAAAAATCGGGTCATTAGACGATTTAGTGTTGCTGTCTGCCCTAAATGCCCAGCCATCGGATTACAATGAGCCGCCTGGAAAAGCATTTCCCGACGGCTCTTTGGAACTAATAACTGTGTTGTATCTTGTTTTGTCTGGGCCTCCTGGGTCACCCGATACAACTTATCTTTTATAATTGCGAAATAAGGATATGAAAGAGGTCGGTCTGGGTGGAGAGGCTGTCCGTCGATTGTGCGGACCTGATCAAATGCATTTTTAAGCGTTTCATCTCGGGACTGCTCCAGAGGAAAGTCATCACGCTCGGAAAGATCCTGTCTTTCAATAGCGTTCCGATCCTCTGGTGCAGGATCCGATGGTCCCGGCACAGCCTCTCCCACCTGAGCGACCGCTCTCCTCCCCCGCCTCCTTTTAGTCCCAGAAACACCCGCACATAAATGTCCCAATAACACTTTAAACCCCAGCCAATTGGTCCCCAAAATTAGCGGGTGTCGAAGGTGCTGACTTACGGCTACCTCCACACTATGCTTTTGGCCCCTAAATTGGATCGTGACTGGCATTAAGGGATAATCCACCACTTCCCCGTGCACACACCTTACCTTAAACATGCGGCTCTTATCCAATGCCCCAGGTTGAATCAGACTTTGATGGATGGAGGTTTGGTTACAACCTCAATCCACCAAAGCCTGAAAAGTACCCCCCTTTATACTTACTGGTATTTGGTACAACCCAGCTCGATCCGGGGCGGCCTGTGGTGTGTCAGGGACCCTGACCAAGGTCCCCACCTCCATCACTGGACACTGATCGATAAAATGACTAGGGTCCCCGCAACGCCAACAGGCCGGCCCAGTCCTTCCCGCCGCCCCAGTGGCCCAAGTGGGTCAAGTGGTTGGCGTGGGGTGAGCGCGGGTGCAGTGAGAGGAGAGAAGCCGGAAACGGAGGCTGTTCTCCTAGGTGCGGGGACAGGCTCTGCCCCGGTGCCGGTCCTCCAACGGGGTGCCGGTCTCGGCTGGAAACTCCCACGGGACCTAGGGAGAGGGACAGGACAGGAAGAAACAGAGGGAGGGGGAGAGAGGGAGAGAGAGAAAGAGAAGCAGCTGGAAGGGGTTCGCCGACCCCTGGGCACGCCACCATCTGGTCCTCCGCCAACTGGATGGCCTGGTTCAGCGACGTCGGGCGGTGGCACTGGACCCACTGCGCAGTCCTCCGGGGGAGCCGCGCCACAAACTGCTCCAGTACCACCTGGTCGATGATTTCCTCGACGTCGCGATCTTCGGCCATCAGCCATTTGCGGCACGCGTCCTGTTGCGCGAAGACGAAGGGTCGACCAGCCTCCCCAAGCTCAAGGGTCCGGAACCGCTGTCTGCTTTGCTCGGGGATCCGGCCGACCCGCTGCAAGATGGCGCGCTTGAGGTCTTGATAGACCAGGAGGTTCGGGACTGGCAACTGCTGTGCGGCGATCTGTGCCTCTCCGGACAACAATGGGATCAACCGCACTGGCCAGTCCCCGGGCGGCCAGCCCCAAGCCTCGGCCGTCCTCTCGAAGAGGTCGAGGAACGCTTCCGGGTCGTTCTGCGGACCCATCTTGTGAAGCGGGATGGTCTGGGCCGAGGCTGAAGCTGGCATTGATGGTCCGGCCCGTCCCTCCCGGTCCATCCAGCTCCAGAACAGCTTGCGGTCCTCCTGCTGGGCGCGGAGGAGCGCCTCGAATCGGCGCTCCTGTTCCTCCTTCACGGCCAGCAGGGCACGATGTTGCTCTTGATGTAGACCCGCGAGCGCGTGGATGACATCCGCAAATGGGGACGGAGGCTGTCTGACGGCGGCTTCTACTTCCATCCCGGGTTTCGGCACCAGTGTAACGAAGGTTTAGTGTAGGGATGAAAGAAGACAAGGGTCGGCGTAACGGGGACTCGTATACTTTATTAAAATGAAAACAAAATAAAGAAAAGGTGCGCCACATGCGCCTTCACCGTAGAAATACTACAGCACAGTTCAAAGACACTCTTTCCTGCTGGTTCAGCTCTCAGTCCACTTTTATCACACTCTTCCCGATGTGTAAACTCATTTCATTCCTAAAAACTCTCTCCGTAGCACAAACTCAGTCCATTTGTCAGCCAGCAGGTCGCGAGTGTAAATACGAGTCCCCGGTCCCTTTCTCTCTCTCCTCTCATGCAGCAGCTGGCTTTTATGCAGTCTCCCCACACCAATTACTGCAATCAGACACAGGTGTTCGTTATTTTGCACTTGATCCACTTACTTACCGCTCGGCTCCTCCCTCACTCTCCCGCTGCAGACACCGCAAAACCACGCCCCCCTCACTACAGTTTGGTTGGAATGGTTTCACTTGTACTTGTTACTAACACTCGCATGCTGACACGCTGACTAACACTCGCATGCTGACACGTTGACTAACATTGACACTGATTACTTGACATTTCATGTTTACTTTGGTTAAATTGAGTTAAATAATTCTTATTGTTTACGCAGGAGTTGTGTGTGGCGTCTCCCTTATTTTGTTGCGATCTAAGTAATAGACTCGTAACACATGTGACTCAGACACCGGCTCACACTGAAGGTGTTCCCATTGCATCAATGCCATGATGTGGCGTCAAGGTTCCCTAGAAAGGGAACAAAATAAACACTGACTTTACTTCAACTGATCAATGAATCAAATTACATTATTGTCTTTATAGAGCTGCTTTACAGCAGAATTGAACTCTGTTTGCATCAAATCATTACTTTCCTTTTTATCACCATAATGTTGCTTTGAAACAATCTGTACTGTATTAGCGCTATATAAATATGAAAAGTGTCTTGATTAGACCAGGTTAATGATTTCTTTACAAACACTAACGTATTAACAAAATCTAACTGTAAGATCAATTAATTAATTAATTCAAATAATAATGACTTGAATACATTTTAAACAACTTGGTATATTTAAACTGTCAGTGTGGTGAAAGATAAACGGTTTTGGCAAATGTGTTGATGACAGGGTTGTGGATGTAGTAACAGTCATGATACCAAATGGGAAACACATCTAACTTTATTTTATCAAAGTCTTGATTAGTGGGTTTTAATCCTGATCTTGGGAATCCACCGCTCTGCAGATTTTGTACTTTTCTCTTATCCAACACACTCATGGGGCATTCCAGTTGGTGGAAAACAAACTGAATCAGATATAGCGGATTCTACCCCGACCCAATGTGGCTTTCTTTGTAACTGTTGAAGCACACGCAAACACAATACGAATGTAGACTTCATTCTCGCTGTTAAATTAAATACTACATTCTTATTAATATTAATACTATAGCAAATTCAAACACGCTCTCTCTGGATCTCCCAGCGCTGTCTAGAGGTTAACTGTGTCAAGACACACGCAAACACAAATGTTATAATGCAGCTGGAGTACGAATCAAGGACAGCATTATCGCACAGAGAAGCGCAAATACACAGCATTTTAAGATGAAGAGGTGCTCAACTGTGACAACTAATGTGCTCACTCACAGAATCAGACACTACTGCTATTTTTATAGCACATTTCCCGTTTTGAATTATAATACCATTTGGTTTGTTGGTCCGTTGGGTTGGAGTGATTTTACACCACAAGCGAACCAGCCCAGAGTTCATTTGCAATCAGGCCGAGACCATCTCGCTCAGGCGGTCTCGGAGCGATTGTTTTGCTGCGGATCCAAGCACAATTGCGGTGTTCACATATGCCTAAACAAACTGAACTAAGTTAGAAAACTCACCAGGTTCCGAAACAAACACTCAGGTGTGAAAGCACCCTAAGGTTTGTCGCTTTCCATTGTCAGTTACTCTTGATCCTGTTGGGTATCCTCTATATGGCACCCCACGAAAGCTTCAAGTTGGGGAGATGGAGTGCGGGAAACAACTATCTAAAAAAAATTAATTTGGACTTCATTCCCCATTTGAACTCGGCCTTTACTCAGGGAGTAACTACCGCTAAAAGGTTTCCATTGAAATACAATCCTTAATCAAAAAATAATGTAAAAGGTATATTTATATGTAAATGACATTCAGAAACTTTGAAATGAATGAGCAATGAATAAATACTTATACAATAAAAGCATAAGAAATTATATGTATTCATAATGAGAGATTTAAATTGACATGCAGAGTAAACCAATGCACACAGAGGCTTTCTCTCTAAAAAAAAGTGCTTATTGATGCAGTTCAGTCTGCTATTTTATTCCAAATGTTACTCCTAATCGGAGGCTTCCATAAATATTTATTTTAATACGAATTAAGTTTCAATTAAGTTTAATGTTGCAATGCAAAAATATTTAGTAATGCGTAAGTTGTAACTGCGCACTACTGCGCACTGCACACACTGATGCAGATATCAACAATATCAGTGAAAAACATTCAAATCCAAGCAAGAATTGTTTTACTGAGGATGTCTTTAGGAGTTTTATATTTCATGCTGCATGCATCCATAACCTTAAATAAAGATGCAGACGCAACATGGCACTGCTAAGGCCTCAGATAATGGCCAAGCAAGGAAAATAACAACAATAACATTAAGCTCCTCCAAACAGCAGGCCAAAAGTCACAAATATGTCCATACCAAAACACATGCAATCCTTCAGGCAGTAGTTGAAGTGCTGATGCCTGCCCTTTGACAACACTCACCACAGCAGACTTACACCTGTTTGGCTCCAAAGAGCCCCAGAAATGAGATAAAAGAGAAAGAAATCCAAACGATTGTGATTTATTGCTACTTGTGTACATACGAGTAAAGGGTGAAAAAGCAGACAGCAAGAAATCCATTTCAAATTGAATTTCCTTTGTTTGAAACAGCCCACTCCAAAATCACACAAAAACTATCATAGAGCCCATAAATGACATTGGTGCAATAATCTACAGCGACATGTCCCTGTCGCTGATAAGCCACCTCAAAGAATGGGGAGGGGGCGATCGATACTAACTATTCATTTCTGAAATTATCTTCACATTGATCCAGGGGCAAGTGCCAGCAAGGCAGGAGCACACTGACTTTAATACAATAATTATATAAAGGGTTACACGCTCATCCTCAAGTAACCAATAAAGGCTGTCAGCAAGAGCAGGGCATAGAGCAATCCCATAATCCATCAGCACTTTGCCCCTTGACCCACAGGCTTGCAGGCTTTTTATGAAGCCTCTACAAGAGTTGCTTACAGAAGGATACAATGATTTAAAAAGAAAAGAAGTACAAGAAACGATTTCGTATAAGATATCTGTGAACTGTGAAAGAGTTTCTTTGAGGGGTTTATTGCAACTGGCTGCAGATCTTTTTACAAATGAGATTCAACAAAAGAACATAACAAAAAAAAGAAGACAAGAATGTTAGCACACAGAATATTCTGAAATGTGGTTACACAACTGATTAGTCTATACCAGTTAAATGTAAAATATTTGCCAAAAAAACATGTGTATAGTAAGGTAGGCATGTGGCCTACTGAAAAAAATGTAAGGTATATCTGTACATTGCAGCAAATTCACTTCTGCAACTGTTTGTGGCATCACAATGATGTAAGCTAAAAAATATTAATGGACAAAATAGATTACATTTGTAGGAATCATTTGAAGTAATCTGGAGACTTTTTTAAAGCAAGGACAAATGATGTGCCACCTGTTTATTGTAACCAGCAAGGAGAGGTTTATCAACAAAGCACATCAGCAGTAATGAGCCATCTGTCTGTTCCAATTCTTCAACCAAAAAGATTAGTATATGTAATATGAGGGAGTGATAGGGGACCTGTTGTTTATCACATTCTTGATTTTCTGAACAATAAACCTTGCATGAATGCTTTTGTCAGCAAGGTTCTGGGAAAGCTTTGGTGGATTTCATATTTCAAAGGCTGTCACTAAACCTTATAAACACATTTTTGAATTTCAGCTGCATATAAATGGAGCTCGCCCATGCGATGCTGTGAGCTGCAGGCTCCTGTCGGACGCTGCCAGGGCCCTCCTGGTTGGCCGTTAGGAGTCACATGTAACACCCGCCGACTGTCGACAGGGCTTGCCCATCCGATGCCATGAGCTCCTGGTAGGGGCGTAGGAATCGCTTGCACCCTCGTTCGGCCAGCGGGGCTCACCCATCCACTGCCTTGAGCTGCTGGCCCACGTCGGATGCAGGTCGACCCCTCCCGGTCAAACGTCCAGTCTCCTCCCCGCAAACAGCATTCTGCCAACTTCACTGCACACATTTTTCGGGGGGTTAGTCAATAAATTCCCTGCTGCTGTCCGAAGTTCATTGACTTTTTTTGGGGAGTACTCCCAAAGTTACCAGAGTTAAAATGGTTGCAGAGCTGTCTGCTTTCGTTGAAAGAGGAGACTTTTCTTTCGAAATCCTGGTTTGTGCTGGCAGTTAATGCACAAGGCACGTAGCTGGTGGATTTAGCAGTGCTTGTTCCCGGGCAGGGAAGAGAGGAAGGGTTAACCTGCAGGCATGATGTAGTTGAGTGCACCACTCACCTGCAGACCGCGCAAGAAATTCCCGCGCCTAAAAACACCCTGCTGGGGTGATCTGGGTCGCGTGCGTAAAAAGTTTATGGTATGTGCAGAAGTGCCCTCCCCCATAGGACAGCGCAAGCTCGGCTATGATTGCTAGATAATCATTCAGTTCACGACGCCTGTGGTGGAAAGCTGAACAGATGATTTCGGTAAAACGAGAAAAAGCTATTGAAAACTCGGAAAATGAAAGAACGCTAGATGAATGTGTGTTTTTTAAGGTAACGCAGAAATCCCCACAGTCTATTTGGCAGTCTGGATCCGCTGCGGGAAGCAGAGAGAGAAGAGAAGAAAGGTCTACATCCGTACCTGAGAGGATCGGTCCGCGGATGCTTTGAGACACTGATGGTGGTTCCATGGCGACCGCGTTGGACGGAATGGGCATCGGTGATGCTGTGAAGAGAGAATGTTGTGATTTAGGCTGCATGAGAGAGCTGGGAAGGGTATAAGCCGGGTCTGCAAATGTCGGTGGTGTCTGGGGAGGCGACTTTTGGGCCCTGCGAGCTTTGCTCTGCCTGTGAGCCGTCTTGGGAGTTGGTGTGGACTTTGGAGAGAGGTTGGCTGACTGTAAGGTAACGTATAGATCGTACAGTTTCGCTTTATTCATCTTTCGCGAAGACTGTATGTCCGAATTAGCCAGCGATTGCCTCAATCCTGCTACGGTCCATTTCCCGATAGGTGGGATTGTCGGGACGGCCGAGTGGTAGGAGGAGGGCGGGGAGGAAGATGAAAGTCTTGCCGGGGGCGGCGAAGACTGGCCTCGATGTCTTGGCGAGCACAGGGCTGTTCGGGCAGGCGTGCGGACACGTGAAGAAGCCTAGGGCTCAGGTGCGATGCCCTGTGTAGGAGGAATGGTCTGGGGCCGGCGGAATGCAACGGCGGATCCCTGGGGATGTTTGTTTCTTCGTCAGATGAAGAGCTTTGAAGTTGCAATATGGTAGCAAAACGGTGAACCAAGATTCTGCTAAACTGTCAACGAATTGAGGTGAGACTGCTGAATATAAATACACCTCTTATCGTTGATTGCTGAGTGCTCTCCACTAGTGTTAATTATCTGAGCATGCTTGCTCAGTGTTTAAATCAGGTGTCTCTGACCTGCTCCTGGAGAGCTTCCTTCCAGCAGATTTCAGGTCCAGTCTTGCTCTAACACACCTGCCTGTAACTCTACAGGTCAAGGAGATCAGGCCTTTTTCTAACTAAGCATGCAACACAACTTATTGTCCAGGCCCTATTCATTTCTAAGCTGATTACTGCAATACTCTTCTGACTGGACTTCCATCATGTCAAATTAAACTCCTACAAATGATGAATTCTGCAGCCCGTCTTGTCTTCAACGAGCCCAAAAGGGCCCACGTCACTCCTCTCCTCATCTCTCTGCACTGCCTACCGTTCGCTGCTCGCATCAAGTTCAAGGCATTGACGCTTGCTTACAGATCGACCACAGGCTCATCTCCCTCCTACTTTCACTCGCTTCTACGAGTCTACATCCCTACCAGAACCCTACGATCGGTCAATGAGCGACGACTCGTGGTACCATCACAGCGAGGCACAACATCACTCCCCAGAACATTCTCATTCACGGTTCCATGCTGGTGGAATGATCTCCACACCTTCATCCAGAATGCAGAATCCCTGACAACATTCAAAAGACAGCTGAAAACTCATCTCTTCTGTGAGGACTCATCTCACCTCTTAAAAAAACACACATATATATATATATATATATATATATATATATATATATACAGTATATATTCTTTTTCCCTTTAATCCTCCCTTATGCTACTCTAAGCAATGCCTGAACTTTGTATTTTGAGCACTTCTTGTGTTGCCTCTTCATGATGACTCGCTTGGTGTATTCCTCATTTGTCGCTTTGGACAAAGGCGTCTGCTAAATGACTAAATGTATATGTACTGGACGGTAGCTCTCCAGAAGCAGTTCTAAATAATCTGCCTGCAGAATCAGCTTGTGATATGTAAAATGATGTGATAGCAGTTTCATTTAAGGTTAATGGGTGTCTACATGTCTGTACAATATTACATAATAAATAAATATCATTCACGGTCTATTTCAATGTGCAGCAGCTTTTTCCACATAGTCTAATGCTCTTTTTACATAATTAAATGTTCTCTAATCCAACCTGTGTAATTTCTTAATTAGGCTAATGAAATTAACATTTGACTTCCACTCAGCCAACAGCAAGAAGGCAGAGGCTCGCAAAATGGGGGGATGGAGAAGATATGGCCACAATACCAATATTGGAATAATATTAAGATCCAACAGGAAAAAGAATAACTGTTGCATTTGTATTTTTAGGAAAGAAGACCAAATAAATTGTGAATAATTTGTTTATTTAACAGCTGTGGTAGGGGTTACGGAATATATCTTGCACTATCCTTCCATTCCATACAGTAATCTGTTTCATTTTCGGAAGGAGCTATGATAGGAATATGTGTTTCATCACTGCATCTAACCACATTGGAAATCCTAAAGGGAATTCTAAATATTAGGTTACTTTCAGAGGACACAGCAAGATGTTATCAAGTGAATGTCATTTATCAGATTAGCCTCATTTAAACCGATTTCTACAACACTGACCTGCAATCCTGTGAATCTCCTCTTTGATGGCTCTCACAGGTTTGTGCCCAGGAAACAACACAAACATTCTCAGAAAGAGTGTGAAAGCAAGGCACACTTTCCTTCCCGCTCTGATAGAGTGGCCTCACCAATGTGCTCTGCATCCCCAATGTTATTAAGAAAAATGTGCAATGAATGAATGAACTGCACTGCAAAAAATGATTTTGTTAATTAGCATTTTTGTCTTGTTGTTTCCAGTAGAAATATTTAAAGAGTCCTAAATCAACATTCATTTCCTACATAAGAAAAATGACATGGTATTTAGTCTTTCCTGAAAAAAAAAAAAAAAAATTAAGTGCATTTTTCTTATTTTGCAATTTATCTGCCAATGGGGTAAGAAAAATAATCTTGTTCCCTTTCGTAGTAACTCCGAGTTACGTCGGATGACGACGAATGGTGGTTTCGCCTAGAAAGCCAATCATCTTCGTGTATTATAAAACGAGCCAATGGCGATGAAATGCCATGGGTCTGCGGAATTTGCATAGCGTATCTCCGCCCCACCTCGTGGGTATAAAAGTAGGACGCTCGGCAACATGCAGATATGTTTTCGCTTCAGAGCCAAGAGCTTCTCTTCACTCCACAAGCCAAATCCTGACTTCATCTTCTTTGTGACGAGCGAACTCTCCGGTGTTGGTGTGATGGCGGTACCCAGCGAGTTCACATTGCCTGCGATCTGAGCAGTGATCTGCCAGTCTGTGTGTTTCTCCCTGGTCGCTGAGTTTTTGAGTTTTTTCTCTAAAAGAGCTGCACGTGGCACGTCTTTTTAAAGATGTCTCGCCCGTGTTCTTCTGGGTGCGGTCGTTTCCTGTCTTCCTTTGATGGGCACAATCGCTGCTTTGCGTGTTTGGGCTTAGAACACGCTAAAGCAGCGCTTGTGGATGACTCATGTTCCTTCTGTGGGAACATGGCCATCGCAACACTTAGGTCTAGACTCAATGATGAGAGAGAGTCCCCTCATCCACACCCCGATCTACATCCTCCACGAGAGGCTGTACTTCGGCTGGTGGACAGGGTGACTTGAGGGTGACGGCGTGGGACAATCCGACGATGCGTCCTCGGACCACGCCCCCCTCTACAGTGTTGCAACCCGCGAGTGCTGTGGTGATTCTACCGGGTTCATCTTTCGATGCCCCGCGTGTTTCATTCGGCGCTCAAGAGGAAGACTCGATGTCGGTCGCGGCATCACAAGGCGGGCAAGAGTCATCGGGAAGTGACAATGCGGCTGCGTTGCCTCCTTCTGGAGCTCCAGCGTTGCCCGTATCAGATCCCGAGATGACGGCCATGCTCTCCCAGGCCGCCGCGAGCATCGGGCTTGATTGGAAGCCTCCGCCCTGCCCTGAGCGCTCACGGTTGGATGATTGGTTTTGGGTGCGGCTGCCGCCTCACGGCCAGAGCCAACCCCAATGCCATTCTTCCCGGAGGTGCATGAGGAGTTGACGAAATCATGGAAGGCTCCCTTGACCTCCCGTGTACGTTCGTCAGCTTTCTCCGCCTTTCCTCCCCTCGATGGGGCGGCCGCCCATGGGTACACTGGGATTCCCCCAGTTGAACACTCTGTTGCCATGCAACTATGTCCTCAGAGTGCTTCATCTCGTGGTAATCCTAAGCACCCGTCCAAGGCCTGTAGATTTTCTTCCACCCTAGTGGCGAGGTCTCACAGAGCTGCAGGACAGGCGGCTACCGCTCTGCATGCGATGAGCACCTTGCGGGTCTACCAGGCCCAGCTGCTCAGAGATATGCACGAGGCGGGGACTGACCCAGGGCTCTTCAATGAGCTGCGTGCCGCCACTGACCTCGCTCTCCGAGCGACGAAAGTGGCCTCACGCTCCCTGGGTCAGGTGATGGCCACCTCTGTGGTCCAGGAGCGTCACCTTTGGCTGAACCTGGCTGATATGCGGGACGCCGAGTGAACCCGTCTGGCCGACGCCCCCATATCCCAGACCGGCCTCTTCGGCGGAGCGGTTGAGGACTTTGCCCAGCAGTTCTCAACCGCACAGAAGCAGTCTGAGGCGATTAAACATATTCTGCCCCGACGGCCTGCTGCTGCCTCCACCCAGCCGTCGGTACAGACACCTCAGACTGCTCGCCGCCGAGGGCGCCCTCCTGTGGCTCCCTCCCCTCCCGCACGGCTCCAGCAGCAGCCTTCACCCGGGCCGCGTCGTGGAGGAGGCCGCAGGAAGGCGCCACAGCCCTCTCCAGCCCCGCGCCCCGCTAAACGCCAGGCTAAGCGGCGCTCCTGAGACGGGCTGCTCAGTGATGGTGTCGGTTTTTTCCCAGGAGGTGGTTGCAGGCCCCCTCCTTCCCCCGGCGGAGGGCCGGGGGAGAATCTTTTGTTCTCCCGCTGCTCACCCACGGGTGGGCAGTACCCTATTATGGTCAAAGAAAGAACCAATGCACCCATCACTGAGCACACAGAGCCGGTTGACACTGCGCGACGCCCCCGGGCCTCGCCGCTCTCTTCCCTCTCTGTCACAGAGTTCTCGGACCGCAGTGTGTGCCGCCTCCGGGCCTCGCCACTCCCGTCCCCCTCTGTCCCAGAGGGTGCGGACGACAGTGTGTGCCGTCTCCGGACCTCACCACTCTCGTCCCCCTCTATCGCCAGACCCCTGGCAGAGCAGACCCCCTTGGAACGCTGGTCCTTCCCTGGTCTCCTCTGTCAGGACGCGGAGCATGACCGTGCCCCCGCACCGGGCCGCTTTGCCACCCTCGCCTGGGCCTGGGCCGGTCACTCCGCTTCACTGCCCCTCCGGGGGGACGCCTGTGGTTCGTATGACCCCGCTGGTTCAGTATCTGACAGCTTGGTTGGAGCTTCCCAGCCTTTCTCGCTGGTTCGCCCGAACTATCAGGCTCGGCTATGTGATTCAGTGCGCACGGTCTCCTCCCCGCTTCAGGGGAGTTCGCTTCACTATGGTCGGTGGCAATGCCCCTATCATGAGAGCGGAGGTTGCCACCCTGCTGGCGAAGGGTGCAATCGAGACTGTCCCTCCAGCCGAGATGAAGTCAGGGTTTTACAGCCCGTACTTCATTGTCCCCAAGAAGTCCGGTGGGTTATGGCCGATCCTGGATCTACGCGTTTTGAACCGCTCCCTTCACAGGCTGCCGTTCAAGATGCTCACGGCCAAACGCATTTTCGAATGTGTGCGGCCAAGGGGATTGGTTTGCAGCGATAGACCTGAAGGACGCCTACTTTCATGTCTCCATTTTACCTCGACACAGACCGTTCCTACGGTTTGCTTTCGAGGGGCAGGCATACCAGTACGCGGTTCTCCCCTTCGGGCTAGCCCTGTCTCCACGCGTCTTCACGAAGGTCGTCGAGGCTGCCCTTGTTCCCCTTCGGGAACACGGGGTTCGCATCCTGAACCATCTCGACGACTGGCTGATCCTAGCTCACTCTCGAGACCAGGTTTGCGAACACAGGGATCTTGTGCTCCGGCACCTAGCCCGTCTGGGCCTTCGGGTCAACTGGGAGAAGATCAAACTCTGCCCCGTGCAGAGGATCTCTTTTCTCTGTATGGAGATCGACTCGGTCGCCATGTGCGGACACTCGCTGCTGACTTGTCTTCCACAGTTCGATGGCAAGAGTGCGGTCCCACTGAAATTGTTTCAGAGGGCATATGGCATCTGCAGCCGCGGTAACGCCGCTCGGATTGCTTCATATGAGACCGCTTCAGCTGTGGCTTCGCGATCGAGACCCGAGGTGGGCATGGCATCATGGCACGTTCCGAGTCCCAGTGACTCCGACCTGCCGTCAGTCCTTCACTCCGTGGAGGAACCTCAGTTTTCTACGGACCGGAGTTCCCCTAGAACGAGTTTCCAGGCATGTTGTTGTCTCCACAGATGCCTCTTCCGCGGGTTGGGGCGCCATGTGCAACGGACATGCTAACGCGGGCTCCTTGACAGGACCCCAGCGCCTTTTGCATGTCAATTGCCTTGCTTATATTTTCGCATTCTGTTGCCACAATTCGGAAAGGCACAAACACGAACCATTTCTTCTTCACTTGTAAGCAACTCTGATCTTAACTCGTCGCACATGATCAACGCTCCTCCCACCTGCACGGGACTGCAGCGCGAGACTACAGCTTGCCGTCTAAAAGACTATTTAGGTTGAAACAATGGCTAAGTTGCTAAACGTATCTTGTTCACATGTAGGGTCCCTGTTCATGTTGGACAGACATTTTAATTGCATTTTGTGTCTGTTAAGAGGCTCAAAAACGCTTTTTATGTCCATGCCCCCATAGCTGCCGTTTTAGCTGGGTGGGAGCTCTGGGTATTCACGGTCGCAGCTCCAAGTAGCAAGCACCAATCCAGTTCGTTTTTTTTTTCTATAGTCAGTACTCACAAAGGTCTAACGATCAAGATTAACTTAAAAATTGCCCGGAGTTCTCCTTTAAGTATTAAAACATCGCTTACGCTTTAAAAAGGGGGAAGAGACTGAAAGAAACGTCTCGTTTACGTATGGTAACCCTCGTTCCCTGAAGGAGGGAACGGAGACGTAGGTCGTGACCGACCATTAGGAATCTCGTTAGAGAGGCAATCTGCTTCGAGTGAAACTATCAAACTATCGATCTGCAATCATTTGCATCAGCTGCGCGGCCTCGTTAGCGCGGGTATAAACGAGCAGCTGGTGGATTGCACTTCAGTTTTCGCTGAGGAGCCAACCTGATAAGCCAGCCGTCCCGGCGGGAGACAGTAGATGTGGCGATGGGACCTACGTCTCCGTTCCATCCCAGTCGGTCACTACAACGTAGGTCGTGACCGACCAATAGGAATCCCTACCAAAGCGCCACAGCTGCTGAACCCCATCCAGCGCCTTGAGCAAGCCTTCTACGCCTTCTTGCCTGGAAGGACGATAGGAGGAGGCTTACACAGAGTGTACCTGACACTGTTGTTCCGTGATAACCCATACAGTGAGACACTGGATAACACTGGAAAAGCATGCCCTCTCTGTTTAGGAAGGAGAACGTTGCGGAAGCCACTTCTTCAAAGAGTTATGTGGAAAATACGTATGGACTAACCCGAAGGTTGTACTGCATACAAAATAATGGGTGACTTAGCCCAAGGGAAAGACACGGGCTTCCGATAGGAGCATCTGTGGAGAATATACAAATATGGGATCCCCGTAGGGTCACACATATGGAACCCAGCCCAGATCCGGCTCTCAAGGATTCAGCGGATAAAGGCCTGGCACTGGATGCTCCGCCAAGTCCGGAGCGAGGGGTTTTGGAGGACTCGACAGGTTTTTCACTCTGGAGCAATAAGGGTGCACGGTAGCGTGCAGCAAGCCGACAGAGCCGGGCCTCTCGGTGCTTCTACCCGTTTAGGGTGAGAACACGGGAGGAGACCGGCTCTACACGTAGGCTATTAAATCTAGCGAACATGTTAGGTGTCGCCCAGCCCGCAGCTCTTCACATATCTGTTAGCGAGGCGCCACGAGCCAGCGCCCAGGAGGATGCAACGCCTCTTGTGGAGTGTGCATGCAACCTGAGCGGGCAGGGCACGCCTTTCCCTTCTGCTGGCCTCCGTAACAGACAAAGAGCTGGTCTGAGGTCCTGAGACTTTGAGTTCTATCCACGTACAAACGCAGAGCGCGAACGGGACAGAGCAAAGATAGGGCTGGGTCTGCCTCCTCTTAAAGGCAGCGCTTTCAGACTCACTACCTGGTCCCTGAAGGGAGTGGTAGGAACCTTGGGCACATAGCCAGGCCGTGGTCTTAAAACCACATGGCTGTCACCCGGCCCGAACTCTAGGCATGATTCGTCGACCGAAAATGCGTGCAGGTCTCCTACCCTCTTGATAGAGGCCAGTGCAACCAGTAGCAAAATCTTCATAGAGAGAAGCTTTAAGTCTACTGATTGCAGAGGCTCAAAGGGAGCATCCTGAAATGCTCGAAGCACCAGGGAAAGGTCCCAAGAGGGTATGGCGGGGGGTCAAGGAGGATTTAATCGTCTCGCCCCCCTAAGAAACCTGACGACCAGGTCGTGCTTTCCAACTGTTTTGCCATCTATGTGGTCGTGATAAGCTGAAATAGCTGCAGCATGAACTTTGAGGGTGGAGGGAGACAGCCTTCGCTCCAACCCATGGTGCAAGAAGGAAAGCACGGACCCTATCGAACATCTTCGGTGGTCTTCTCAGCAAGAAGAACACCATTCGACAAACAGGTTCCATTTTAGGGCGTAAACACGTCTCGTGGACAGCGCCCATGCTGAAGTGATGGTGCTAAGCACCTCTGAGGGTAAGTCACCTAGAACCTCCACGTCCCATTGAGGGATCAGACATGGAGTTTCCAGAGGTCTGGACGTGGGTGCCATAGGGTACCCAGTCTCTGAGTCAGAAGATACTTGGCCTGCAGTCCAGCAGTCCATCCATCTCCAGGTCGCCCGTCCTGGGGCCACTTACCTGTGCTGGTTTTGCTGCCCTTCTTGGTGGGGGCCTGGACGGACGGGGCGACCTGCCTGCGACTGGCTCCATGGCAACATTTAGGTGGAGGCTGCTGCTGTGGCGCGGGAGCAGACGCAGGAGGACGCCCCCGGCGACAAGCAGACTGAGGAGCCGCAGGCGGTGGGGTAGGGGCAGCAGATGACCACTGTGGCAGAATGTGTTTGATAGCCTCTGTCTGCTTTTGTACAGCCGAGAACTACTGGGCGAAGTTCTCGACCGCGTCGCCGAAGAGGCCGGTCTGAGACACAGGGGAGTTAAGGAACCGGAGCTTGTCGGTCTCCCTCATGTCAGCCAGACACAGCCAGAGATGGCATTCCTGGACCACCAAGGTGGACATCGCACGACCCACTGACCGCGCGGTGACCTTCGTCGCAACGGAGCGCGATGTCCGCTGCGGCACGGAGTTCTTGGAGAGCTTGTGGATCATGACCACCCTCGTGCAGGTCTTTCAGTGCCTTGGCCTGATGGACCTGCAGCAACCCCGTGGCGTGCATGGCAGAGGCAGCTTCCCCACAGGCCTTGTAAGCCTCGTCGAATAGGTCCGATGAGAACCTACAGGCCCGGAAGACACGGCACTCCACGCCAAGTGGAGTTAGGGCACAGCTGCATGGCAGCGGCATCAAGGGTGGTGAGGGAGGAGGGGCCACCGAGACGGTTTCTGGCAGTAAAAGGTGCCGTCCATGTGTCTGTGAGCTCCTCATGCACTTCCGGGAAGAAAGGCACTGGGGTGGGTCGCTGAGAACCAGCGCACACCACCCCGAGATACCAATCATCCAGGCTCGAGGGCTCGGGATTCTGTGTTTTTTTCCACTCGAGCCAAATCATGTTGGCGGCCAGGGAAAGCATGGCCATTATCTCCGGGTTCGACCCGGGCACCGTTTGCACACCCCAAGAAGGCAGCGGGTCCAAGGCGTCATCCGCAGAGACTTCTGACCCACCCTCCGATGCAACGATCGACATCTGGTCGTCGCGGGGAGCACCGAAATGAACAACTGGTACACACATCGAGGATGGTCCAGCCCGTTCATCTGGTAGCTCAGCTGGCTGCGGAGCATGAGAGGGATGAGGGTTCCTAGGAGGTTGGTTCCCCGAAGGAAGCTCGCTCACCGTGATCCTCAGGTCTCTAGGGGCTCACACGCCCCTGAGCCACTGCACTTTTTTTTAGTTCTCCTGCTCGCGTGGTCTCTACTACAGTGTAGGGACTTGCTCGCTTTCGGTCAACGGGTTGTACCTGGAATTCGGGCCGCTAACTTTCACAAGCTGAGACCCCGGCCTGGATATTTGCGCTAAAGGTGGGACCAGGTGGTGAGCCTGCAAACGCTGCCCCGGAGGACGCAGACCCAGCCCTGGCTTTCTCTGTCCGTCCGCTTCATTGTGGTAATACGTGCATAGAACGCAAGCCTTAAGGCTGATTTATACTTCTGCGTCGGACCTACACCGGAGCCCCTACGCTATACACTACGCGTTGGTTATCATTTATACTTCTGCGTCGTTGTCCGCGTTGACGCGCAATTACACATGCAGAGGGAACATGTGTAACTCGAGGGAGGGGTTCTAGCAGACCAATCACAGCGCTTGTGTACGTGTAGAATTGACGCGTTGTTACATTTTTGGAGAGCTGCACATCAGGGCACGCCGAAGGGTATGCGCGCTATGCACGGCCTACGGCGTAGCTACGGCGTAATTTCGACGCAGAAGTATAAATTGGGCTTTAGGACCTCAGACAGCTGTAGTCTGTTTAGGAAATCAGCAGAAAGGGAAGGCTGTTTCCAAGCGAGGTTATAAAATGGTGGCTACCTTCATCTTGCTGAAAATACCGAGATGCAAGTGTCCACTTAGGTGGTGAGCTCCTCTGAAGTGAGTGTGTGCTCCCGCCTTGGCGTTGACACAGAGTGCTTCGCTAACAGATATTATTAAGTTGGGGGCTGGGTGACACCCATAGTCAAACCGCTGCTTCCCGTGGGCTCCCTTCTCATGAAGCCAATTTCACCGTTAGCCCAGTTCGAAGTGTCGACTTGCTACGCCATTCCCCTCCTATGGACTGGATACATGCGCAATTCTTGCTCCAGTAGAGTTCCCTCTTAACTGAACCCTGTCGAGTTCCTCCACACTCTCCGGCGACGGACGCGGTGGAGCATCCGAAGCCAGGCCTACCACTCGTAAGCATTGTGGAACCTGTGTTAGGCTGGGTCCATATGTTGCGATCCCTACGGTGATCCCATATATGTATTCTTCCACGGTACAGCTCCCTGCGGTGAGCCCGTGTCTTCCCTCGGCAGAAGCCTGCTCTGTCGTCACTGTCCTGTTGAGTCTCCCCCCTGTCATAGGCTGGAGCCATCCCAGTGACATTCCATATGTTGTACTGCCCGGTCTTCCGCCCAGTTCATATGTGTATTTTCCACATGTTACCTCCCTTCTGGCAGGATGTGGCTTCCGCAGCGTCCCTTCCTTCCATGAACAGGGAGCGCTTTCCCAGTGGTCCTGTCGGAACAGCAGTGATTTTTCTGGCCTTAGCCCTTAAACCGCGGGGGAATCAGGAGGCTTCTGTCTAGGCACTGGAAGGTGGCAGCACTAGTGGTTTTTTCAATAGATCTCCATTTCAGTCGACTATGTCTGACGTTTTCGACTAAAAGGGAACATCCTGGTTGCGTATGCAACCCACCGTTCCCTAAAGGCGTCCCCTTGCCACTACTGCTGGACCACCGCTGACTCCGGGGGCCGCTCGGCTCCTCAGCGAAAAAGCAACTAGTTCGTGCGTCCACATCCGTGTTTATACACGTGCTGCGGGGCGGAGTATGTAATCACACACGCCAATGTTGAATTGGCTTGATTAACCCCCTGGGGTCGGCTATCGCACCCGCGCAATAGTCTCGCTTTTTTTCTTATCAGTGCAAAAGAAACTCAAATAACTCCGTCGATTTTTGTCATACAGGCAAGTGTTATACATCATTAAAAACTGTTAAATGTCTTCTTTTTTGTGTACACTAATAATAAAAACAAAAAGTTGTGTTTTTCATAAAATAAAGAAAAAAAACATAATGCACGTTCTGTCTTCTCTCTCAAGTTCATTCTGAAACGCGACAGAAAATTACACATGAAAGTAATGTCTTTACAAAGCTTGAAGTCTCCTTTTTTAAATCATAGTAAATCATATCAAAAACATATTCTCGATTTAAGAAATCCGTATGAAAGCAACGACATGTACAGTTTCTCCAGCCTGAGCTCATTAACTTTAATGTGACCACACCCCCAAAAAAGCGCAAGCTGTTCTCATTCAAATGATCCACGTGAAGGAACGCAGAGCTGTTAACGCCCTCATCAGCTCAAAACAAAGAATCAGCGACTCCAGTATTTCTCTACTTTTCATCAGTTTGGAAGAATGTTTGTGCTTTGGATTTACATTGGATTTACCTCAGAAGAAGACGTTTTGTCAATGAGAACAATTTCTAAGGTAAGAGACATAATAGTAAGTGTTTTATTGTTGCTTAAACTTTACATTGTAGCTACTAAACTGGTGCCAGCCTAAAATGTTATGAAATGAGATACAAGTATGGTAGTATGAGTGCTTATTCTAATATGGTGAATATTTTAATGTTTAGACCTGTGTTTACTGTTAAATACTGTGTCTGTGGATATCTGCTCAAACGTAGATGTATAATGTAACAATAATGTTTCATAGTTTGGAGCGGCTCGATCGCTGCACGCGCTGAGTTTGGGTCTGAGTCACGCTGTGTGTTTGAAAAGCAAAACACGCCACACATTAGGCTTCACGCCAAACTCATCTCATTTCATAACGAATAGTAATATTTGAAGTAACATATGATAAACAATATATGTTCCCTTTCAAGGGAACTTCGAGCTGCGTCAAACGCTGCGGGAACGCCCCTGCGTTGTGCGTCATGAAGCACGTATGGAATCAGCCCAATGGAGAGATGAAACGTCATAGGCGGGTGACGTCATCGACCAGGAAACTATAAAGCACCCCAAAAACACAAGCGCATTAGCTTCTGTGCTTTCAGTCGCGCTACATGTGAATCTGTCCCTGTGTGATATTGTCTGTCTTACATACCCTGCACCACACAAACAATTTATCCCTATATATATATATATATTGAGAGATTATGGCGGACGAACAGCAGTTTAGAAAGTGTGTTCCTCCCTGCTCGCGTTATTTAACGAGCGGGGATACACATGATCTTTGTGTTGTTTGTTTGGGAGTTCAGCATGCCCAGTTTGCTCTCGAGGGAGCAGACTGTGAGCATTGCGAGCGTTTGCCGTTAAGGACGCTCCGCTCCCGCCGGTCGCTCTTTGAGGAGAGCGGTTCGGTGCGCGCTCCCCGCGGTTCGGGTCCCGCTTCTGCCGAGGCAGAGCGGCGGCGCTTATCGTGGGGATCGCAGATGGATCTCACAGCGGGGTTTGAGACGGGCTCTGCCTTATCTCTCCCTTCACCTGTGAGATCCAGTGCCTCAGTCCCGGGTTCGGAAGCACGCGCTGCGGTTTCTTCCGCTCGGGCTGAGGCACCAATGCTATCCAGTTCTGAGGAACTTGATGTTGTTAGTGTTGAGGGAGATGTGGAGGATTCGCCACCCCACACTCCTGAGAGTGATGAGCTTTTGGAGGTGTTAACAAGAGCTGTTGAAAAACTTAATATTGAATGGCCAGTGACTAGACAGGAGTCTGTTTCTAAATCAAAGTTGGATGAGAGATTTTTGCCGTCACGTGTGCAGCCTCCACGCCGGTGCCTGCCGTTTTTCCATGATCTCCACACCGAGGTGTCGAAATCATGGAGAAAACCGGTGTCATATAGAGTGTTTAGTCCCCAGACTTCAACATACGCTAATATTATGGGAGCCAAGGCTCATGGTTATGGTGCTTTGCCTCGTGTGGAAGAGACGCTTGCGAGCCATCTCTCCCCCGAAGCAGCATCATCTTTTAAGGCACCGGCATTACCCACCAAGCCTTTAAGAAACACTTCGGCTTTAGTGGGTAAAGCATATTCGGCAGCAGGTCAGGCTGCGTCATGTCTGCATACTATGTCAATCTTGCAGGCATACCAGGCTGATCTGCTAAGGGACATGAGTGAGAGTGAGGAGGTCAGTACTGACGTAGTTCGTGAACTGCGTCAGGCTGCTGATTTATCCCTGCGTGCCACCAGAGAATCGGCCAAATTAATGGGTCGTTCTATGGCAGCTCTGGTGGCCGCAGAAAGACATTTGTGGTTAAATCAGACTAATATTAAAGAGAGAGAAAAAGCTTTTCTTTTAGATGCTCCTCTTTCTCCCATGGGGTTGTTTGGTGATGCTGTGAATTCAGTTATCGATAAATTCCAAGAAGAAAAGAAACAAACTGCAGCTTTTAAAAAGTTTCTTCCCCTTAAAGTTCATGTCCCTGGGGCTGCTGGGCGGGAGCAGCCCCGGCCGTCTTCGAGCTCATCACATAGAGCGCAGCAGAGGCAGAGTGTCGCGTCTCGTGCTCCCCCTGCTGGACAGTGGGCTCAGCCGCGACACTCTCAGCCGAAGCCTTCTCCCAGTAGAACTGATCTGAGGACAGTTATATTGGCTAAGAAGGCTTCGGCTAAGAAGAAGTCCTGACGCCAAGCCGTTCAGGATGCTGAGGGTGGTCCCCACCGAGGCGGAAAGGTGTTCACCTCTTTTTACGGTGCCCATTCCTCCTCGGTGCCCTCAGGGGCTCGTTCTGCCAACCCCGCCTTTATGCCGGGGCACAGACGATCCCAGCGAGCGCTTTCCCGAGGGACGCTCGCTCCCTCTGAGGAGGGTCTCAGAGCGGTCAGACCAGTTGTTCCCTGCCGGTGCGCCGTTACAGGGCGCTGCGTCTGCTGCTCAAGTTACACCAGAGGCCAGTCTCGAGAGGCTGGTACCCTTAGTAGAATTTCTGGCAGAGTGGAAAAGCCTTCCAAAAATATCTCATTGGGTCCTGCAGACAGTAGAAAAGGGTTATGCTATCCAGTTCAGGTGTCGTCCACCAAAATTCAGAGGGGTTCTGCACACAGTGGTGGGCCCCGAGCAGGCTCTGGTATTGGAACAAGAGGTGAAAACGCTCCTTCAAAAAGAGGCTATAGAACGGGTTCCTCCTCCCAGTTTGGAGTCAGGTTATTACAGCCGATATTTCATCGTTCCAAAGAAGGATGGGGGGTTGCGTCCAATTTTAGACCTGCGCATATTGAATCGCTCGGTAGGGAAGCTAAAATTCAAGATGCTCACTATCAAGCAGATCGTGTCTCAAATCAGGTCCGAGGACTGGTTTGTCACGATAGATCTGAAGGACGCATACTTCCATGTGTCCATCCTTCCACAACACAGGAAGTTCCTGAGGTTCGCCTTCGGGGGCGAGGCGTACCAGTACAGGGTTCTTCCGTTTGGCCTAGCTTTATCTCCCCGCACTTTCACGAAATGCATGGATGCAGCACTAGTGCCTCTGAGGCTTCAGGGCATTCGTATTCTCAATTACATCGACGATTGGTTGATTTTAGCTCAGACCGAGCAGATGGCGGTTCGGCATCGAGATGTCGTCCTCGCTCATATCAGAAAGTTGGGGTTGAGGCTGAACGCAAAGAAAAGTGTATTATCTCCTTCCCAGAAGACCACTTTTCTGGGTGTCGTTTGGGATTCGGTATCGATGCGGGCGCGACTCTCTCCGACCCGCATCGCTTCGATTCTCTCAGCTGTGAAACAAGTGAAGCTAGGCCAGCTACTCACTGTCAAGCAGTTTCAGAGACTGTTGGGTCTGATGGCAGCAGCGTCCAACGTTATACCTTGCGGCCTGTTGTACATGAGACCGCTACAGTGGTGGCTCAGGACCAAGGGATTCTCCCCGAGGGGAAATCCGCTCCGCACGTTCAAAGTCACGCGGCGCTGCCTTCGTGCTCTGGTCATGTGGAGAGAAACTTGGTTCCTATCCAAAGGTCCTGTGCTGGGGGCTCTTTGTCGTCGCATAACGCTAACGACGGATGCTTCCCTCACAGGGTGGGGGGCGGTCATGAGTGGTCGCCCAGCCCAAGGTCTGTGGCAGGATCATCATCTTTCGTGGCACATAAATTGTCTAGAGATGTTGGCTGTGTTTCAGGCTCTGAAACACTTCCTAACAGACCTGAGAGGCCATCATGTGTTAGTTCAATCAGACAACACGTCGGTGGTCTCTTATATAAATCATCAGGGGGGCCTGCGGTCTCGCCGGCTTTACAAGTTGGCCCGTCAGATCCTCCTGTGGTCCCAAGGGAAGCTACTATCTCTGAGAGCAATGTATCTCCCTGGGTATTTGAATGTGGTAGCAGACTCCCTGTCGAGGCAGGGGCCGAGGCCAGGGGAATGGAGACTCCACCCCGAGGTGGTGGAGCTCCTTTGGTTGAGTTTCGGTCGCGCCGAGGTGGACCTATTCGCTTCCAAGGAGACCACTCATTGTCATCGGTGGTTCTCCATCACTCTTCCAGCCCCCCTGGGGTTGGATGCTATGGTGCAGCCGTGGCCGAGGTCACGTCTGTACGCCTTTCCCCCGATTGCTCTGTTACCAGGAGTTCTGGAGAGGGTCCGCCGGGACGGGGTCAGTCTACTACTAGTAGCCCCGTTCTGGCCGGCCCGAGTATGGTTTGCGGACCTGATTTCTCTCCTGGACGGTTCTCCTTTGGAGCTCCCGGTCAGGAGGGATCTACTCTCCCAGGCGGGGGGCACGATACTTCACCCCCGCCCAGAATTGTGGAAACTGTGGGCTTGGCCTCTGAGGGGGCCCAGCTCATAGACTCCGGTCTCTCAACCGAGGTTGTTGAGACCATTCTTAACTCCAGAGCTCCATCCACGAGGAAGCTTTATGCCTTGAAGTGGAAACTTTTCACTTCTTGGTGTGGAGAACACCTGCAGGACCCAGTTAACTGCCCAGTGGGTGCAGTGCTGGAATTCCTGCAGGAGCGCTTCTCCACAGGGTTATCCCCCTCCACACTAAAGGTGTATGTGGCGGCACTAGCTGCTTACCACGTCCCTTTCAGTGGAGTTTCTCTTGGGAGACACCCGCTTATAACTCGTTTCCTCCGTGGCACTTTGAGGCTGAGGCCAGCAGTTCGTACGAGGGTGCCGACTTGGGATCTGGCCATTGTATTAGAAGGTCTTTCCCTAGCTCCTTTTGAACCTATCGAAGAAGTTCCCGAGAAGTTTCTCACTTTTAAGACTATCTTTTTGCTTGCTATCTCTTCACTAAAAAGAATCGGAGATTTGCAGGCTCTGTCGGTTTCACCCTCGTGCCTGGAATTTGCACCTGGCATGGTTAAAGCTTTTCTGCATCCTAGACCAGGTTACGTTCCTAAGGTTCCTACTAATATTGTTAGACCTACGGTTCTGCAGGCTTTCTGTCCTCCTCCATTTATGTCATCGGACCAGGAGAAACTTAATTCACTCTGCCCTGTTAGGGCATTAGACGCTTATGTCCACAGAGCTGCCCTGTGGAGGAAATCAGAACAACTTTTTGTATGTTTCGGGCCACCCAGGAAAGGGTGTCCGGCGTCTAAACAGAGAATGAGCAAGTGGGTGGTTGAGGCTATCTCACTTGCTTATGAGTCGGCTGGCCAGCCTTCACCTTTGGTTGTCCGAGCTCACTCTACCAGGAGTATGGCTGCTTCTAAAGCTCTTTTGTCGGGGGTTTCCCTGAGTGATGTTTGTGATGCGGCTGGATGGTCTTCACCGCATACTTTTATTAAGTTCTATGACCTAGACTTAAGCTCTACCCCTGGGGCACAGGTGCTCTCGTCCTCTGTGCGCTAGTCTCACATGACGGTCATTTGGTCCTATGGCGACGTGGGTATTCGCGTTCCCGCAGCGTTTGACGCAGCTCGAAGTTCCCTTGAAAGGGAACGTCTCGGTTACGTATGTAACCCTAGTTCCCTGATAGGGAACGAGACGCTGCGTCGCTCCGCCATACTCCCGGCACTCCCGTTAGCGCTTCCTTCAAGCCTATCAGAAGCTAATGCGCTTGTGTTTTTGGGGTGCTTTATAGTTTCCTGGTCGATGACGTCACCCGCCTATGACGTTTCATCTCTCCATTGGGCTGATTCCATACGTGCTTCATGACGCACAACGCAGGGGCGTTCCCGCAGCGTTTGACGCAGCGTCTCGTTCCCTATCAGGGAACTAGGGTTACATACGTAACCGAGACGTTTATCTTGTGTAGTGTTACTGAAGTGATCATTTTTAACGATGTATAGGCTGCCTGCTATCTAGGCTATTGTTATTATTTTATGCAGCCCTACACATGCCTATATACAAGGCACAACAAACTAGGTGTTCATATATATATTTACAGAATACATATACACATATATATGTACACTGCCGTTCAAAAGTTTGGGGTCGGTAAGATTTTTATTGTTTTTAAAAAAAGTCACTTATGCTCACCAAGGCTGTATTTATTTGATTAAAAATACAAAACAAACCCAGTAATATTGTGAAATATTATTTCAATGTAAATCAGCTGTTTTCTATGTGAATATATAGTAAAAAGCGTAATTTATTCCTGTGATCAAAGCTGAATTTTCAGCATCATTACTCCAGTCTTCAGTGTCACATGATCCTTCAGAAATCACTATAATATGATGATGTGATGCTCAAGAAACATTTATGATTATTATCAAAGTTGAAAACAGTTGTGCACCTATTTTTTTTTATTCTTTGATGACCATAAAGTTAAAAACAACAGCATTTATTTGAAATAGAAGCTTTACTATATATTTACATAGAAAACAGCTGATTTACATTGAAATATTATTTCACAATATTACTACTACGCAACCAGGACGTTTTCAGTGATGTATAAAAAATAGTAGTTACTGATTAGCTAATAATGAACTACTACGTTGGACTGAATGCAATTATTTACTAATTCGTTAATCATAGTTTCTTGTTAGTTAATAGTAGCTACTAGAATCTTAATAGTGCATTACTCATTTTTTCCTGTGTAGTTATTCATTAATGAAGGAAGAGTATTCTATACTGTTACTGATAAATTTTCTTGACTCTTAAAAAACTTTAATGCTGTCACGTAACAAATCTGCTTCACAGATCAAATAAAATTACTAAATGCAACATTGAAATAAAAATGTAAGGCCTGTATAAATTATCGTGATGATGGATATAATGGATAAATAATGGAAATAATTGGGAATCATGGAGCAAGCAGTAAATTTTATTTATCTATTATAACTTTTAAGTTGTTTTGTTCTCTTGGCGATGTGTGATGTTCTTTTTTAATATGACGTGGGGTGACGGGCTCAGCAGCGGCTGCTCGTGGAGTTTGAGGGAATGAAATAGAGCCCACACTCCCGCCGCTGCAGCTGGCTTCTCTAATATATGATGAGGATTTGGAACTGGATTATTCCCGTAGTCTCCCATCTTCACTAGCCCTGCAAAGCTTCATGTTGTCTGCATCTCCAGTGATCTCCAACCTCCTCTACAAAAGACAGTCAGTCCTCCAGCCCCTCCTCCACTGACTCCCTTCAGTCTCTCTGTTAACTCCCCTTCGCTGTGTGGATCTACCTCGGGGCTCCTGGTTTCCAGGTCCGCTTAGGCAAGGGCATCCCCCTTCTCCTTCTCCAGCTGCCGAGCCCGTCACTCCACCTCGGCTCGTCGATCAGTCAGCTCCACCTGGGGCAGTCGTCCTAATGGCTGCAGCCGGCTCCCTCATCCCTCCGGCTCCTCCTCAGTCAGTCGTTTCTCTGCCTGTGCCACGGACAGCTGCACTTCGTTCCTACACCCTTTCGGCTCCATCAGGTTCAGCCTTCACACCGGCCCTGCCTTGGTCCTCTGGAACCCTGGCTCCACCTCCAGATCGATCGGTGTCGCTTGGTCTCATCGGCTCTCTGGCTCTGCCTGGGTCTCCACCTCCATCGGCTCCCACCGTCTTCACCGCTCTGGTTTCCCCCACTGTTATTTACTCCTGTGTTCTGCCCGTCATTCTTCACCAAAGCCTCCTCTCTCCCTCCTTACTCAGTTTGACTTCCAGGAAGGGGGAGTTTCTGTAACATTCTAGTTCTGTTTTTAGTTTCCATGGTTTCTGATTATACACTCCCCTGTTCTTTTTTCCATTGATTAATCCCAGTTTTTATAAGCCCTTTGTTTTCTCAGTTCAGGGTTCTCCGTTGTTTATGTTAATGTGTATTTGCTGTATTCTCATTCTCTTTTGTATTCTCTTTGTTTATTAAGAAAATAACTTTTAAAATCACTCTGATTCGTGCTTGTTGTACTACACATTGCTGCTCTACAGAAGACAATCATGTAATCTTGTCAGCTTGAGTTATATTTTCGAGATATAATGCAGAAGCACAGAGGACCGGCATTTCTCGCGTGAGCATCACAACGCACTTGCGCGAGTGTCACAGTGTCCCCCTCGTGATCGCTCGTATGAACGTACAGAGAACAGTGATTTATATATTTTTAAATATTGGTGTTTTTCTAAGACACACCGATCATTTTGCTTCCGAAGACCACTGGGGTCGTATAAATTACCATCGCATTCGCTATGTGTGTGATTTTTCAAGCATCAAATGAACGGCAGCTACTTGCATTATGCGCATCATATGGGTGCACAATGATGGATTATTTTCTTAAAAATCTGTTTGTGTTTATCTGAAGAAAGAAAG
The DNA here is from genome assembly GCF_051911475.1 of Siphateles boraxobius. NCBI lineage: Eukaryota > Metazoa > Chordata > Actinopteri > Cypriniformes > Leuciscidae > Siphateles > Siphateles boraxobius. The sequence continues at coordinate 195,456 of NW_027508835.1, forward strand.
AAAGAAAGAAAGAAAGAAAGAAAGAAAGAAGGACAAATTGTAATGATCAGAGAAAGCTCTCGGACACTCTTGACTGTTTTGGAAGTTGTATTAATATGAGCAGTGGTTTGGCTGATGCTCTCGCCTCACACTTGCTAGCGTGAACAGCTTAGCCCACACACACCGAGAGTGCAGACTCGCTACACAATCAGAACACGCCGCCCACCCAAAACAACCCAGACGATTCCCTTTAACTCATAAACAGAACATACGTGCAATTCGTTTAAACACATAAACGGAACATGCAAACAACTCTTCTGTTCCTCTACACTATACATCGGGGACGGCATGAGGGTGAGTAAATTATGAAAGAAATCTGAAAATCTGGTTTTTACCAGAGCATTTTACAGTCTTTTACTACTAGTGTAATTAAAATACCATTATATGTATGAAATGCTTTAATAAAGTTTAATTACATGTATTTATATGTGGCCGGCTGGTCATGAGAGTCTCCACATCCAATGGCATGGGTCCTCTGTCAGGTGTAGATTTTAATTGTTTATTTACTATAAACACTTTTAAGGAACATTATTATTTGACGACAATGTTTTTGAAAATTAAAATAACCCTAATGTGACATAATTTTAATGATCAATGCTTAATTTTAGCCACAAAATACAACAACAAACAGAAAGGTTAATCCATGGAAATGAATCTGCTAAGAAATGTTTTTAATAAGCTAAACAAATTAAGTGGGAATCGTCTCACATTTACGGAATGTTGTGCAACAATGTTGCTAAAGCACTTTTGCATCTTACAATTTCTACACCATTACAAGCACATGGACCAACCTTATTGAATCAGGGTTAGGCCAAAGTTTGAATTTAAACACCGATTATTTTATTTATTTACTCACTTAATAATGAATTTTTGTTCTTAAATTGTCATATCATTTTAGTAAACATTTTTTAATCGTGAATGTTGTACAATATTGATAATTTTTACAGATTTTAACTTGTGGTTAATGTTAAAAGATGTAATGTTTATGACATGCACATCCAATCACAGTATAATATGCAAATGAGTACCTTCATAAAAAGATTTGTTGCAGTCACTGTGTTTATAAAATAAATGATTTTCAAGACTGCTGTACTGGAATTGAACCCCAAAACCAAACCGCATATTTTGCCCATCATTACAATTTAGTAAACAAAAAATCATAAAATAAATTCCAAATCCTTCATATTAGCAGCATATCTGCTGTCTTCTATTATATATTCTATTTCAAGTTTTAGTTTGAAAATGCCACAAGATGTTTGGTCTAAATGTGTATTCTAATGTGCAATCTAAATGCAGTTTTAATTGTGTTAAAGATAATTTCTGATAATGTGGCAAAATGGCTTTGAGCAAAAGAAACATAATAAATATTGAAACGATGCAGTGAGGCATGATTTCAGTATTTTTCTTAATTGCTTGAGACGGCAACAATAGTGAGTCACTAGTCTGTGGCGACGAGTGTTTCACCTTCTGAAACAAACAGAAGATGTATCTATTATCTGAGCCTTACCAAGGTCAGTGACCTATGACAGATAGAGGGGTGAAAACATTAGAAACCGTGCAATTTAATCTTAACACAAATAAAAGACAGAGTCCCAGGAAAGCAGCATCACAAAAGGCTGAAAAACAGACAATGTCTTCGACAGATTTGTCCCCCACTGGATCCAGGACGTTTTGTCTTCTAGCTAGTCAAAAACATTGCAACAGCCCCAATTCCACTCACCCTGCTGACACTTGTATTAATGGCATTTTGGTCAAAGGCAGATGATTCTGAGAAAGGGCTGCAGAGAGCAGCTGGATGGACCCACTGACACTGATGTCGGGCTTTATTTGTGCAGAAGTCTATGGGGGTATGAAGAATTCTACTGCACATTATAATGTGTTCTTATAAATTATTGCACTGTGAACTTTTTGCTTTTTTTATCAAATTGGTCAAATTATGCTTTGTTTTGTCTTTTTAGGCTAATAATGGTTTTAAAAAAATCATGCAAAGTTTTTGAAATATCGAAATGAATTATCAAAATTCTTTTTTTTATCTTTTTTTTAAAATATATTTTATCCATTGTTATTCGGACAGGTTGAGATGGATGTGTTCAGTAGTGTGGAGGAACGGCAGTGTCTGTATAGAGCGTCACAACGGCTCTTTTATTGTGTGATTAGGAGTGATGGCAGAATAAAAGAAGAAAGATAGGTAAATCATTATGTTGAAGATTAAAAACAAAGGATGATGTACAAATCAGTGTTATGACTGCGTGATCTGTGATGTGTAATTAGTCGGCTAATGGGACCAGTAAGACTTTCCCCCACCACTGTTTGCCAAAGTCAAGTTTGTTCACACCACTTTTTGAGATCTCCAATCCTTCATTCATCAGAATTTAATTATACGTATAGGCATCCAAGATGTGAAAAGAATGCTTTCGGTTTTTCAAATTTAGATTATTCAAATGTGTCACTCTCATTTAAACACAAATCACATAAAGTCATTATCATTATTATCCAGTAGTTAAAATAACAATATTTAAGGAGCGCTTTAAACAGAAATACAGTGCTGATTTTGGAGCACTTTTCCCATACATTGTATTGCTTAATGACATTGAGGATTGCTTGGCGGTGAAATGTTATATTCTACATTGCAGAAATGACTCTGTGAGTGGAAAGAAAACATTTCCACATGAATGATGCGCACGTGAATGATGGAGAACGTGTAAACCGTGATATACTGTACATCACAATCAACATTAAATGCGCTAGTATTCAAAGACATACGTGCCTCTGCTTACCATAAAATATCTAAATAAAACCCAGTTTATAGCAGTGAAATGACACGGAGCACTGATAATGTCTTAACATTAGTACACACTAAGCTTTTCATTATTTCTACACTTCTACCTAATTTAAGGTTTTATCATTATTATTGAAAGACGCAACACTGTCCCCACAGATTGTTAAGACTTTAATAAGACATTCAGAGATGACATCTGAAGAAAAATATGTGAGGGCATGACTTTAATTCCCTGTAGAGATGAAAAATAAATGATAAGACATGGGATTAAATGCTGTATTTAATATCTAGCATTAAGCTTTGATTTTAAGTAATCTGATCCAGGACATTGTAGATTTCTTGAGACATCTGCAGATGATCTAGATACATCCGAGCAACACAAATCAGCTTTCTTAATGCCCTGTTTTTCATTTGATTATGTTATACATGCAGGGTTGGAGTAAAGCAATGCACTACAGAAATAATTATGATTGCATTTGATTTTAATTCAGTTTAAATCCCTTGTATACAAATATGTCAATGCTCTGCGTACTTGGCTGATAAAAATAGAATTATAAGAGCCCTCAGTTAATGTATCATCGTCTGTGGGAATTAGCATTGAAGTTATAAGGGTATTTCACTTCACAGCATGACCTCCTGTTCCTCTGTAGATCACGTATCCCATTCATTAGCCAGTCCTTTCGTTCTCCACGCCTTTATAATATTACTCAATTTATATTCCGAAGCGGCCTCGAGGGAGAGAGACCAGCGCTCTGAGACGGCCCCTCCTCATCACACAATCACAATATTTAAAGGCCAGCAAAGAGATTTTTAATGCTCATAGTAGACACCCATTTAAAGTGGATTGCTTTGGTTTAATATGACTTTAACAGGCTGGCGGTCATATGTGAAGAATGAAGAAGCTAATCTGGCAGAAGACGAGGTAAAATGAAATCTAAAAAGACTGAATATGAGATGACAGGTGCACTTTATGAGATATAACAATGAAAGAGTACAAGAGGTATGAATGAAGACGCTGTTGTGTGTATTGTTTAAATCTGTTTATCGTGACTGAAAGCACAGGTTAAAACACACTGTACAGGCCCAGACGCACTGAAACACACTGTACGGGCCCAGGCCCAAAGAAACGCACTGTACAGGCCCAGACCCAATGAAACGCACTGTACAGGGGCCAGAGCCAATGAAACGCACTGTACGGGCCAGACCCAATGAAACGCACTGTACAGGCCCAGACCCAATGAAACGCACTGTACGGGCCCAGGCCCAATGAAACGCACTGTACGGGCCAGACCCAATGAAACGCACTGTACAGGCCCAGACCCAATAAAACGCACTGTACGGGCCAGAGCCAATGAAACGCACTGTACGGGCCAGACCCAATGAAACGCACTGTACTGGCCCAGACCCACTGAAATGCACTGTACGAGCCAGACCCAATGAAACGCACTGTACGGGGCCAGACCCACTGAAACGCACTGTACGGGGCCAGACCCAATGAAACGCACTGTATGGGGCCAGACCCACTGAAACGCACTGTACGGGGCCAGACCCACTGAAACGCACTGTACGGGGCCAGAGCCAATGAAACGCACTGTACGGGCCAGACCCAATGAAACGCACTGTACAGGCCCAGACCCAATAAAACGCACTGTACGGGCCAGAGCCAATGAAACGCACTGTACGGGCCAGACCCAATGAAACGCACTGTACAGGCCCAGACCCACTGAAATGCACTGTACGGGCCAGGCCCAATGAAACGCACTGTACGGGGCCAGACCCACTGAAACGCACTGTACGGGGCCAGACCCAATGAAACGCACTGTATGGGCCGGGACCCACTGAAATGCACTGTACGGGGCCAGACCCAATGAAACGCACTGTACGGGGCCAGACCCAATGAAACGCACTGTACGGGGCCAGACCCACTGAAATGCACTGTACAGGCCCAGACCCACTGAAACGCACTGTACAGGGGCCAGAGCCAATGAAACGCACTCTACGGGCCAGACCCAATGAAACGCACTGTACAGGCCCAGACCCAATGAAACGCACTGTACGGGCCAGAGCCAATGAAACGCACTGTACGGGCCAGACCCAATGAAACGCTATGTACGGGCCCAGACCCAATGAAACGCACTGTACAGGGGCCAGAGCCAATGAAACGCACTGTACGGGCCAGACCCAATGAAACGCACTGTACAGGCCCAGACCCAATGAAACGCACTGTACGGGCCAGAGCCAATGAAACGCACTGTACGGGCCAGACCCAATGAAACGCACTGTACAGGCCCAGACCCACTGAAACGCACTGTACGGGGCCAGACCCACTGAAACGCACTGTACAGGCCCAGACCCACTGAAATGCACTGTACGGGGCCAGACCCAATGAAACGCACTGTATGGGGCCAGACCCACTGAAACGCACTGTACAGGCCCAGACCCACTGAAACGCACTGTACGGGGCCAGAGCCAATGAAACGCACTGTACGGGGCAAGACCCAATGAAACTCACTGTACGGGCCAGAGCCAATGAAACGCACTGTACGGGCCAGAACCAATGAAACGCACTGTACGGTTCAGAGACAATGAAACGCACTGTACGGGCCAGACCCAATGAAACGCACTGTACGGGCCAGACCCAATTAAACTTACTGTACTGGCCAGAGCCAATAAAACGCACTGTATGGGCTAGACCCAATGAAACGCACTGTACGAGGCCCAGACCCAATGAAACGCACTGTACGAGGCCCAGACCCAATGAAACGCACTGTACGGGCCAGAGCCAATGAAACGCACTGTACGGGGCCAGAGCCAATGAAACGCAATGTACGGGGCCAGAGCCAATGAAACGCAATGTACGGGGCAAGACCCAATGAAACTCACTCTACGGGCCAGAGCCAATGAAACGCACTGTGCGGGCCAGAGCTAATAAAACGCACTGTGCGGGCCAGAGCCAATGAAACGCACTGTACGGGCCAGACCCAATGAAACGCACTGTACGGGCCAGACCCAATGAAACGCACTGTACGGGCCAGAGCCAATGAAACGCACTGTACGGGCCAGACCCAATGAATCACACTGTACGGGGCAAGACCCAATGAAACGCACTGTACGAGGCCCAGACCCAATGAAACGCTTGCACGAGGCCCAGACCCAATGAAACGCACTGTACGGGCCAGAGCCAATGAAACGCACTGTACGGGCCCAGACCCAATGAAACGCACTGTACGGGCCAGACCCAATTAAACTTACTGTACGGGCCAGAGCCAATGAAACGCACTCTACAGGGCCCAGACCCACTGAAACTCACTGTACGGGCCAGACCCAATGAAACGCACTGTACGGGCCAGACCCAATGAAACACACTGTACGGGCCAGACCCAATGAAACGCACTGTACGAGGCCCAGACCCAATGAAACGCACTGTACGGGCCAGAGCCAATGAAACGCAATGTACGGGCCAGAGCCAATGAAATGCACTGTATGGGCCAGACCCAATTAAACTTACTGTACGGGCCAGAGCCAATGAAACGCACTCTACAGGGCCCAGACCCACTGAAACGTACTGTACGGGCCAGACCCAATGAAACACACTGTACGGGCCAGACCCAATGAAACGCACTGTACGGGCCAGACCCAATGAAACGCACTGTACGGGCCAGACCCAATGAAACGCACTGTACAGGGCCCAGACCCAATGAAACGCACTGTACGAGGCCCAGACCCAATGAAACGCACTGTACGGGGCCAGAGCCAATGAAACGCACTGTACGGGCCAGACCCAATGAAACGCACTGTACAGGCCCAGACCCAATGAAACGCACTGTACGGGCCAGAGCCAATGAAACGCACTGTACGGGCCAGACCCGATTAAACGCACTGTACGGGCCAGACCCAATGAAACGCACTGTATGGGCCAGACCCAATGAAACGCACTGTACGGGCCAGACCCAATAAAACGCACTGTACAGGGCCCAGACCCAATGAAACGCACTGTACGAGGCCCAGACCCAATGAAACGCACTGTACGGGGCCAGAGCCAATGAAACGCACTGTACGGGCCAGACCCAATGAAACGCACTGTACAGGCCCAGACCCAATGAAACGCACTGTACGGGCCAGAGCCAATGAAACGCACTGTACGGGCCAGACCCAATGAAACGCACTGTACAGGCCCAGACCCACTGAAACGCACTGTACGGGGCCAGACCCACTGAAACGCACTGTACAGGCCCAGACCCACTGAAATGCACTGTACGGGGCCAGACCCAATGAAACGCACTGTATGGGGCCAGACCCAATGAAACGCACTGTACAGGCCCAGACCCACTGAAACGCACTGTACGGGGCCAGACCCAATGAAATGCACTGTACGGGGCCAGACCCAATGAAACGCACTGTATGGGGCCAGACCCAATGAAACGCACTGTACAGGCCCAGACCCACTGAAACGCACTGTACGGGGCCAGACCCAATGAAATGCACTGTACGGGGCCAGACCCACTGAAACGCACTGTACAGGCCAAGACCCACTGAAACGCACTGTACAGGCCCAGACCCACTGAAACGCACTGTACGGGGCCAGAGCCAATGAAACACACTGTACGGGGCAAGACCCAATGAAACTCACTGTACGGGCCAGAGCCAATGAAACGCACTGTACGGGCCAGAACCAATGAAACGCACTGTACGGTTCAGAGACAATGAAACGCACTGTACGGGCCAGAGCCAATGAAACGCACTGTACGGGCCAGACCCAATGAAACGCACTGTACGGGCCAGAGCCAATAAAACGCACTGTATGGGCCAGAGCCAATGAAACGCACTGTACGGGGCCAGAGCCAATGAAACGCACTGTACGGGCCAGACCCAATGAAACGCACTGTACGGGGCCAGAGCCAATGAAACGCACTGTACGGGCCAGACCCAATGAAACGCACTGTACGAGGCCCAGACCCAATGAAACGCACTGTACGGGGCAAGACCCAATCAAACGCACTGTACGGGCCAGAGCCAATGAAACGCACTGTACGGGGCCAGAGCCAATGAAACGCACTGTACGGGCCAGAGCCAATGAAACGCACTGTACGGGCCAGAGCCAATGAAACGCACTGTACGGGCCAGAGCCAATGAAATGCACTGTACCGGCCCAGACCCTATTAAACGCACTGTACAGGGCAAGGCCCAATGAAACGCACTGTACGGGGCCAGAGCCAATGAAACGCACTGTACGGGCCAGAGCCAATGAAACGCACTGTACGAGGCCAGACCCAATGAAACGCACTCTACGGGCCAGAGCCAATGAAACGCACTGTACGGGCCAGACCCAATGAAACGCACTGTACGAGGCCCAGACCCAATGAAACGCACTGTACGGGGCCAGACCCAATGAAACGCACTGTACGGGGCCAGACCCAATGAAACGCACTGTACGAGGCCCAGACCCAATGAAACGCACTGTACAGGGCCAGACCCAATGAAACGCACTGTACGGGGCCAGACCTAATTAAACGCACTGTACGGGGCAAGGCCCAATGAAACGCACTGTACGAGGCCCAGACCCAATGAAACGCACTGTACGAGGCCCAGACCCAATGAAACGCACTGTACGGGCCAGAGACAATGAAACGCACTGTACGGGGCCAGACCCAATGAAACGCACTGTACGAGGCCCAGACCCAATGAAACGCACTGTACGGGGCCAGACCCAATGAAACGCACTGTATGGGGCCAGACCCACTGAAACGCACTGTACAGGCCCAGACCCACTGAAATGCACTGTACAGGCCCAGACCCACTGAAACGCACTGTACGGGGCCAGAGCCAATGAAACACACTGTACGGGGCAAGACCCAATGAAACTCACTGTACGGGCCAGAGCCAATGAAACGCACTGTACGGGCCAGAACCAATGAAACGCACTGTACGGTTCAGAGACAATGAAACGCACTGTACGGGCCAGAGCCAATGAAACGCATTGTACGGGCCAGACCCAATTAAACTTACTGTACTGGCCAGAGCCAATAAAACGCACTGTATGGGCCAGAGCCAATGAAACGCACTGTACGAGGCCAGAGCCAATGAAACGCACTGTACGGGCCACACCCAATGAAACGCACTGTACGGGGCCAGAGCCAATGAAACGCACTGTACGGGCCAGACCCAATGAAACGCACTGTACGAGGCCCAGACCCAATGAAACGCACTGTACGGGGCAAGACCCAATCAAACGCACTGTACGGGCCAGAGCCAATGAAACGCACTGTACGGGGCCAGAGCCAATGAAACGCACTGTACGGGCCAGAGCCAATGAAACGCACTGTACGGGCCAGAGCCAATGAAACGCACTGTACGGGCCAGAGCCAATGAAATGCACTGTACGGGCCCAGACCCTATTAAACGCACTGTACAGGGCAAGGCCCAATGAAACGCACTGTACGGGGCCAGAGCCAATGAAACGCACTGTACGGGCCAGAGCCAATGAAACGCACTGTACGAGGCCAGACCCAATGAAACGCACTCTACGGGCCAGAGCCAATGAAACGCACTGTACGGGGCCAGACCCAATGAAACGCACTGTACGGGGCCAGACCCAATGAAACGCACTGTACGGGGCCAGACCCAATGAAACGCACTGTACGAGGCCCAGACCCAATGAAACGCACTGTACAGGGCCAGACCCAATGAAACGCACTGTACGGGGCCAGACCCAATTAAACGCACTGTACGGGGCAAGGCCCAATGAAACGCACTGTACGGGGCCAGACCCAATGAAACGCACTGTACGAGGCCCAGACCCAATGAAACGCACTGTACGGGGCCAGACCCAATGAAACGCACTGTACGGGGCCAGACCCAATGAAACGCACTGTACGAGGCCCAGACCCAATGAAACGCACTGTACAGGGCCAGACCCAATGAAACGCACTGTACGGGGCCAGACCCAATTAAACGCACTGTACGGGGCAAGGCCCAATGAAACGCACTGTACGAGGCCCAGACCCAATGAAACGCACTGTACGAGGCCCAGACCCAATGAAACGCACTGTACGGGCCAGAGACAATGAAACGCACTGTACGGGGCCAGACCCAATGAAACGCACTGTACGAGGCCCAGACCCAATGAAACGCACTGTACGGGGCCAGACCCAATGAAACGCACTGTACGGGCCCAGACCCACTGAAACGCACTGTACAGGCCCAGACCCACTGAAACGCACTGTACGGGGCCAGAGCCAATGAAACACACTGTACGGGGCAAGACCCAATGAAACTCACTGTACGGGCCAGAGCCAATGAAACGCACTGTACGGGCCAGAACCAATGAAACGCACTGTACGGGCCAGAGACAATGAAACGCACTGTACGGGGCCAGACCCAATGAAACGCACTGTACGAGGCCCAGACCCAATGAAACGCACTGTACGGGGCCAGACCCACTGAAACGCACTGTACAGGCCCAGACCCACTGAAACGCACTGTACAGGCCCAGACCCACTGAAACGCACTGTACGGGGCCAGAGCCAATGAAACACACTGTACGGGGCAAGACCCAATGAAACTCACTGTACGGGCCAGAGCCAATGAAACGCACTGTACGGGCCAGAACCAATGAAACGCACTGTACGGTTCAGAGACAATGAAACGCACTGTACGGGCCAGAGCCAATGAAACGCACTGTACGGGCCAGACCCAATTAAACTTACTGTACTGGCCAGAGCCAATAAAACGCACTGTATGGGCCAGAGCCAATGAAACGCACTGTACGGGCCAGAGCCAATGAAACGCACTGTACGGGCCAGAGCCAATGAAATGCACTGTACCGGCCCAGACCCTATTAAACGCACTGTACAGGGCAAGGCCCAATGAAACGCACTGTACGGGGCCAGAGCCAATGAAACGCACTGTACGGGCCAGAGCCAATGAAACGCACTGTACGAGGCCAGACCCAATGAAACGCACTCTACGGGCCAGAGCCAATGAAACGCACTGTACGGGCCAGACCCAATGAAACGCACTGTACGAGGCCCAGACCCAATGAAACGCACTGTACGGGGCCAGACCCAATGAAACGCACTGTACAGGGCCAGACCCAATGAAACGCACTGTACGGGGCCAGACCCAATTAAACGCACTGTACGGGGCAAGGCCCAATGAAACGCACTGTACGAGGCCCAGACCCAATGAAACGCACTGTACGAGGCCCAGACCCAATGAAACTCACTGTACGGGCCAGAGCCAATGAAACGCACTGTACGGGCCAGAACCAATGAAACGCACTGTACGGTTCAGAGACAATGAAACGCACTGTACGGGCCAGAGCCAATGAAACGCACTGTACGGGCCAGACCCAATTAAACTTACTGTACTGGCCAGAGCCAATAAAACGCACTGTATGGGCCAGAGCCAATGAAACGCACTGTACGGGCCAGAGCCAATGAAACGCACTGTACGGGCCAGAGCCAATGAAATGCACTGTACCGGCCCAGACCCTATTAAACGCACTGTACAGGGCAAGGCCCAATGAAACGCACTGTACGGGGCCAGAGCCAATGAAACGCACTGTACGGGCCAGAGCCAATGAAACGCACTGTACGAGGCCAGACCCAATGAAACGCACTCTACGGGCCAGAGCCAATGAAACGCACTGTACGGGCCAGACCCAATGAAACGCACTGTACGAGGCCCAGACCCAATGAAACGCACTGTACGGGGCCAGACCCAATGAAACGCACTGTACAGGGCCAGACCCAATGAAACGCACTGTACGGGGCCAGACCCAATTAAACGCACTGTACGGGGCAAGGCCCAATGAAACGCACTGTACGAGGCCCAGACCCAATGAAACGCACTGTACGAGGCCCAGACCCAATGAAACGCACTGTACGGGCCAGAGACAATGAAACGCACTGTACGGGGCCAGACCCAATGAAACGCACTGTACGAGGCCCAGACCCAATGAAACGCACTGTACAGGGCCAGACCCACTGAAACGCACTGTACGGGCCAGAGCCAATGAAACGCACTCTACGGGCCAGAGCCAATGAAACGCACTGTACGGGGCCAGAACCGCTCGCGACGCCACTGTGGCCCAGACTAACTACAAGTGTATGAAGAAGAGTGTGAAGCAGAATACATCTGACAAAAACACTGCAGTCTTTATTGGAGTGAATTCTGCATATTCAATTAAATGAGCAACAAACGCTACAACACATCCCTTGTTATCAGAATCATGTTTCATTTCACTTTAATGCTTTTAGCTGTATTAAGACATTCTTTGCATCCCAACCTTGCCAAAACCAAATACATTTCTATTATCTTCCATTTTAATAAAATGCAACTGTCAAATTCCACAAATGACAAACATCTAGACGGACGTGTTTCAGAGCATCATCAAGTCATGTGATTTATAGAAACATTTATAGAAGTGTTGTGTTTGATCTGATGCATGCTAGTGCTGGTTCGTCCACTTCACAATAACCTGAACGACTGAATACATCTCACTAAGACGAGAATAAAAGACACAAAACAGCCTCGTGATCAGACTTACTCATTAAAGCACTTTACATGGCCTTCATTGATTTTAGGTCAAGGGCTTTTCAAAGGATTTAATGTTTTAATGCCTTGTAATTATGCTATTTTTAATTAGTAAATATGACCCTTTTGTGAACCACAGATTGATTTAACAATAGTCATTGTTGTCATAATAATCATACTCAGTCAGTTATGCACGTCAATAATGCACTAACAAAGCTAAAGACAAGTGTCACAGAGATTCAGTTTTTTAATCGCATCAGTGTTCAGTCTTAACACAGTATATAACTATATCAATGGGACTTATGGTCAACAAACTCGCTTCGCATCGCTTCCGCTTCAGGTCTTTTCTATGGGCTCCATTAAATATTGAATCGTTTTACTCCAGAAGCCTTCAAAGGAGCAAAGATGAGAATAACTGAGTTTATCTTCTTCTCACTAACATTAAGATTTTTAAATCTTATAAAATGGCAACAATAAAAAGAATTAGCTAGGTTAGCCGATTACCTTAAATCGCCGCCAGTCCGTCCTGCCGTTAACACTTTCTCCGACACTTTCTCCTGTTTGTTCACGTGACGTTCAGCATAAAGCCTATATTGCTATCTCTGCAGTGTTATGCAATACAAACTGTTCACTATGCAAATCTTCTGTATGCATTGAATTCCTGAATGGCCTAATACATTTGCTAACGTGCCGATATACAACACAGCTTTACTGCATTGAATACAGTGCAAATAATGCATTGTGCTCGACTTGACCCTGCTTTTCCACAGTGACAAATGATTTCATTACTTCAATTATTGGATCCGACTTGTTTTTAGATGAAGCAGCCACAGAAACTGCAGAGATCACCACTGCTTTGAGATCTGGTTAATCAAATTACTAACCTGACGGAGAGTTGCAGTTTTATGATTTATTAAAACTAACCCTAAAAAGCTATGTTCATTTATGAGATAAAAACAAGGTTTATGTGTTTTTTCAGCCTCTAGTCACTATCTGAAGCGTTTCTGATTTTTGCTTTGATTCTGAATTTTAGTTTAAAGTTTGCCGAAAATCATATCCTTCAATAAACCGATATATAGAAGAAAAGGCAGAAAGCGTGAGCCAGTCTTTAGGGTTTAACTGGTTTTTGGGCTGTTGGGGCAGAGCTCATTGGGATTGATAGGCCTTCGGCAGATGTCTGCTAATCATATGACTAATATAAATGAGTTGAAAAACACACTCCCTGACAAACGGGGAAAACAATTATTTGCCCATTTAACATAGGGTGGCTGTGCGAAGAGCTCATTTAAGGGCAAGAATGGTGACAAATAATGCCACTCAGCTGCGAAACGCTGCCATTGACACATTCTGAGATTACCGTCATTTATATCAGTTTAGGCACTAGAAGGAGAAAATAAATGATTAAGGAGATGTAAAAGTGCAAAGGCAGAAAAGGAGAAGTGAAGAGGCGAAGTGGCGTTTTCGTGAGAGAGAACCGCATAGATCAGAGGTAAAGCTCCACAGAACGGAGATGTGTTTCTTCTTACCGCCGCTATAAATAACGTCCAAAGGCCAAAGTCATTAACCTTTTAGAGCCTGGCCAGGCGGGTTACGATCAGAGGAGCAGGGGGAAGAAGGTAATAGAGATGATCTTGGGAAAACAATCACCTCTCACGTGATAGAATGAGGGGGTGAATAGAGAATGAAAATTAACAAAAGATTATTAGACACGAGGAACTAAAGACAAAGGCAGGGAAGAAAAATTCATCCCAAGACAGCAAAGTCTTAATTTCCCCCAGTCCCAGTCCTGGTGGAAGGTATCAGATGTGTTGTTTGGAGGGCCGCAGATGTTGGTTCACGAAGGGTTCAGTCATTACCCAGAGCCCACAGCGGGCCGGGGGACTAACCGTTCTGATCAGCGCCAGCACAGGCCCCAATGATTTACACATCAGCCCACCTGATGACCAGCTCCACCGTCCACCAATCACTCGCACATATCGATCCGCCTTAAACAAGCCTTGCCTGCTCTCTACCATGAGCAATAATTAAAAAGGCAGCCATTGATTATAACTAATATTATGGGAGATCAGGATGTACACATGCTTCATGTTTCTGAGACATGTTTTTTTACTGTTGGATGTCTGAAAGAGTAGGCCATCTAAAGCAGTGGAGACAAAAACACACGATATCGGATTCCTCCAAACTTGCATCCGTGTGGGTGATATTGTGATATCATGCATGTGAGACCTTGAAACTCTGGGCGTCCACGATCCGTGGCGATCGAAACAAAAAATGAATGACCATGAACGAGAGTGATTTATGTGTTTAATTGAAACTCCACAAGCATTTTAGTTTAATAACAATTTCCTCTTTGTGTGGCTTCCTCTTTTATCTAAGTGAGAATCTATATCTGTATGTAGTCTAAAAATTAAAACTCTGTTCTTAGTACGTGTTCCAGTTACAATGATAAATGTCAAAAACAAAACATTAACTGTTGTAATAAAAAAACACACAACCTTGCTAATAATTCCAGCTAGCAAATAATATTTTTACTATTGTTTTTTGATAAGAAAAATTGTATGTCAAAAAACCTTTGAAAGGGGATTTTTTTCATCAGTATTTGATCTAAAAAGGCGTCTCTAATTATATTATAAGGAAACCGCAAGGCACCGGAGTGGAAGGATGAATAAACATGGACAGGAATGAATCAAGGGCGTTCGTGATAACGTTTAATACAATCACCGAAACGGTGGATGCCTCAGTCAAAGGTTTTATGATTGTTTGTCAAGGGAACTCCATGAGAGGAGCTATGGGACCAGAACGATATTGATATGAGTAAATTGATATTGATATGGATTTGAATTGATATAGATCGGGGTTTGGAAGTAGTATAATAAAGAGTTCTTCAAGATAAACTGTGGTCAAACGATCAATGAGGATTGTGACAGTTATGTTCTTCAGACTTGCAGTGAATTCTGTCTTGTATAAGAGATGGAGAGATTATATTATAATAAATCAAATGAGGTTAGAGTCCTGCTCTGTGTGACTCTGCAGTTATTATGTGCTTTAAGTAAATGTGCAAATTAAAGGTTTATTATTATTATTATTATTATCACTAACCCTAACCATTAGAGGTGCATTGACCTTTGTGATTCAGTTTCACTTTGACATTTTAACATTGTTATTTTGGCCCATAATTCTATGGAGGAAAAGTTGCACTTGATAACAATTGAAATCATATCAGTAGTTCTCTAACTATTGACAGAATGGGTCATGCAAAATCAGCCAAATGAGCAGATGTTGTTTGTGATTCAGGGTGAAATACTGCCATCTAGTGACTCCACAAAACCCTGCGCTGAGTTTCGGTCGGGTACATGCATGTTTGTCATAGTTGAAAGGTATTTACAAATAGGTAACCTGATGTGTTGCATGCTTATTTTTCTGTCATATTCATATTAATCTAAAACAAAACACCATACTAAAATGTGGTTGTAACATGTGTAATGATAATTTATGATTCATAAATGTTCTCGTGATCATTTATTAATCCCCTTATAATTGAAAAGGACGCACAAAGGCTTTTGTTATGTTTTCTAAATTCACTGGCATCAAACATCAGACTTCTGATTCATAATTAGGTGAACAACCACTCTAATGATGGAAGCTTGCAAAATGAAGATGATTACATTTCAGGTCAAATTTAATCAAATTTGTTGCCATAAAAATTAAAAAGAGTCTCAATTAAAGCTTTTAGAGAAATGCTTACAATGTATTTGGCCCCTCTTAGCTTCCTATAACTGGATTTTAGCGGAAATGTAATCTTAATGTTCTTCTGCCATGAGAGAATCATCTCGGGTCATTGACTGTGCCGTGAACTCTGGATTAAGGGAAAATGTTTATCGTTTCACCAACTACAGATGCTCTTTGTCCATTCCCATATGTGCTGTATATAATAATAATAATAATAATAATAATAATAATAATAATAATAATAGTAATAAAGTAGAGGGAAATAGTGGACAGCACTTCTGTTAATTGTCTGAAGAATTTGAACTTCTAATTTTGAGCTGGATTTTGGCATACTCTTCTGTTTTACTGAAAATTGGGTATAAATATACCTTGATCCATATGCCAAATTCATAATTATGCATAACTAAATAGGGACCACTTTGGAAAATTATTCTAGTAATAACGTTTTGATAAAGAAAAGTATAATATCATTATTACATACTTTTTTTACTTAATTATACTGGATACAGCTGTCCCCTAAATCATGTAAAGAATCTTTCTGTGAGCTTCTGATGATTTTACCTTTATACCGTAGCTTGTCCAGTGCAGCCAATCGCCTTTCACTTCAACCAAATCAACCGAACGTTGAGCAACAAAGTCCATCAGCATTTAAGCATGCAAATCTGCTCTGCATTGAGTGAGGCTCCTGTGATTTGACTGCTCTTTTGATGTATGCAAACTGTTATCTGCTCGGTGATGCCAATTACAACACCCTAAAATTGTAGGTGTAATCCAACCCCCCCCGATCCTCCTTCTCCTGCCTTAGGCTACTCTTTAATACATTAGTCATTATGTTTAGGTTGCGTCACGTGGAGGACTTCATTACTTGGTGAACGGAGCCTTTCCCTTGTTTTCCCTCAAACATCGGCAACTTTTCCTCTCTATCAGATTACTTTCATTAACATTGCTGGGACAAAACAAATATTGCATCGCATATTTCTCTGTGGTGTGTTATTTTGTTTTGTGCCTTTAATCGTTCAAAGAGATTTTTCCCATCGTTTTACACTTCTTACACTCTTCAGTTATTGAAATATTAACCCATTGACCGTGAAGGCTTCTTACACTGGAGACGCAATGAGATATTGCTGCAGATAAACTGTAAAGCTGCTGTTAAATTCAGATTAGCTTGGAAAATGCCCTGTCAGCCTGCAGTCGTACATGATGCTGCGCAAAAAAATACATGCATTTGCTCAGGCACATACACACTTTAAACAAATGCGTACACTTAGACACAAACAAATAGGCTGTAGTTTGGAGATATCAGCTGTTATCAGCATCGGTCCCCAGGCACTATGCTAACAGCCTCCTCTACAAGCCAATTTACAAGGATCTGGTCATGTTTGCATTAGCCTCTTCCTAGTGCATGAACGCTGCAGAAGACAAGTGAGGAAATATATGAATAATTCAGTCTACCTCCTGGCCATTAGCATGTTTTCCTTGAATAAAGTGATAATAGGTTATCATCTGTGAAATGGAAATTGCATAACAAAGACAACGAAAATGTCTGCTGTTACACCAAAGAAAATTAATTTCACAGCACATCTGCTCCACAAAGCCTGACCTGCGAATGCAAAGTAAGATGAAATGTACTGCCTCAATAATTAGATTAGCATTCCTGCTCGCAGGCGGGAATCTTCAGCACCGTTCCCTTTCCCAAATACCTCAGTTTGCAATAATGAAACGACTCAACTAATTATGCAAAGTTGAAAACATATTGTATTACCTTATTGTATTAAGCAAATGATGCATGGATCATACACGATGCATTTGCTTGAGCAATAATAGCTTGGCTCCTTGCAAACATAAGGCAATAATCACTAACCATGGTATTTAGCTTTAATTGCCTTACAGTCCTTGAAAAAGCAACTTTCACTGTGAGAAATTTTATTTGTAAGATTTGAAAGTCTGTTTTTCTCCCCAGGAGAGAGGTAAAACTATTACATTTAGAAGGAATTCCTTGTCATTTGTTTTGTTTTTTGTTTTTTCATTTTAGTTTAAAATTCACACACAAAAAAAAGATTAAAGAAAAAAGAAGAAAGTGAATTTAATTGATTCCCAAAGTTGCCTGGTTGCCATCATTTATTTTGTTCTTGGTTGTTTACACTGGGACAGCTGAAAATGATAAGAGATTGTGAGCTGCTAATCCAAAATAGAGACTGATAGTCCTTTAGGGTCGTAATCATGAGATGATCCTAAATGGAATGTGTCACATTAAACCTGTATTCCTGGTTCCCTTTCAATCGCTCACGTTCGACGTGACGTCGATGTGGCGACGTAATGGGATCACTTCAGGGAGCCCTATCAACTTTGAGTGTCTACAGAACAAGCCAATGTTGACGTGCGTGAAAAGCGTCACGCGTCCTGCCCCGCAGCGCGGGTATAAACAGGAACCAGGCGCATGCACTCATTGTCTTTCGCTTCGGAGCCGAGCTTTCGTTTTGACTGAGTTTCTGCAGACTGCTGCAACGTTGAAGACTGCTTCAAAGGAGAGAAAATACTCTGTTCCAGTGCTGGTGTGATGGCGCGATCAGCGATGGCCGCGAGCATTACAGCTCACAACTGCTGTTTTCACAGCATTCTTTGTGTGTGTCTGTGTATGTGTATGTGTCTGTCTCGGTGGGCGTTCCTCTTTGAGTGTGTACCCCGATTACACCGCGGCTATCCCTGGGTGCTTCAGCATTGAGGGAGTTATTTTTTCTATTCTAAATTTTTTGTTTTCAACTAAAAGAGCAACAGGATGTCATTCCGCTTGTGCGTTTCTGGATGCGGTCGTTCCCTGGCGCCAGCAGATGGCCACAATTGTTGCCTCTCATGTTTCGGTGTTCAGCACGCTGAGGCAGCTTTTATGAATAGCTCATGTTCTCATCGCGGGAATATGACTATGGCAGCGCTAAGATCGAGACTCGCTTACCTCAAGGGAGGTGCAGTCCCCTCGCCAATGCCCAGATCTAGTGTTTATTCTGGACCTCAGAATAAACCTACTTTTGCGCATGGTCAGGGTGATCTGAGGATCCCCTCACGCCTCTCAAGCGCTGCCGCCGTTGGAGCTTCCAAAGGAACGCGCTGGTCCTTCTCATGGACGACCAGCCGTCTCCTTTGGGGCCCCCCCTGTGATCCGATGTCAATCGCAGCATCGGAGGGGGAGCTTCAGTCCTCTGGAGATGAAGATTCGGCTGCGTTACCCCCTTCTGGGAGTGTGGCGTTGCCCAAGTCAGATCCAGAATGGGAGGCTATGCTTTCCCGGGCCGCCGAGAAGGTCGGGCTTGCGTGGAACCCTCCACCATGTCCCGAGCCTTCTCGGTTGGATGATTGGTATCTCGGGGGGGAGGCCGTGCTGGTTCTCAGCGCGTCGCCCCGGTACCGTTCTTTCCGGAAGTGCATGAGGAGCTTACTAGGACGTGGACGGCGCCGTATAGTGCCAGAAGCCGTCCTAGTGGCTCCTCCCCTCTCACCACCCTCGACGGTGGGGCGGCTAAGGTGTATGTGGATGTCCCCCCGATGGAGCGTGCCGTCGCGATGCGATTGTGTCCACCTTCCGCTTCCTCCTGGCGGGGCAATCCACGCCTCCCGTCCAAGGCATGTAAGTTTTCGTCCGGTCTCACAGCGAAGGCTTACAGACCCTGTGGACAGGCTGCTTCCGCCTTCCATGCCATGGCGCTTCTGCAGGTCCACCAGGCCCAGGCGCTCATGGACATGAACCAGGGTGGTTCTGACCCAGAGCTCTTCTGGGAGCTCCGTGTGGCAACCGACCTCGCTCCTCGAGCGACGAAGGAAACCGGACGTTCAGTCGGTTAGGCGATGTCCACCTTGGTGGTCCAGGAGCGCCACCTCTGGCTCAACCTGGCGGATATGAGGGACACCGATAAATACCGGTTCCTGGATGCCCCTCTTTCCCAGGTTGGGTTATTCGGCGACGCGTTTGAGAGCTTCGCCCAACAGTTCTCGGCCGCCCAGAAGCAGACGGAGGCCATCCGACACATCCTGCCTCGGCGGACCGGTGCTGCTCCCACCCGTCCGCCGGCCACAGACTCTGGGCCCGCTCGTCGCCGAGGTTGACCTCTTGCGGCGTTCTCCGCTCCCGCTAAGCCTCAGCAACAGCAGCCGCCTCAGTGTGGAGCAGGCCGTAGGAAGTCGACCATGCCTGTCCAGGCCGCTGCCAAACCAGGAGGCAAGCGCAGGTGCAAACGACCCTGAGAAGGGCGACCCATAGGTGGATCAAGTTGCTCTTCAGGAGGTGGTGAAGGCACCGCTCCTTCCCCCAGTGGAGGGCCGGGCGGAGAATCCTTTAAAAATAATAATAATAATAATATATTTTATTTGTAAAGCACTTTTCATAGTTAAAAACAATACCAAGGTGCTACAGAGTATAAACAAAGATAAAAACCGTGAAGAGAAAAAAATTATTTTTTTTAAAAATTAAAAAATTAAAAAATTAAAAAATAATAAAAAAGTTAGCAAAAAGTAAAAAATACTTGCTTAAAAAGTAAGGTTTTTAGTCCTTTCTTAAAAGAGTCTATGGCTTGAGGAGCCCTTAGGTTTTCTGGAAGGGAATTCCAAAGACGCGGTGCGGCTGAGCAGAAGGCTCGATCCCCCATAGTACGGAGCTTAGTTCTGGGTGGTTGAAGAAGGACTTTGTTTCCGGAGCGGAGATTGCGTGAAGAGTTTTGCATTGTGAGTAGTTCCTTTAAGTAGGGGGGTGCATTGCCATGGATGCATTGATGGGTAAGTAGGATGATTTTATAGTTAATCCTGTATGAGACAGGAAGCCAGTGAAGAGAGTGAAGGATGGGAGTGATATGCTCATATTTTCTTATCCTCATTAGGATCCTTGCTGCACTGTTTTGAATATATTGTAGTTTTTGAAGGCTTTTTCCAGGAATTCCAAAGAGGAGAGAGTTGCTGTAGTCCAGCCTCGAGGATACAAAAGCATGGACAAGTTTTTCAGCATCTGACAGACCAAGTGTGGGACGGAGTTTAGCAATGTTCCTGAGGTGATAGAAAGAGGTTTTACACAGATGTTTTATGTGGGCGTCAAATGTGAGTTGAGCATCAAATCTTACGCCCAGGTTAGTGACTGTCGATGATAGTGGAATGTTTTGACCAGAGAAGTTAATGTGGGTTATTGGTGATGACTGGACCTGATGTGGTGTACCAACTAAAATAGCTTCTGTTTTGGAGCTATTTAGCTGTAGGAAGTTTGCCTTCATCCATACCTCAATCTCTTCAAGGCAGGAGCTCAATGATGCCAGAGTGGCTGTAGATGAGATGGGGTTGGTTTTTATATATAGCTGAGTGTCATCGGCATAGTAATGAAATGATATTCCATGCCTGTTGATGATGTGGCCAAGGGGAAGAGTATAGATGGTGAACAAAATCGGGCCGAGAACCGGCCCTTGAGGAACACCGCAAGTGACTGTATGCGTCTGAGACTTTACACCTCCCAAGGAAACATACTCTGTTCTTCCAGACAGGTAGGACTGGAACCAGCTCAAAGCAGTGTCAGAGAGTCGGATAGTATGATGGAGGCGCTGAAGGAGGATATTGTGATCAACCGTGTCAAAAGCTGCAGATAGATCCAGTAGGATAAGAAGCGATGGTGTGCCAGTGTCAGCCGCCATCAACAGGTCATTTGTGACCCTGATCAGGGCTGTTTCGGAGCTGTGAGCGGAACGGAAACCGGACTGAAATTTTTCAAAAAGGAAATTTGAATTAAGATGATCCTGAAGATGGGCAGCAACAACTTTTTCTAGAACCTTGGACAGGAATGGAAGGTTGGAAATAGGCCTGTAGTTTGCAAGAACTTCAGGGTCTGAAGTTGGTTTTTTTAGAAGGGGTTTGATGACAGCAGTTTTAAGAGCAGATGGAACATGGCCAGTGCATAAAGAATGGTTGATGACTTTGGTTATTAAGGGACTAAGAGAACTGATGTGAGTTTTCACCAGAGCTGTAGGAAAAGGATCCAGCATACAGGTGGAAGCTTTCATCCTGCTGATGATGTCCTCAACCTGTTGTTTAGAGATTTCAGAAAAACAACAGAGAGGCTGGAAGGTCCCAGGCTGTGGGTCGGCAGTGGTGACAGACAGAGCAGGGGTGCTGGAGAGTCGAGAGCGGATGGTCTCAACTTTTTTTTCTGAAGAAAGTGATGAAGCTATTGCATTTCTCTTCTGATGTGTCATTATGTGAACTAGTTTGTGGCTTGGTGAGATGGTTTATGGTAGAGAAAAGCTTCTTGGAGTTTCCCTGATTTTTACTTATGATGCTTGAATAATACTGTGTCCGTGCCTTTTTTAGCGACATTGAATAGGCCTTTTGATGTTCTTGATAGGCTATTTTGTGAACAGTAAGTCCAGTTTTTGAAGCACGCCGCTCAAGTACACGACCTGCTGTTTTCATTTTCCGTAGTTCTGGAGTGAACCAGGGAGATGTACGTGAGAAAGTGACTATTCGTGTTTTTACAGGTGCGTGGAGGTCCAAAATACTGCTCAGGGTGCTGTTATAAAAATCCACTGATTCATATACTGATGTACAATTTTCGGATGGAATTTGCAGGAGGTCCAAAGCCAAAGTGTCTGGGTTGATATTTTTTATGTTTCTGAAATGGATTCGACGTTTTGGTTTGCTGTAATGAGAAAAGTTCACCTCCATTGAGATGACTTTGTGATCGGACACTCCGAGATCGTATACCAGCAGATTTTCAATGGGAGCACAGTCAGTAATCACCAGATCAAGTGTATGTCCTCTGTTATGTGTGGGGACGTCAACAAGCTGTTTAAGATTTAGACCAGCCAATAGCTGTAAAAAATCAACTGCTGGATGACAGGAGGGGGTGTCAACGTGAATGTTCAGATCTCCAAGTATAACAATATTTGCAGATGTAGCACAGAGTGAAGTGAGAAATTCATTTATCTCTGGGATAAAAGCTGGATTTTGCTTAGGAGGCCGGTAAATGAGAAGTATAGTCATAGTGCAGGGTGGTTTACATCTGAAGGCAAGGCATTCAAAAGTGAACAGGTCAGGCAGAGACAGCGGGGTGAGTTTTAAGTCACTGCGGTGTACTACTGCTAGGCCACCACCGCGACCGGAGTGGCGGGCTTTCTCCAAGTATTGATAATCCGGAGGACATGCTTCATTTAATGCAAAAAATCCCTCTGGCTGATGCCAGGTCTCAGTAAGACACATGATATCAATATTCCTGTCCAATATGTGGCTGTGTATAAGACAAGATTTGTTTGTGAGAGACTGTGTATTAAACAGTTCAATTTTGATGTTTGATGGAGTGATGTACTGTAAAGAACGAAGTAGACTGAAATCCACTCCACGTTTTATGTTCCGCTCCGTAGTGACGGGTCTTGTGCAAATAGATTTCTCAACGCTATTTACTCCAAGTAGAGAGGCGTTCTGATGACGTAGATGGCGTGCGACAATGCGCTCGGCTGACCAAAGGGATGGAATGGTGTCACCAGACTGAGAGAAAACAAACTTTCTACGGCAGCTTCTATGGATGTAGCGGGGTCGGCTTTGAAGTTTAAGTTGTTTAATGGCTGAGATATATGTTGGACTGCTGTTATTCCTCAAGTTAAGCAGTTGTGGGATGGAGTACTTTTGCATCATGTCGCTTTACAGAGTAGATTCGAAGATTGTCCAGCCGGCTGATAAGTGGCTTCTCGCTAAGCCGGGGAGATGTAACCTTGTCCAACGAGGGCTAACTTGGCAGTGAAGTGTTGTCCGTTAAGACGATATTGATGCTGATGTCGATGAGAGATATCAAGTCCACAGGGCCAGTAAACAATTGCAGTGCAGCGGCTCAGGTACAGACCGACATTGTACGAAGAAGATTGCCAGCAACAACAGGTATGATACAAAAATCCATACATCCATGTAATCCGTTCAAAAACAATTATAAAAAACTACCTGGTAGATAGCAGATAGTGACTTTGTAAAAAGTAGGTTCTAGAGTGCAAAAATTATACACAAAGACGTTTTCTTAAGGGAGAAGCGGCAACAGACAGTGCCAGCGTCCTCTCGCCTCAGACTTCAAATCAAGGTGCCAGCCTTTGTTTCCTTTTCTTTTTGTTCCCACATTTTCAACAAAAGAGCAATTTCTGAAACCTCTGGTTTCCCAAGAGAGCGCGCTTGGCGGTCGACGACGCTATGCCTTGTCACCCTCAAGCCCCTCTTTCATCGCCAGCGAGCAGCAGTGGCTGTGTTCCGGACGCACTGACGCCTCCGCACACTCACTCTGCCCTTCGACGGAAGCAGGTACGTGTTGCACCACACACTCAGACCCCACTCCGGGCCGCTATGCTGTCCGAGTCGGGTCCCTGCATTACGCCGCGCTGCCCCACCCCGGGTACGTCTGTGGTGCCGTTGTTCCCGCTGGTGCGGTGTCTTGGAGCCTGGCTAGTGCTTCCCAGCCCGTCTCGCTGGCTCATCCGTACCATCAGACTCGGCTATGCGATTCAGTTCGCCCGGCGTCCCCTTGTGTTCAAGGGCATTCTGTTCACCCGTGTTCTGGCGGACAGTGCCCCTGTGCTCAGGGCAGAGATCGCAGTCCTACTGGCCGAAGGACGCGATCGAGTCGGTCCTTCCAGCCGATATGAAGAGCGGCTTCTACAGCCCTTACTTCATTGTACCCAAGAAAGGCGGTGGGTTACGGCCAATCTTGGACCTGCGTGTCCTGAACCGGTCCCTTCACAGGCTGCCGTTCAAGATGCTTACGCAGAAACGCATTTTTTTAAAATGCATCCGTCCCCAAGATTGGTTTGCAGCGATCGACCTGAAGGACGCGTACTTTCATGTCTCGATTCTCCCTCGTCACAGAGGCTTCGCTTTGCGTTCGAGGGACGGGCATATCAGTACAAAGTCTTACCCTTCGGACTGGCCCTGTCGCCCCGTGTCTTCACGAAAGTCGCGGAGGCGGCCATTGCTCCCATGTGCGAGCGTGGTGTTCGCATTCTCAACTATCTCAACAACTGGCTTATCCTTGCCCAGTCGAGAGAGCAGTTCGGCGAACACAGGGACATGGTGCTCAATCACCTCAGCCACCTAGGGCTTCGGGTCAACTGGGAAAAGAGCAAACTCACCCCCGGGCAGAGGATCTCTTTTCTCGGTATGGAGTTGGACTCGATCAACATGACAGCGCGCCTCACCGTCAGTGTTGAACTGCGTAAGCATGCTCAGATGCACAGCAGCAGCACCACTGCAACTGTTTCAGAGGCTCCTGGGGCATATGGCATCTGCAGCTGCGGTCGCGCCGCTCGGATTGCTTCATATGAGGCTGCTCCAACACTGGCTCCACGATCGAGTCCCGAGATGGGCGTGGCAGAGTGGCTCGTACCGTGTCCAAGTGATTCCGCACTGTTGCCAAACTCTCAGCTTGTGGTTGGACCCTTCGTTCCTGCGGGCAGGTGTTCCACTAAAACAAGTGTCCAGGCACTCTGTGGTAACCATGGATGCCTCTGCCACCGGCTGGGGGGCCACGTACAACAGGCATGCAGCTTCAGGTCTGTGGACGGGGCCTCAAATGCAGTGGTACATCAACTGCCTCGAGTTGTTAGCAGTACATCTTGCGCTGGGCCGCTTCAAAACGTCGCTACTAGGCAAGCATGTACTGGTCCGTACGGACAGCACTGCGACCGTTGCGTACATCAACCGTCAAGGTGGCCTACGCTCCCGCCACATGTCACAACTCGCCCGCCATCTCCTCCTTTGGAGTCAGAAGCATATGAGGTTGCTTCGTGCCGTTTATATTCCGGGCCTGCTCAACCGTGCAGCCGACGAGCTCTCATGGCAGCAGGTGCTACCGGGAGAATAGTGACTCCATCCCCAGGTGGTCCAGCTGATTTTCAGGCGCTTCGGGACCGCACAGGTAGATCTGTTTGCCGCCCCGGACACATCTCACTGCCAGTTGTTCTATTGCTCTGGCACACAGCTGACCCCTGGGCCTACGCAAGTATGCGTTTCCCCCAGTGAGCCTTCTTGCACAGAACTTGTGCAAGATTCAGGGAGGACGAGGAGCAGGTCTTGTTGGTTACGTCATATTGGCCCAACCAGACCTGGTTCCCGGAACTAGTGCTCCTCGCGACAACTCCTGCTCTGGAAACTCCATGTCTGGTCCCTGGACGGGACGCGAAGGTTCTAGGTGACTTACCCCCAGCAGTAGTTGACACCATCACTTCCGCTAGAGCTCCCTCTACGAGGCACCTCTATGCGTTGAAGTGGAACCTGTTCGTTGACTGGTGGTGTTCTTCTCACGAGGAGAACTCCCAAACTTGCTCGATCAGAGCTGTGCTTTCCTTCCTGCAAGATGGGCTGGAGCGAAGGCTGTCTCCCTCCACCCTTAAAGTGTATGTTGCCGCGATTGCCGCACATCACGGTGCAGTTGAAGGTAAGTCGTTGGGAAAGCATGACCTGATCGTTGGTTCCTGAGGGGGGCCAGGAGACTAAATCTTCCTCGCCCACTCTCTATACCCTCTAGGGATTTGTCTCTGGTCTTTTCAGCACTTCAGAGACCACCATTTGAGCCTTTGCAGTCAGCAGCGTTAAAAATTCTGTCCTGTAAAACAGTACTCCTGGTTGCATTGGCCTCCATCAAGAGGGTAGGGGACCTGCATGCATTTTCGGTCGACGAATCGAAACTAACTCTCACGTAATCCTGAGACCCGGCCCGGATACGTGCCCAAGGTTCCCACCACTCCCTTCCGGGACCAGGTGGTGATCCTGCAAGTGCTGCCTTCGGAGGAGGCAGACCCAGCCCTGGCTTTTCTCTGTCCCGTCCGCGCTCTGTGCCTGTACGTGGACAGAACGCAAAGCCTCAGGACCTCAGATCAGGTCTTCGTCGGTCACGGAGGCCAGCAGAAGGGAAAGGCTGTCTCCAAGCAGAGGATGGCCCACTGGATAGTGGATGCCATCACCTTGGCTTACGAAGCACAAGGCATGCCTTGCCCGCCCGGGTTGAGAGCCCACTCCACTAGGGGTGTCGCTTTTTCTTGGGCGCTGGCACACGGCGCCTCGCTGACAGACATCTTTAGAGCTGCGGGCTGGGTGACACCTAACACGTTCGCTAGGTTTTATAGCTTACGTGTTGAGCTGGTTTCTTCCTGTGTGCTCGCTTCATCCAGCCGGTAACACCGAAGTTCCCGCTCTAGTGTCGGCTTGCTGTGCCACTCCCCTCCACATGGAGCGGATACGTGCGCTTCTTTGCTCCAGTCGAGTTCCCCACTCAGGCGAAGCCTGTAGAGTTCCTCCGCACACCTTCGGCAGTCAGACGTTGCGGAGCGTCTGACGCCAGGCCTAGTGCTCGTATGCTTGTGTAACTTGTGCCAGGCTGGGTTCCATATGTGGTGATCCCTGCGGCGATCCCATAACGGAACAGCAGTGAACTCCCTCTACGCAGGTCTTCCGCCCCAGCCAGATGGGGGTCTGAGAGTCTTCAGAAGGTTGCTGACCATCGCTGTACGGCCGTCTCTATCTCGGCTCCTCAGCGAAAAACAATGAGTGCATGCGCCCGCTTCCTGTTTATACCCGCGCTGCGGGGAGGGGCGCGTGATGCTTTTCACGCACGCCAACGTTCATTGGCTTGTTCTGTAGACACTCGAAGTTGATAGGGCTCCCTGAAGTGATTCCATTACGTCGCCATGTCGACGTCACGCCTTCAGGGAACGAGGGTTACATTAGTAACCGAGACGTTTTGTTCCTTTTTGGTATCTGTGTTCACATATCCTGTGTTTAATATAATTCCGCTTAAGCTGGGTGTTACAGATCAGCCAGGCTCTCACACCAGCCAATCACAGCGCACTCCCACACCTCAGCTCTAATCACACACACCTCATCACCAGTCTCGTTCGTATGAAGAGGACTACTTATCTTAACTTAGCAACGATCTACCTGATGTCTCCAGCAATCCTTCTCCACACCGGCGTCTCGTCTCCATTCTCCTCGGTGTTGCTCCTCCGGTGTCTCGTCTCCATTCTCCTCGGTGTTGTTCCTCCGGCGTCTCGTCTCCATTCTCCTCGGTGTTGTTCCTCCGGTGTCTCGTCTCCATTCTCCTCGGTGTTGTTCCTCCGGCGTCTCGTCTCCATTCTCCTCGGTGTTGTTCCTCCGGCGTCTCGTCTCCATTCTCCTCGGTGTTGTTCCTCCGGTGTCTCGTCTCCATTCTCCTCGATGTTGTTCCTCCGGCCGGTGTCTCATCTCCATTCTCCTCGATGTTGTTCCTCCGGCCGGTGTCTCGTCTCCATTCTACTCGGTGTTGTTCCTCCGGTGTCTCGTCTCCATTCTCCTCGGTGTTGTTCCTCCAGTGTCTCGTCTCCATTCTCCTCGAGGTGTTTCCTCTGGCCGGTGTCTCGTCTCCATTCTCCTCGGTGTTGTTCCTATGGTGTCTCGTGTTCTTTTTGCCTCGAGTCGTTCCTCCGGTGTCTCGTCTCCATTCTCCTCGGTGTTGTTCCTCCGGCGTCTTGTCTCCATTCTCCTCAGTGTTGTTCCTCCGGTGTCTCGTCTCCATTCTCCTCGAGTTGTTCCTCCGGCTGGTGTCTCGTCTCCATTCTCCTCGGTGTTGTTCCTCCTGTATCTCGTCTCCATTCTCCTCAGTGTAGTTCCTCCAGTGTCTCGTCTCCATTCTCCTCGGTGTTGTTCCTCCGGTGTCTCGTCTCCATTCTCTTCTGTGTTGTTCCTCCGGCCGGTGTCTCGTCTCCATTCTCCTCGGTGTTGTTCCTCTGGTGTCTCGTCTCCAATTCTCCTCTGTGTTGTTCCTCCGGCCGGTGTCTCGTCTCCATTCTCCTCTGTGTTGTTCCTCTGGCGTCTCGTCTCCAGTCTCCTCGGTGTTGTTCCTCTGGTGTCTCGTCTCCATTCTCCTCGGTGTTGTTCCTCCGGTGTCTCGTCTCCATTCTCCTCTGTGTTGTTCCTCTGGCGTCTCGTCTCCATTCTCCTCAGTGTTGTTCCTCCGGCGTCTCGTCTCCATTCTCCTCAGTGTCGTTGTTCCAACGATTCACAGCATTATCTACCAGTCATCACTTCTTTAAGAAGAAACATACAATTCACTGCCAGCATCTTGCTCTCCAAACTGTTAATGTACTTGACAGTTTGTACAGGCTGTTCAGGCTGTTCAGGCTGTTCCTGATCCTGATCGATTGCTCCTTTCTGCCTAGCTGCCTGCTGTGTTTTGTTTTCTTCGAGGCTGTAAACTCCGTCTAAGCCTCGTATTAGCTTTGTATTTCTTTCTGTTTTGAACCATCATTTACTACCATTTCTAGTTTTTTATACTACTAAATACAGCTTAGACAACATCTCAGATTAACCTGACATCGCTAGCTTCCGTTATTGTTAGCACAACACGCTAGTAACTCGCTAGCCTGTTAACGCGCCACCCGTGCGCTCAGTTATTTATTTATTTTTCTCTCGCGCGCCCGCGCCTCTGAGTTCATAAAAAGCCCAGGTGAGTAAGAATCAGTCAACAAACACGGTGAGTAATATCTTGTCCTGTTATTGTCACCTGCACTTCATGTTACATGCTTCATTACTGCTTCATGTAAATGCAGGGAAACAGTCAGGCTGACGGAGAAGATTTCAGAATTAGAAACACGCATCCAAAGTTTAATTGAGGATAGTAAGTGTGCTAGAGCTTTAGATTCTATTTTGGATGCGCCTAGCATAGTGAACTCTTTACATGATTCGGTTCCGGCTGAATTATTGCCTGTGCAGCCAGGCAGATGGGTGACAGTGAGGGATTGCTCGAGCCGCGGATCAAAAAACCACCCTTCCGTTCAGATTACCACAACAAATCGATTTGCCCCACTCAGTGAAACACCCACTGAGAATTCTGTTAATCGTGCCCTGGTAATTGGCGATTCTATTACACGGAACGTGAAAATAGGGACACCAGCCAACAAAGTCACATGTTTGCCGGGAGCTAGAGCGCCTGACATCAAAGCAAATTTAAAAGTGCTGGCTAATGCTAATCGTAAATTCTCTAAGATTGTTATTCACGTCGGCACTAATGATGTTCGACTCCGCCAGTCGGAGATCACCAAAATTAATATTAAAGAGGTGTTTGAACTCGCAAGTACGATGTCAGGCAATTTGCTCTGGCCCCCTTCCTGTTCGAAGGAGTGATGAGATAGTTAGCAGATTGTCATCACTCAATGGCTGGCTGTCTAAGTGGTGTCCGCAAAATAATATAGAATGCATAGACAATTGGAAAAGTTTTGGGGCAAACCTGACCTGTTGAAAAGAGATGGTATTAATCCCTCCTGGGATGGTGCTGCTCTTCTCTCTAGTAATTTGGCTCATAGTCTTAGAGACAAAACATGACAATCTGGGGCTCAGGTCAGGAAGCAGACAAACTGGCTAAACCGACCGTCTGCTAGCGGCCTCGCGTCACCAAGGTCAGATAAATCCCATCACATAGAGGCTCTTTCGTCTAGATATCTTCATATAGAGATTGTATCTTTTCCTCCGAATTTGGAAATCCAAAAAACGTCCGAACCGATCTAAGGTTAAAAATGTAATTGATATTCAACAAATAAAAAATAGATATAATACAGATGAGCAAACGATAAAGCTTGGGTTGCTGAATATTCGATCCCTTACTTCAAAAGCGCTCATAGTTAATGATATGATTTCAGACTATAACCTAGATGTGCTGTGTATGACAGAAACCTGGCTAAAACCAGATGATTACATTACTTTAAATGAGTCCACCCCCCATGATTACTGTTATAAACATGAACCTCGCCTGAAAGGCAAAGGGGGAGGTGTTGGTGTAATTTATAGTAATATTTTCAAACCACTAAAAAATCTAGTTTTAAATATACTTCTTTTGAAGTGTTGGTGCTTAATGTAAAAATATATAATGTAAACGATAAATCAAGTTTGAGAATTCTGCTGGCAACTGTATACAGGCCACCAGGGCACCATACAGTGTAACGTACGGACAGAGGCGGTCGGATCCATGTGCAGAACTTTATTAGAACTGGAACATAAGCAGAAATGAACCAGGCACACAAATAAACAAGGGCAATCCAATAACTTGTGGTGTTAACAGGCGTAGGTCGAGGTAGGCAGCACAGGTTCGCAAACAGTCCAGGATACAGGCAAAGGTCGAGAGTCCAGGGAAACACGGAGAAACAGAACAGAGAATAACGCTCAGAAATGCACGCTTACAGTGTAACAAGACTTCGCAAAGGACAGAGGAGAAACAAAGGTTTAAATCAGGAACTCAATAACCAATAATGAAACACAGCTGAACATAATAACATAATGAGTCCATGTGGAAAACATAACACAATGAGAGAGTGCCCTCCAGTGGCTCTCAAGGGCACTACAGCTGCCGATCGTCACATACAGATTTTATCAAAGAATTTGCTGACTTTCTATCAGAATAAGTATTGACTGCAGATAAAGTCCTAATTGTTGGTGATTTTAATATACATGTAGATAATGGAAAAGATGCAATGGAATTGTCATTTAAAGACATTCTTAACTCTATTGGAGTTAGACAACACGTGTCAGGACCTACTCATTGTCGTAATCATACTCTAGATCTAATATTATCACATGGAATCAATGTTGATGCTGTTGAAATTCTGCAGC
Source organism: Siphateles boraxobius (assembly GCF_051911475.1). Taxonomy (NCBI): domain Eukaryota; kingdom Metazoa; phylum Chordata; class Actinopteri; order Cypriniformes; family Leuciscidae; genus Siphateles; species Siphateles boraxobius. Next base: position 227,164 of record NW_027508835.1, read on the forward strand.
AGAGCGACGACATCTCAGATCATTATCTAGTCTCATGTAAATTACATTTAGCCAAGGCTGCAAAGCCAACTCCGTGTTACAAGTATGTTAGACCTATCACTTCTGCCACTAAAGATTGCTTTATCAATAATCTTCCTAATCAGTTTCATCGTCTCAGCATCCCAGATAGCTTAGAAGAACTTGATATTGCAACAGAAACTTTTAACTCTCTCCTTTCCAGCACTTTAGACACAGTTGCTCCGTTGCGCTTAAAGAAGATTAAAGAAAATAGTCCAACGCCGTGGTACAACGAGCACACCCGGGCCCTTAAGAGAGCAGCCAGAAAAATGGAGCGCAACTGGAAGAAAACAAAACTAGAGGTATTTCGGATTGCATGGAAGGCTCGATGGCTTACAGAGAGGATTTAAAAGCGGGTGGTGATGGCGCAGTGGATAAGACACATGCCTTTGGTGTGAGAGACCCGGGTTCGAATCCACTGTGAGACACCAATGTGTCCCTGAGCAAGACACTTAACCCCTAGTTGCTCCAAAGGCGTGCGACCTCTGAAATATAGCAATTGTAAGTCGCTTTGGATAAAAGCGTCAGCTAAATGAAAAAAAAAAAAAAAAACGTTTATTTTTCAACCCTATTAAAAGAAAATAAACATAATCCAAGGTATTTATTTGAAAAAGTGGCTACACTAACGAAAAAGAAAGCTTCAAGCCCAGAAGTTTCCAAGAAACACAGCAGTAATGACTTTATGAACTTCTTCACTTATAAGATTGATAATATTAGGGACAAAATTATAACTATGCAACCGTCTACTAAAGCATCACATCAGGGAGTGCATTATAGTCTCCCTGAGGTAAAATTTGATTCATTTGTTGCCATAGGAGAGGAAGAATTTTGCAAACTCGATAATTCATCTAAATCGACAACATGTATGTTAGACCCTATACCGACTAAACTATTGAAAGAGATGCTTCCAGAAGTCATAGATCCGCTTCTTAACATCATTAATTCGTCTTTGTCTCTAGGATACGTACCAAAAACCTTTAAGCTGGCTATGATTAAACCACTTGTTAAAAAAACGCAACTTGATCCTACAGAATTAGTCAATTAGAGGCCGATCTCGAATCTACCTTTTCTGTCAAAGATACAAGAAAAGGCAGCATCCTCACAACTGTGTTCCTTTCTTGAAAGAAATGGTATCTGCGAGGATTTCCAGTCAGGATTTAGACCACACCAAAGCACTGAGACTGCTCTCATTAGAGTCACAAATGATTTGCTCTTATCATCCGATCGTGGTTGTATCTCTCTACTAGTGTTACTTGATCTTAGTGCTGCATTTGACACCATTGACCACAAAATTCTCTTAAATAGACTAGAAAACTATGTTGGCATTAGTGGAATTGCATTAGCATGGTTTAAATCATATTTATCTTACCGCTATCAGTTTGTAGCAGTAAATGAAGAGATGTCTTATCGATCACAAGTTCAGTATGGCGTACCACAAGGCTCAGTTCTCCGACCGCTGCTGTTCACTCTGTACATGCTACCTTTAGGAGACATCATTAGGAAACATGGAATTAGATTAGATCCCTCCGGCACAAAATGGATGAACTACAACTCATGTTACAAACCAACAAAGACTACAGTGACTGCTCTGCCATCTGCCTGACAGAGACCTGGCTGGATCAATCAGTACCCGACCAAGCGGTAACACTTCCAGGTTTCACATTACACCGTGCCGATAGATCACCCAAACTATCGCACAAGTCTAAAGGCGGTGGTATTTGCATAATGATCAATGAACGCTGGTGTACAAATTCTACAGAACTCGCTCATTTATGCTCACCTCACCTGGAATACCTCACTGTCAAATGCAGACCATCATTCCTCCCACGGGAGTTCGTGTCAGTAATCATGATATGTGTGTACATTCCACCTGAGGCTAACGCTATCACGACCATAGCCGAGTTGGCCAACTACGTCTCCTCAGTGGAAAATATTCACCCGGACGCAGCAGTCATTGTCCTTGGGGACTTTAACCAGACTAATCTGTCGTCTGAGCTCCCCCGCTACCATCAGCAGGTAGCCTGCTCTAGCAGAGGAACCAACACGCTGGACCACTGCTATATTACCATCAAAGAGGCTTACCGTGCTTTCCCGAGGGCTCCGCTGGGCAGGTCCGACCACGCAGTGTTGCTGCTAATTCCACAATATAAACAAAAAGTTAAATCCACCAAGTCACCAACAAAAATCGTTCGGTGCTGGTCCCCTGAGGCCATCGAAAAACTTCGTGGTTGTTTCGCGTGCACAGATTGGGAAGTTTTCCATGCTGCAGGCGATCTCCATGACGTCACCGACGTAATAACGTCATACGTCAATTACTGCGTGGACCTTTGCATACCACTCAAAAAAATCAAACACTACAATAACAACAAACCGTGGTTTAACAAGGACATTAAACAGTTAAGAAAGGAGAAAAATGCAGCTCATCTATCAGGCAACAAAGAACAATATATGGCTGCCAAATACAAACTGAGATCTGCAATAAGAAGAGCCAAATCCAACTATGCTACTAAACTAGAAGAACAAATCACCACTAATGATACACGTTTTATCTGGAAAAAACTCCAAAACATGACAGATTACAAAAAGAAACCCGCTCCTACACCTGATGGTGATAATCAGCTTCCTGATACACTCAACCTCTTTTTTGGGAGGTTTGAGCAGGCACCGACTGCACCACCATCTCCCCCCGACCCCCTCCCCGACCCCCCTTTTACCATTTATGAGGAGGAGGTGAGGAGCATCTTTAGGGGACTTAAGAGGAATAAAGCCCCCGGCCCAGACAACATCAGCCCCACCGTTCTCCACCACTGCGCTGCAGAACTGGCTGGGGTCTTCGCCGACATTTTCAATACCTCCCTCTGTCTAAACTCAGTACCCAAGTGCTTCAAAGAATCCATTATCATCCCGGTTCCCAAAACCAAGACCATCTCCTGTCTCAATGATTACAGACCTATTGCTTTGACATCAGCAGTCATGAAATCATTTGAACGCATCTTACTCAATCACCTAAAAACTGTCACCACCCCCCTCATGGACCCATTCCAATTTGCATACAGAGCCAACAGGTCAGTTGAGGACACCATCAACTTAGCAATTCATCAGATACTTAACCATCTTGAGTCTGCAAACACCTATGCCCGCATCCTGTTCATGGATTTCAGCTCGGCATTCAATACAATAAACCCGGTCAAACTGATCAATATATTACTGGACATGAATATCGATCCATGCATCTGTCACTGGATTCACAGTTTTCTCTGGAACAGGCAACAGAGGGTAAAGATTAATAATAATACATCCTCCCCTCTGTACCTCAGTACAGGCGCACCCCAAGGCTGTGTTCTCTCGCCATGGCTATTTTCTCTCTACACAAACCAGTTCACATCACACCACAGTTCTGTCAGCCTATACAAATATGCAGACGATACAACCATTATAGGACTCATCACCAACAACCAAGAAACCGTATACCGTGCACAGATCAACCAAGCAGTGACCTGGTGTACAGACCATGATCTTCTACTCAACACATCAAAAACAAAAGAACTCATCGTCGACCTGAGACGTCAGCCATCCCCCAAAACTCCTGTGCTCATTGAAGGTGAACCCATCTCCATTACTGATACATTCAAACTTCTTGGGACACACATCAGCAATAACCTTAAATGGAAAATCAACACAGATCATATCTACAAAAAAGCCCAGCAAAGACTTTTTCATCTCCGACAGCTCAAGAAGTTCAGAGTAAGGTCTCATCTTCTGCTCCGCTTCTACATGGCCATCGTTGAAAGCATCCTCACCACTTCCATCACAGTCTGGTTTGGCAGTCTTGACTCACTTTCCCGGAAGAAATTACAGCGTATCATCAACAGAGCATCGAAAGTCATTGGTTCACCCCTACCATCCCTTGAATCACTCTACCACAAACGGACACTACGCAGAGCCCACAAGATAATTTCTGATACCTCGCACCCTGCTCACTACGCCTTCCAGTTACTGCCCTCTGGGAGGCGTTATAGGACAATCGCCTCTAGAACAACTCGCTTCAAAAATAGTTTTATTCCAAAAGCAATACACCTTTTGAACTCTGAACGCTGAGGACTGTGGATTAAGCATGACCCCTTATGTACTATGTATTAATGTGTTTGTCTGTATGTATATGTATGTTACTTTATATGTTTAATGTTTACTGTTTAATGTAATGCTGGAACCTGTACCAAAGAGCTGTACTGAAAACAAATTCCACCAGCCTGGCTGTGTGGTCATTAAAAATAAAATAAAAAATAAAATTAGCTTTCACTGTTATGCTGATGATACTCAGCTCTATATTTCTTCCAAACCTAACGAAACTCACAAATTCACAACATTATCGGAAGGCATAGTTGATATCAAAAATTGGATGACTAGTAATTTCCTACTACTAAATTCTGAAAAAACAGAGATTCTAATTATTGGACAAAAAACTTCCACACGTAATAACCTAGAATACTGTCTAACACTTGATGGCTGCTCTGTTAAGTCTTCGTCATCAGTTAGGAACCTGGGTGTGCTCTTTGATACCAATCTTTCATTTGAAAGTCACGTGTCTAGTGTCTGTAAAACCACATTTTTCCATCTTAAAAATATATCTAAATTACGTCATATGCTCTCATTGACAAATGCGGAACAACTAGTTCATGCGTTCATGACATCAAGGCTAGATTATTGTAATGCTCTACTGGGTGGTTGCCCTGCACGCTTAGTAAACAAACTACAGCTAGTTCAAAACGCAGCCGCTAGAGTTCTTACCAGAACCAGGAAGTACGACCATATTAGCCCGGTTCTGTCAACACTGCATTGGCTCCCTATTAAACATCATATAAATTTTAAAATATTGCTGATTACTTACAAAGCACTAAATGGTTTAGCTCCCCAGTACTTGAGCGAGCTCTTAACGCATTATAGTCCTTCACGTCTATTGCGATCTCAAAACTCCGGCCAGTTGATAATACCTAGAATATCTAAATCGACTGCTGGCGGTAGATCCTTTTCCTATTTAGCACCAAAACTTTGGAACAATCTTCCTAACATTGTCCTGGAAGCAGACACAGTCTGTCAGTTCACAGCTAGACTAAAAACACATCTCTTTGACCTAGCATTCACATAACACTCTATAGACTTCTATAATTCAATATTAGGCTGCTTAGATTAGGTCAGCCGGAACTGGGAACACTTCCATTAAATCCTGATGTACTCGTTACATCATAAGAAGAATGGCATCTACGCTAATTTTAGTGTCTTTGTTTATCCCGAGGTTTTCCCGCAGCCTGCCGGATCCAGGCCGTTTCCAGATCTAATGAAGGACTTTCACCTGGACCCGATGACAATGCAGTGCTGAAGTGCCAACTAGCCTCTCCCTATGGAGGATCCCTATACCACTCTACAGATAAAGCGTTGTAGAATTTTTCGGTTCGCGTACCTACCCACAGTGATAAGATAAAATAAAATTCTGCATCAAAATTTATAGACAAGACAAGTAGTTTGTTTAGGCATGGTTTGTAAGGAATTACAAACCTGTGCACATATATTCAAACGCACATAACTATAGAATCAATTCTTAATGCGCATGTGAACGCCATCAGCGTCTATCACAGGTCACGTTTAAAGTCTGTTTAGAGAGAACGGTGTCGTCTTAGCGGCCCCTAATTTAATAACAAATGATCATTTAGACGGAAGTGAATCAATCAAAACTAACTTTAGCTGGAAAAAACATTTTTCAAGAACCACTATAAAACCAAACCAATCTCTGTTACCTTAAATTATATGTTTATCTCTGTAAAGCTGCTTTGAAACAATCTACATTGTTAAAAGCGCTATATAAATGAGTATGACTTGACTTGACTTGACTACTTACCACTTACCTGCTTTCAGATCATCCACTCAGATGTGGTCTTAATAAACTTCCTGTTAACGTCATCCCCTTCTCTTGAGTCTGCTTCCATAACGTTGGGTTCACACTATGCGATTTTGGCCCCGAAAATGGCCATCGGAGACAAATTTAGCAAATACTAAAAGATTCCTCTAAACTTAGGCGAAAGTCTGAAGTCTTTGACCGTTAGTTTGACATGTTCACCGACAGCCAATAAATATCCGTTGCGATAAAATTTTACCTCCGACAAAATTCTGGCAGTGTCAGAGGATTTGACACTCAATCCTGGAGTGTGACTTCTCTTACAATGACAGTCAAAAGCCATGACCAAAATTAACGCCAGAGATTTCTTTGTAGCCACCATTTAAATCCCACATGTAATGCAGCTCACTGTCACCGAACGTGTCATAAATTGATGATGCAAAACTCCAGATGAGTTTTCTTGTGTGCGACTTCCATAAAGTCTGACATGGACTACAGCGATGATCATGTTCGTACAGTCTGACAAGCAACAATCGCAAAGGACCATTATAAATCGCACCGTGTGCACTGGGCTTAAGTTTACACGGTTCTGATTATGTTACCATGGTTACTGATTGTGCACGCCTGTTTCTTGTTTAGCTCCTCGTTATGTCTTTGTATATTATGTTCTTTTTTTCCCTTAATCATTGATCTTTCTATGTTAAGCTGTTGCATGTAGTGTTTATTATGTTACCTTGATTAAATTAGAATATATAAAGATTATTATAAGCCAACATATTAATATTATATTTGACTTTAGTGGCCACTATTGTTATCAATCACAGTGATAATAGTAATAATAAATTCTCTTTTATCAATACAACTATCTCCCTGCATTTATCACATGTGTAGACCTCACCGCTGACAGAGAAGGCTATAATATACGTGTAGCAGGCAGTGCAAGTGACAATAACAGGAGAAGATGACATGACTCACTGTGTTTGTTGACTGATCCAACTCACCACCGTTGTTTGATGGACTCGTAAAAGGTACGAGCGGAAAAAAAGATAGTAAGCATGGATGGCAGCTTAACTGGCCAGCGAAATGCTAGCGCGTTTTGATGTCAGATCAATGTGACAGACAAAATTAGATAATATCAGATATATTGTGATGATTAAATTATATTAAGCAATATAAACGTCAGGAAAGATAGAAAATAGAGTTTAAAAACAGAGCTATAGGTAAGCTATAAGCTGTTTGTGGCCAGATACATGAGTGTCCAGGGGGTCCGATGTTGAGCTCGAAGCTATGGAGAGTGAGTAGATGGATTTTTGCCCCTCTCTCTCTCTCTCTCTCTCTCTCTCTCTCTCTCTCTCTCTCTCTCGGACGAGTTTTGTCGGAGTCAAGAAACTGCATTGTGTGCTTCCTTCTGTCTCGATGACGTACTTTACAGGGCTGTGTTGTTTTGTGGTGGATCGGCTGACGTTCTCTGACCGCACAGAAAGTCTTTGGAGCACAGAAGTTGTGCCTCATTTACATGACTAGCCCCTCTGAAGGAATGTTCCAAACTACTAAGTGTTACTGGTGTAACTCCTCTGGGGTTAAGTCTGACACACAAAGCACTTTAGACAATAGTAGACTGTTTGTTTGTTCCATACAAAAATGTACTCCTTTGCACTCCTTGCCACAGAGCATTAGGACCTCAGGAATAGTGCCTCGGCTTGAGAGTCATTGACCCCAGATCAATCTGCTCTGTACAGCGGCAAAAAGCTTTCTTTGTTGTCTCACCGCTAACAAAACATCTGGAAATATCATCACGTTATGCTCCTCATGCTTTACTGTTCTCATCTCTCTAGCAGCGTGTATAACTCTCTGTTGGTCAAGGAAGTTGGTGATCATCACTATCAGGATCCATGGATATTTCTGCAGTTTTGACGGGAGATTGCACATTCTGTGTGCTCTTTTAAAGACTAGGAAAGATAAATGATTCAAACACATCACTCAGCCACTTTTCCAAAAAGTTTGCCGCATCCTTCCCTTTCACTTTTTCAGGCAGGTTGACTACACGGAAATTGCAGGCACTGTTTTCTGGAACTTCTCAAAATTTTCCACAGCTTTACTGATTTGGTACTCAGCTTCTGATAGTCTGTCACCAAATTTGCAAGAGTCTTCATCTCCTCATTTTCATCCTTATTGCTCATGTTGACAACTCCTGTTAGCTTAACAATAGTTTTGCTACCGTCTGGAGTTTCCTCAATCTTATTCAGATTCTTCTTCATGGTTCTACAATTTTCTGTGGCGAAACTATATTCATTGTGACCAAGGTTGAAAACAGAGACTAATTAACACTCTAAATGTATTTTTCAAGTTATAAAATGTGAAGAGCGGTGGCTCTCCAAGATCAGGATCGAAAACTGCTTCTCTAGTCTATGTAATTGGAAGTGATGAGTACTTCATACTGAAACACAATCTAATAGACTGTCACAAAAAATTTACACTTGATGCCTGCATTGAAACTGTCAGAGCTAATAGTGTCAGATAGTTTCAGAAGCACATGTATAAACACCAATATTAATGGCTGATGGATGTCCGATGGTGCAGTGTAGTGAGTCATCAGACCCATTAAAGGGCACCTGTGTCCTGGAATCCCCAGATTCAAATTGTCTCAAGGAAGACGCAGAGGCTGCCCGAAATATGGCAACACAACATAGCATCTTGTGGCAGGATCAAGCCCTGTGCTTAAAAGAAGGTCTCTTCAGAATAAGAGATAATAGGTTCTTAACCATCTCAGGTCTTAAAAGAAAGCGGGGCCATAGGCCCATTGGTTCGTATGCCTGCTCAACCTTTCTATCATGTCCCTCTGATCTGTCCTCCTGGAGCTGGGACCAGACAAAGGACCAGAGGACACCTCAGGACCCTGAATGTGGCGAGGACCCTCATCTAGGTCCTTGAGCAGGTCAGCCTTCTAAGCCTGACCCCTAAATCAGTTGTGTGGGGAAAGAAAGCCATATACCCTACCCTCTTATTCTCAGTTTGAGGTTCAGAAACATTTTCTGGTATCTGACTAGTCATGTTCTATTTTGACTGGGAGGACACATGTCTTTCCCTATGAAAATCATCATCTAGCATCAAAACACACAAGACTGAATGACACAATTTCAAAAGCCTGTGCTTAAGAATGGAGTATGTCGTTTCTGCAACTGGAGTGGCACCTAGCAGAATTACAAAAATAAACCATATTTTCAAACAACCTTTCTAACGCCCCTTTGCGCATTATACATCACATCTCAAGGACCAATGGACTCAGTGTAAGAGTTCAAAGTGTAGCACATTATATTAAAAGATTAATGCTGATGTTATATTTGAATATTTCAATGTTAATTCAGCAGCACATTGTGTTAAAGTGGATGTTGTTGGAAGGACTTTTATTATGACGGGGAGTACAGAAAGGAGAGCGGAAAAGAGAAGCAGAATAAAGAGAGCAAGGAGTCTAAAAGAAGAACTCGTCTGTGTCCGAGGGTTTATTTGATATATTACTAAAGTTATCTTTAGATTAAAGCCCCGAGAACACCCACAAACAAATATTACATCAGTTCCAACAACAAGTAACCAAGATTGCAGAAGATACAATCGGTAGGAGACAAAGAACCCAGAAAAAGTAGTGGCTGCAGGACAGGACCTAGGAGTTAGTCTACGAACAGAAGGTGATGAAGGATCAGTGGATTTGCAGTTGTAAATCGCCAAAGGCTTGATCATGAAGTGAAGCACAGTAGTAAAAAATATGAAAAGGATTGGCTAGAAGGGAGCAGAATAATAATTATTATTATATGTTGGTAACACTTTATTTTGATGGTCCCTTTTGAACATTCTGTTGACTATAAGTAACTTTGCAACTACATGCCAACTAACTCTCATTAGACTATTAGTAGACTGTCTGCTGAATATCTGCTAACTCTTTATTGTGTTGGTCCTCCAACAGAATATCTACTGAATATAAATAACTTTGTAAGTACATGTCAACTTATTCTAACCCTAACCCTACCAGTCTACTAATACTCTACTAACACTCTAATGAGAGTTAGAAGATATGTAGGAGCAACGTTACTTATAGTAAACAGAATGTGTTAAAGGGGCCATGAAAATAAAGTGTTAACAATATGCTTGCTAAGGGCTTGCTGAGGGCTTGCTGGGGTCTTGCTGAAGGCCTGCTGAGGTCTTGCTGAGGCCTTGCTGAGGGCCTTCTGAGGGCTTGCTGAGGGCCTGCTGAGGTATTGCTAGAGGTCATGCTGATGGTCTGCTGAGGGCTTGCTGAGGTATTGATGGAGGTCTTGCTGATAGTCTGCTGAGGGCTTGCTGAGGGCCTGCTGGGGTCTTGCTGGAGGTCATGCTGATGGTCTGCTGAGGGCTTGCTGAGGTATTGATGGAGGTCTTGCTGATAGTCTGCTGAGGGCTTGCTGAGGGCTTGCCGCGGCGGCCTGACACTGAAGGAAGGCCCGTTCCTGGTGGGAAGAGGGCAGTATTGCCCGAGACACGAGCTTGGGGCTTGACGGGCATTAATGTCTATTTCTCAATGGCAGGAATGCTTGAATGGGCCAGAGTAGAGAAAGACGTGGAGGGAGATGGCGGATGTCTCGCAGACAGGGGTGAGGGTAGTCCACAGCGTCTTGACGTGCGGGGACCTGTTTGTTTGGGCTGACACCCTCGAGATACTGCAGATTCTCTTTCTGATTGGCTAGATAATTTGAACGTGTTCCTCCCGAACCATGTTAAATAAAATCATCTAAATGCAGCAAATTTTGGCTTGCATTTCTGTACCTGAGGCTGAATATATTTTTGCATGTAATGTGTCAGACATGGTCCCACACCGGCCAAACACAGTCTGGTAAACCCTCTGGGGTCTAAGGTGTTTTGGGGTTATTGAGATGTTTTGACATGACCTGACATTTGTGCTTTTTTCAGTTGCTTATAAACATATTAATGACAAAGTTGTCGTTACACTCTATTTAGCACAAAAAGGGCTACCATAATATGTGAGCAACATGTATGTACATGTTTGTATTTTGGAGAGAATATTGTTTATGCATGGTTTTTGAAAAAACTAAAACTTTTCTGAAATAACGCCCCAAAACACATACTAAATACGTGTCCACAAGACTTTTGACTAATGGATGTTGTCGCCTAGAGTTTTTGCTTCAAAATGATCTGAAAATCATCCTGTCTAATCATTTACACAAAACAATACATTGATTTAAATTTTGTAAGACACTTTTTGTTTGGAAAGGCAATATGGGGGGCATGATTTACATCTGAGAAGACAATGATTGCAAAGTGACCTGCAAAGTGACCTACAAATCACCTGCAAAGTGAATATTCTACAAAATTGGTTTTATACAAATGTATGCAAATTGTATAAAATCCAAAGTAAACATTTCTAGTAATTGTGCAGCTAATTCTTATACTGTATTTTCAGAGAGTTTTGGAATATGTATCCTCTCCCCAAATTTGTCACTAATAAAACACAATAAAAAAAGGTTCCAATTACAACAACAATTAAAAATTTAACAATATTTCAAGTGTAATCTTTCTTTGTAAAAAGTATACATTTTATCATACATATTTCAAAGTTAACGATTCATTAGTTTCAATATTGGAACAAACACTAGAATAACATCTTAGTTGATAATTCGGTAACAATTTATTTTGATGGTCCCTTTTCACCATTCGGTAACAATTTATAATAACTGCACGCTATTAATCATTAGTTAAGCATGAATAAACAGTTAATTAATCATTTATAAAGTATTAATAGACATTAAAAAGCCATTTATAAATACAGCTATAAATGTTTTTTTCTTGATTTATTAGCATATCTATAATGTGTTTAATAGTTGTATTTTCATACTTTGATAATGATTAATTAATTTCTAAATGAAGTATACCATTATTTACAAACCAGTTATTTAAGAGTTGTCAGTGGTTCATAAGATCACTTAGAAAGTGTAAGTAAATGGAGTAAATTCAGGTAGTTATAAAGCATTTAGTAGTGGTCAGTTAACTATTTTTGTGAGGTCATCTAAAGTGAGGACTATTCATGCCTTGTAAAGCGTTTATAAAGGATATTTAAAGACTCAGTTATCTTCTAAACAGATAAATGAAACAAAAACAACACAGTGATACAGAACATAGAAATATTTCACAGCCTTTAAATCTCCTTTACAAAGGCTTTACAAGGCATAACTAGTCCTCACTTTAGATGAGCTCACAAGAATAGTTAACTGACCACTACTAAATGCTTTATAACTACCCGAATTAACCATGAATTACAGTATAAATACATGTTAATAAAGCATTTACTAACACACTAAGTAACTATTAATATATATCTGAATAATAAGATGTATGAATGTAGATTTAAATTTTTTATTAATCATTTACTTACACTTTCTATGTGATCTTATGAACCATTGACAACTCTTAAATAACTGGTTTATAAATAATGCAATACTTCATTTAGAAATTATAAATTGATCATTAATAAAGTATAAAAATACAATTATTAAACATATTATAGATATGCTTTTAAATCAAGAATAACGCATTTATAGCTGTATTTATAAACTGCTTGTTAATGTCTATTAATGCTTTATAAATGATGAATTAACTGTTTACTAATGCTTAACTAATGATTATTAGTGTGCAGTTATTATAAAGTGTTACTGAACATTCTGTTAACTATAAGTAACTGTGCAGCTAACTCTTATTAGAGTATTAGTGGACTATCTGCTTCATATCTGCAAACTCTTTATTGTGATGATCCTCCAACAGACACTGACTATAAGTAACTTTGCAACTACATGTCAAAGTAATTGACTACTAATAGTAGTCTACTAATACTCTACTAATACTCTAATAAGAGTTAGTAGACATGAAGGTGCAATGTTACTTACAGACAACAGAATGTATTAAAGGGACCATCAAAATAAAGTGATACCGATAATTCAATATACCTACTTTATTTTTGACAAAATATTCCATACTATATATTTAACAGATGAGCAAAAATTGTGTGTGTGTGTGTGTGTGTGTGTGTGTTTGTGTGTGTGTGTGTGTGTGTGTGTGTGTGTGTGTGTGTGTGTGTGTGTGTGTGTGTGTGTGTGTGTGTGTGTGTGTGTGTGTAATTGGCGAAAGTTTATTTGATGTGGCAGTAGTCCGTAGGCAGTACAGACAGTAGCGTGGTCACATTAACACTTAATGAGCTTTAATGAGCTGAAAAGAAAAAGACTAACATCTCTCTCTTTTCATACAGATTACATAAACTGAGAATTTTTTTTAAAATATAAATTACTTCATTTAAAAGAGGAGAATTCAAGCTCCATAAAGAAAAATCTCTCGTGCCTGTGTGACAAGTATTCTCTGAGTTACAGTTCATTTTCGGACGCGTTTCAGAATGGACTTCACTGACAGAGAGAAGGCAAAACTCGCATCATGTTTATATTTCTTTATTTGACAAAAAGCACAACACTTTGCTTTTATTGTGAGTGTACACAAAAAATAGCCACTTAACAGGATCGAATAATGTATAACACTTATATGTAAGATCAAAATCAACTGAGTATTTTGAGTCTTTTTTGCACTGATAAGAAAAAAAGCGAGACTATCACGCCGGCGCGATAGCCGACCCCAGGGGGTTAATTCAATGACATCCACATGTTTTTTATTTTTCAGGGGCGGACTAAAACAGACCCCCTTTTTATTTGCTGTGATGCCAGAGAAATGAACGTAAAATCTTGCCATGGATGATGGTGTTTATTAGGAAATATCTGTCTGATGAATGCCGCTATTGACCCTAATCACAGTGTCAGGTTCTTTCCATAAAATTCTCAGGAGACATTCATGGAGTCAACAAAGTGTTATTTTATTGACTGTAACAATTAAGTGCTGGCCACACATTGTGCAAAAATAAAGGGGGAAAAAAAACACTAACTAATAAATTAGGCAAAAACAGCACATTACTGAGTTCTGGGTCTCAGATGTTTCTCAGGGATCCCTCACCAGAACTAACTCAGCCACAGACATTGAAGCTCTTTTAACAATCCAGACCAAACCATTTTGATAATTACAGGGGTATCACAAGACTTCTCATTCCATTACATCAAACATAAAAGGGAAAAATATATATAACAATACACGGACACGAATGAACATAAGAATAACATTTACCATAAAGCAATAAAGAAAATACATTTAAACATTCATACGCAAAACACCTCCTTTAAACATGTGAATTAACAGACGACCCCAACCCATATTGTCCTAAAAACTACATTTCCCATAATTCCCCATGAGATATATAAAGGACACCAGGAAAAGGCCACACCCTTTTCATTCCAAACCGTTCCATGCTGCAGTCATGGATCCTGGCGAAACCATGGGTAAGATATACATATAACAAACTTAAATAAAACTTTAAACCCATATTTTGGTTGTGGTTTCATTTACTCTAGCATGCACTCTAGAAATAAATGGTTATGAACTTTGTTGCTCCTTGATATTTAAACCACTAAAGAGACCACGTAGCTTCTCAAGTTCCAAGGTCTGGGTAACTTATATTTAAACAGACAATTTACATAGAAATTCATAAATAGACCAAAACAAAAACATTAATTCCTTAAATCAAACAAAAATATCAATTTTCCCCCTACAAAAATAAATAAAAATAAACTAGAACCAATTCAAATGTTCATTCAGGTGTGGCCTTAGCCATCACATTTCCCCATACCTATGCATTCTCGCACGGTGAGCGAGAAAGAAAATCGGCTGCTATATTTTCGACCCCCGGCCGATGCTTCACTGTAAAGCGAAAGGGTTGTATAGATAAAAACCATCGGGTCAAGCGAGAATTTGTATCTTTCATTCTAATCAACCATTTCAAAGCTTTATGGTCCGTTTCGATAACAAAATCTCGGCCAAGCAAATAATATTTCAATGAGTCGAGAGCCCATTTCAACGCTAAACATTCTTTCTCCACCACAGAATATCTAGTTTCTCTGGGAAATAACTTCCGACTCAAATACACCACAGGATGCATTCCTCCGGGTTCTTCCTGTATCAGGAGGGCTCCCAACCCTAAGTCGGACGCATCTGTCTAAAGAACAAATGATTTTTCAAAATCAGTGCTACGTAAAATGTGTTCATTACTCAGCACCCCTTTTAACTCACGAAATGCTTCTTCAGCGGGTGCGGTCCACTGCACTTTGTTAGCATTGTTCTTTTTAATCAAATCAGTTAATGGTGCTGCGATGGTCGAGAAATGGGGAATGAATTTTCGATACCAACCGACCAAACGAAGAAATTATCTAATTTGTTTTTTTTGTAGCTGGAAGTGGACAGGATTGATTAGCCCGGATTTTCTGCACTTGAGGCTTAATAACTCCATTCCCCAATACGTACCCCAAGTACTCTGTCTCGGTTTTAACTAATGAACATTTTGCTGGATTAATGGTTAATTATTTTAATGTGGCATTTTTTAATGTGTTGAAAAACCGCTCGAAGATGTTGAAGGTGATTCTCCCAGGATGTACTAAATATCACAACATCGTCTAAGTAAGCCGCCGCAAATTCTCCTAAACCATCCAATACCGTATCCATCAATCTTTGAAAAGTCGGGGGTGCTCCGTGCAACCCGAACGGTAACACCCGAAAATGCATTAGCCCCCTTGGTGTACGGAAAGCGGTCAGCTCTCGCGACTCCAAGTCCAGAGGCACCTGCCAGTACCCTTTAATTAAATCGATGGTACTAATAAACTTAGCCTTTCCGAGTTTTTCAATTAACTCCTCAATACGAGGCATAGGATACGAATCAAATTTGGAGACAGACTTTAAATAGCGAAAATCGATACAAAACCTGAGAGTGTTATCCTTTTTTGGCACTAATACCACCGGATTGCACCATTCACTCTTTGACGATTCCACTATACCCATTTGCTGCATCAACTTTACTTCCTCTTCAAAAGCTGTCAGCAAACGTTCAGGGATGCGATAACTCATTCGTTTCGGACGCGCATTTTCTTTAACCACTATTTTATGCTTCGTAAGTGTGGTATAGCCTGGCTGATTTTTAAAAAATTCCGGAACACACAATTTCTGAATTTGAGCTCGCCGTTCTACAGGAAGATGATTTAAGTCAATAGGCAGCAAAGGCTTACTACCCGGTAAATATTGCTCTTCTGCCTCCTCCTCATCCTTCACCAGTCGGATCAAATTAACAACTGTGCTCTCACTCTGCGAGCACCATTTCTTCAACAAATTAATATGCAACACCCGATGTGATCGTGCCTGACCTGGGGTCCCTATCTCATAAATAGTTGTTCCTAGCTACTTCAAATGGCCCTTGCCATTTACCCAAAAGTTTATTTTCGGATGTAGGAAGCATCACGAGAACTTTTTGACCTAGCTCGAAAGATCTTGACTTTGCCTTCCTATCATACCATGTCTTTTGCCCTTTCTGGGTTTCTTTCAAATGGGCAGAAGCAAATTCAGTCATTTGTTGCAATTTTTGTCTCATGGCTAACACATAATCGATAACATTTGTTTTGGTTGGCGTCCCCGAATTCCCCTCCCACAGTTCTCTCACAAGGGACAATGGTCCCTGCACTTCGTGGCCATACATCAGCTGGAAAGGCGAAAACCCGGTGGAGGCCTGTGGAACTTCCCTATAAGCAAACATGAGATATGGTAGCCACTGATCCCAGTCGGTCCCCACCTCATTCACGAATTTGCGAAGCATTTGCACTAGAGTTTGATTAAATCGCTCTACAAGCCCGTCCGTCTCCGGATGATAGGGAGTTGTTTTTAACCCTTTTATTCCCAACAGCTGATACACCTGTTGCAGAAATTGAGACGTGAAATTCGTTCCTCTATCGGTCAGTATTTATTTTGGAATACCTACTCTAGAAAAAAACTGAACCAGACATGAAGCAATAGCCTTAGCTTTGATGTTTTTTAACGGAAAACTTCTGGAAACCGCGTCGCATAATCACAAATGACTAACATATACTTATAGCCTGTCTTACTTCGTTCCAACGGACCTACAATGTCCATTCCCAGCCGCTGAAAGGGAACCTCAATGACTGGCAAGGGGATTAACGGTGCCTTACGGGGTTTGCGAATGTCGCTGCATTGACATTCAGGGCAAGCTTTACAAAATTCCGCGATAACCTTTAGACATTCCCACCCAGTAAAAATGCTTACTAATCCTAGAATGCGTCTTTCGCCTACCCAAATGTCCGGCCCACGGAATGGAATGCCCCAGCGTCATCACGATATTACGTACGCTAACAGGTAATACCACCTGTAGTTTATCCCCTATTTTACGATACAGCAAATCATTCATTAGACAAAAAGATTTCCCTTGAAATATGAATACATTCAACCCGGTTTGAGCTGCCTCTACCACCTGGGAATACAATTTAGAGATTCCAGCATCCCCTTTCTGCAACTGCCTTAAATCTTCAGGTATTGGAATCTGATCAGCATTTAACAGTTTGTCAGGTTCTTTTAGTTCTCTTGCCTGCACTACGGTTCTCTTAATTTTTTCCCGTTTTCGTTCCCTCCTAGACTTCTTTTCTTTACATTGATTCACAGACAATTCAGAATCAAAAAAAGGTAACGACAACATTGAATTTTCCTCTTCCTCACATTCATTCTGTTTGCTTTGAGCTCGCGTCAGAACTACATTACAAGTATCCCCATGAGGTAATAAATCCATCAGTGCAGGAAAATCACGGCCTAAAATAACTGGGTATGGTAAGTTCTGTGCAAGTCCTACCCTCATCACATAAGTTTGCCCCGCTATACCCATATATACATCAGTGACAGAATACTGACGCTCCTCCCCGTGAACACATCTCACAATTACCGGAGCATCACCACTAGCACCTAATTCAGGTACAAGTTCTGACTCCACTAAGGTTTGCGTGCAACCTGTATCTATCCAGGCAGTGACTTTCTTCCCATTTAACTCAACAGTTCTTATCACTTGCTTTGGAACAGGAACGTTCGCAGGTTCAGGTATGGTTTCTCGAGGTACATAACACATATTAGTAAGGGTTTTTGTCAACTCCGGACACATTGGCTTTTTATGACCCAATTGACCACACTTATAACACCTAATAGTCTCTAAACCAGAAAGACCAGAGTTCTCAGTTCGTTTTACACTTGCCTCAGATGCCAACCTACTTCCCTGAGATGTTGACATCGGTCGTCGAGAAGATCCCTCTCGCGCTGTCTTCCAGCGAGTGAAAGTCCAGGGCTCAGCTCTACGTCGTGCCGCCACGAAAACATCAGCTAGACGCGCCGCCTCCTCAGCTGTAGACGGGCCGTGCTCTTTAATCCACGTCTGTAGCTCCGGGCTAAGCATCCGCAGAAATTGTTCAAGGACAATTATCTCTCCGATCCCCTGGTTCGTTCTCTCTCCGGGTCTCACCCACTTCTGATACAAGTCTTTCAGTCGAACATATAGCTCTTTAGGGGTCTCTTCTTCCAGCACCTCCATAGCCCGAAATCTCTGCCGATACGTTTCATGATTGATGGAATACTTCTTCAAAATAGCCTCCTTTACCTGCGCGTAGTCACTTGCGTCTGCGACATCCATGGCCACATATGCACTGCGCGCCTTGCCCGTCAGCAATGGAATGAGTCTAATGGCCCAATCTTCCATTGGCCATCTGCACACCTCAGCAATACGTTCAAACGTGGTTAAATAATACTCAATGTCATCCGCTTCTCTCAATTGTTGCATCTTTGGTTCTTTTAGCGCATAACCATGGCTCACGTTGCGGGAGCCTGAAGCTCTGGGCAATTCCTCTGCCTCAGCGGCTCCCCTGTCTCGCACATCCTCCAACAGCGTTCGCTGGCTGACCTCATCCTGTAGTAGACGGAACTGATGCTGGAGCGATTTCCATCTCGTCTCTTGTCGAGCTGCTTCTTGTATCTGACGGCCATCTCTCTCTTGCTGATCCTGCATGAACCGTTGGAACATCCGCTTCAGCTCCAGTACATCACCTTCCGGCTCCTCTTCAGGCACACCTGTCGCATCCTCCATCAGCCTCTCACCCTCCTCTGGTGCGCTCTCGACGTCAGTAGGAACAACAGCACGTACTGCTCTCTTAGGCGCCATTCTTTCAGCACTTGACTCTCTACAGACAGTCTCCTCCTGGACAGAAAACCACCGCTGCCACCATCTTGTCAGGTTCTGTCCATAAAATTTTCAGGAGACATTCATGGAGTCAACGAAGTGTTATTTTATTGACTGTAACAATTAAGTGCTGGCCACACATTGTGCAAAAATAAAGGGGGAAAAAACCACTAACTAATAAATGAGGCAAAAACAGCACATTACTGAGTTCTGGGTCTCAGATGTTTCTCAGGGATCCCTCACCAGAACTAACTCAGCCACAGACATTGAAGCTCTTTTAACAATCCAGACCAAACCATTTTGATAATTACAGGGGTATCACAAGACTTCTCATTCCATTACATCAAACATAAAAGGGAAAATATATATATATAACAATACACGGACACGAATGAACATAAGAATAACATTTACCATAAAGCAATAAAGAAAATACACTTAAACATTCATACGCAAAACACCTCCTTTAAACATGTGAATTAACAGACGACCCCAACCCATATTGTCCTAAAAACTAAATTTCCCATAATTCCCCATGAGATACATAAAGGACACCAGGAAAAGGCCGCACCCTTTTCATTCCAAACCGTTCCATGCTGCAGTCATGGATCCTGGCGAAACCATGGGTAAGATATACATATAACAAACTTAAATAAAACTTTAAACCCATATTTTGGTTGTGGTTTCATTTACTCTAGCGTGCACTCTAGAAATAAATGGTTATGAACTTTGTTGCTCCTTGATATTTAAACCACTAAAGAGACCACGTAGCTTCTCCAGTTCCAAGGTCTGGAAAACTTATATTTAAACAGACAATTTACATAGAAATCCATAAATAGACCAAAACAAAAACATTAATTCCTTAAATCAAACAAAAATATAAATTTTTACCTACAAAAATAAATAAAAATAAACTATATCCAATTCAAATGTTCATTCAGGTGTGGCCTTAGCCATCACACACAGCTAATACCCTAATCATACTGTGGCGAGCAGGACGAGGCCGAGGGCCGTGAGAAGGCGCGTGGCCGGTGGTGTGATTACTGATGAGCACCACCTGTGCGACGCACCGGTCTCGTATCTCTCACGGAGGAGAAGCATAAAAGGAGCGACGGCAGTGGAGGTCGAGAGAGGCCAGGCTTTGATTTTATATGATGTTTTGTTTTATTATTTGTGGCGGCAGTGGACTGTGAGGGACTGCTGTCTTTACCGTCGTTGTTGTGTTTGTTTGTTTATTTTATTAAAATTGTTTAAATGTTCGCCGGTTCCCGCCTCCTTCTTCCCATAACATCTAAACTCCGTTACACTGGTGCCGAAACCCGGGAAGGAGGAGGAGCACGCTGTCAGAGAGCCCTCGCCACTGTGGGGAATTTGCGGTGCCATCGAGCATGGTGAGCAGCGTCCGTCGCCATGGACGCTCGAGGCGGTGCGCTGGAGTGAGTTGCCAGGGTGACAGTCGAGCTCGCTGCCGGCCGCCTGGGTGCTGGATGGGCGGCTGCCGTCCGTGAGGGAGTGGAGGAGTCGGGGCCGGAGCCACGGGCCAGAGCCTGCTGCCATCCGCCATGAAGGGGAGGAGCAGGGAACGGGGGACTCCTGCCTTCTGGACGAACCTGGAGGAGCCACCGCCGTCCACCAGGCGGTGGAGGAGTTTCGAGCAGTCCACCGAGGGCTATCCAGTGCCACCGCCAGGCACCACAGAGAAGATCGCCCATCTGGTGGAGGACCAGATGGCAGCGCGTTGTGGGAACCGGACCAAGATTTTTAGGTATTTCTTTTTTTTCTCTCTCCCCTCTCTGGGTCCCCCCTGTGGATGTGGTGGAGTAGAGCGCAGTCTCGTGGGTACCCCCCGGCCTGCGAGTGGCAATGGGGGTATGTGGCAAGCAGGACGAGGCCGAGGGCCATGAGAGAGCGGCACGAGGTCGGTGGCGTGAGTACCGATGAGCGCCACCTGTGCGACGCACCGGTCTCGTATCTCTCACGGAGATGCGGAAGCATAAACGGAGGAGTGATGAAAGTGGAGAGCAGGCTGAGCAGGCGTCCAGGGCGGAGCAGGCTGAGCAGGCAGCCAGGCAGGCGCCGACGGTTCAGGGGACCAGGGCGGATACAACGCTTCACGGGTAGTAGCGACCATCTTGTCCGAAGACACATGCGTAGAGGCAGCCATCTTGTCCGAAGACACAGACGTAGACAGGTGTAGAGGCAGCCATCTTGTCCGAAGACACAGGCGTAGAGTCGGCCATCTTGTCTGAAGACACAGGCGCAGACACCGGCTCAGACTCTGGAACAGGCTCAGACTCAGCAACAGGAACAGGCGGCCTGGTGGCGGCCATCTTGTCTGAGGGCTCAGGCGGCATGGCGGGTTGGACAAACAAAAAGTGTTTTAACAGCAAACACTTAATATGGGTTTGGTTCATACAGGGATAAAAAGTACCCCATGTGTAAAATGAAATACTCTGCTGTATCTTTAATGCTGTTCGGATACATGGCATCTTGGATTCGATCAAATACCGACAGATAAAAAATCAAAACCTGACAGCCTGTGCTAGAAATCTTATAACGGACCATGTTTGGATCTTCCAACAGGACAGTGATCCAAAAACAAACATCAAAATCAAAACAAAAATGGGTCACTGAACCAAGCATCTGCAATGGCCATCCCAGTCCCTGACCTGAACTCTATAGAAAATGAGTTTGACTGAACTGATGAGAAGAAGCACCAACATGGACTTGGGAATCTGCAGCATCTGGAGAGATTCTGTCTGGATGAATGGGCTCCGATCTCTGGTCAGCTGTTCTCCAAACTCATCAGGCATTAAAGGAGAAGACTATAGGATAAGAGCTGTTAACTTGGAAAAAGGAGGTTGCAAAAAGTATTTAATAAAGGGGGGCAAATAATTGTTCCCAATGTGTTTTGGAGAAAAACATTTAATTCATAATGTGACCCCCCCCCCCCCCCCCCCCCCCCTCTCTTTCAATTATTTTACTTCAATAAAAGGTCCTTTTAAAATATCAAAAGGATAAACAATGCAGATTTATTTTTTACAGCCATCTTTGATCATATTTACCAAGGGGACAAATAATTCTGACCAGCACTGTATGAATATATATATATATATATATATATATATATATATATATATATATATAATGATAAACTATTCACAACAAAGGGGTGCAATCTCATTATGGGTGAAAAAGATGTTCACTGCTGCCCATTTCCTGAGCCTGGGAGAGTAAAATTAATAAAAGATAATAAAATTAATCATTTCTTATTTATATAAATGCACTTGGAAGTCATTACATGACTGATGACATTGCTGGGTGTTCAGATTGAATGCATTTTGTCAAATGAAGTAAACGTGCTTTAGGAATAGGGAGCAGTGAACACTGCATTGGAAGCCTGTCAATCAGAGCGTTACATTATGTTTTCTCTTAATGAGCTGCTGACCCGAATCTGGTCTGTTACTGAGACGGGGTTGTGATTTCATGTCAACTTCATACCATTTAACACCAACACTGATTATTATTTATTTGTGCCATAATGTGCAAAATGCTTTCTCATAATAATATGTTTCAAATAAATCTAAATTATAAATCTTTGATTCAGACAAATCAAAGATTAATCTCCTCTTGTCCTCTATAAACCGTAATGGAAATTGTATGATGGCCAGGCCTCTTATCACTCTCACACTTCAGGATTTCCAAGAATGAGATTTTTGAAAAACAAATATTACCCTATCTATATGTTAGCACAATCAAAAGGCACATCTCCATCACATTCCCAAACATGCCATTTGTCAAACAATCTGTTTGTGTCAGTTTTATCATGTTATTATTTCTTTCTAATTCTGTTCTCAACAAAATTCAAAATGTCTGTTTGAGCACTTCACTAGAGATAGGCTGAGTTGGATAAGAAGTGGGTTCTTGGATTGTGTGTCAACAGGAGACATTTAGGCTTGGAAGTAATAAATCCTAAATCTGTTCTATCCCCTTACATTCATAGATAAGGCAGCCCAGAATCAAACTCATTTAAATTTCTGTACGCAGGGACGGATTTTTTGTGTGTGTGTGTGTGTGTGTGTGTGTCAGTTTCCTCCCAGAACAAACACAGTCAAAAGCCATGCCAATGTGAAGACATGGTCAACTGAACACCTCAGCAGCGAATGCTACTATTTGTCAATTATTATTTAAATAAATGCATATTTTATGTGGTTTCTGCAGACCATCTAAACTAAAATTTTACTAAAATTTTAATTGCCTGTTAGAGGCTAATGTTGTGCAAACGAAATTTATATATTTTGCATTGCACAGTCATTCGTTCATGCCTTTATGTGTGACAATGTCAGTACTTGAGCTGACAGGCTATTCATCACTCTGCTAAGACGCAGCATTGCATTCTGCCTGCTATTATGACAGCCACATTATTCATCAGGATTAGGGCCAACCACACAGGCCCCTGTGCGTCTGCACCAGTTCCAGTTCTTTATCGATCTGTTCTCTCCATTACCAAAAAGAAGGGCTATCTGCATGACAGCGAGCACACTGTGCATGTTGATGATGCTCTTGCCTGCTGCACAATTTGTTTTTTATAGAGGAGAAGGTGAGGAGAGAGATAAAGAGGCACTGTACTGACTCTCCTGAGAGAGCTATATAATGGAGTGCTGGATGACTTAAATACGCAGAGTAGAAGGGCCTTCACCAGAGAAGAGTGAGGCCACTTCTCTTTGAACAGTTTAAGTTATCTTGGACTTTCAATGTTTTGATAAGGAATGAATGAGGTTTTTGGGGCACAGCTTGATTTAGATGTTATGTAAATAGCCAGATAGCTCCAAAAACAACTTAGTATGATCTAAATCAACGTGTATGCTTGTCTTCTTAGGAAATGCACTCTGAGAAGTGCTGGAAGATAAACAGAGGCAAGTGTATCACAATGTCTCTTCCCTTTCTTGCCGTGAATCAAATGTTCCAAAAAGGAAGCAAATTAAGGAAATCTGGATTTTAATCAACACATATCTTGCTTGTAGACATGTATATAGATAACAATAGTGTAATGCTCACCTAGCCATGGATTATCCTGCTTATACCATGGTCACTTCCCAGCACTGACAAGTTAAAGTTGTCATTTATGTTTGCAACTCATAATTTTTCTGAAGGGTAGTAATAATAATGTTTATATTCTTTAGTTATTTAGGCTATGTGTGGTAAGATCTCATATTATGCATACTTTCTTCAGACACAGAGGTCACATTCACACAGCATAAGAATACAGTTGTGATTGCTGTATTTGAGTCTTCAATACAGTTACGTTTACACACAGTTCAGCTATTTATGGCAACAACAACCACATTCTATAATCAAACTCACACCCGTAAATTTTCCGGACTCAAAACTGCATTTCGGTGAAGCTCTGCTTTCTGATCGGAACCAGACTGTACAACAAGACAACTCGGTGCTGCACATATGTGTGTCTATCACATGTTACATGTTTTCATGTGTTGCATGGTTTCATGTTTTGAAAGAAAGACACTCTTTTTGACCTACGATGTAGACGGGGAGCTTAGAGCGGTGGCGATCAGCTTGGGCCTTGGTGCGGTGTCCCACTTTAGTCTCAGGCTGAGTGGCTCTCATCCAGGTGCGATGGCACCTCACCTCATAAATGCATGGGCAGAAGGCGTGCGACTTCGGGTTCCAGGACAGGAAAACGAGGCGGCTGGTAACCTAAACTAGTCTGAAACAGAGATAGGCCTGTGGATGACACTGGTAAAGAGTTGTCTGTCCACCCACGTGTGCTGCTGACTCCAAGAAGAAGGATTGTGGGAAGCCAAACATTGTAATTCCCTCTCAAGGTTCTGATTTGCCTGCCTGCCCATTGCTCTGGGGATGAAACCCAGAGGTAAGACTGATAGTGGCTCCCAGTACATTGCAAAACTCCTTCCAACTTTTGGAGACGAATTTGGGCCCCTTGTCAGAGCCCACGTCTGTCAGGAGGACATGAATACGAATGACGTGATCAACGACAGCAGTCGCTGTCTCTCTAGCAGATGTTAATTTGGGAAGAGGGATGAAATGTGCTACCTTTGAGAACCGGTCCACTACTGTCAAGATGACAGTAAATCCCTGAGAGTGGGGGAGGGTTGTAACAAAATCAAGGGCAATATGGGACCAGGGTTTCAAAGGCATCGAAGGCGGAAGAAGTCACACTGAGCGCAAACTGGAAGTTTTGGAAACATCACAGACCAAACAGACCACAAATTGACAAACATCATGGCATAGACAAACATCATGCCATAGATGACCACCAAAATCTCTGTATAACTAGAGCTAGGGTGTGACCAACTCCAGGGTGACAGGCAATTCTGGAGGAATGGCACTAACAGAACGTCTGGACGAGCACAAACAACCAACCCAGCGGGATTTTTGGCGAGGGCTGTTACCCCTTGTAAGGCTGTGCGGACCTTTCACTTAATCTCCCAGGTCACTGCCACCGGCACCAATTTGGTAGGGACGATAAGTTCAGCAGAGATTGGTCACTCATAACGATCAAAATACAAGACAAGGCGTCAGGCTTGATGTTCATAGAACCGGGACGATATGAGATGGAAATATCAAAGCAAAAAAACAAAAACAAAAAACACGGGGCTAGCCTGAAGTTGCTATGTTTGGTCGAGTGAATGTATTCAAGATTTTAATGATCAGTCCAGATGATGAATGATACCCCAGAACCTTCTAACGAGTCACCCCACTGAGGAGTGGCCAACCTGATAGCCAGCAACTCAAGATTATCAATGTCATAATTTCGTTCCTCAGAGGACAATTGATGGGAAAAGAATGTTGGACAGCTTTAACCATCAGTAACGTCTGAACTACTGGTGGGCTCTCGCTTTTACTGGACATGAGCATGCCTGATGACCTGGAGATGATGGTGAAGACATGCGTCCACTTGGATAGCGAGATCCAGCAGTCCATCAAAAGACTTGGGTAAGTCCAGAATAGGGCTGGGTGATAAAACGGTGATAGTATTTATCGACGCTACATCATTGTCAGTAACGATATAAAAAATGTTCGATATAGAAATTTTCATTAAAATGCGTGCTCATCGCTTGTAGATCTTACATCTTCACAAATCATGTCTAAAAATGGTTCCTCCTCCTTTCCAAAGCGCTTGCGGTCCCGTGGTGTCTGTCGTTGCTATGCAACCATGAACTGCGCTCTCCACATCATGCCGACTGAAGGTGTGTTCCATTCGACCGTGATTCGTAAGTGGACTGCGAAGTTAAAGATGGCGTGACCACCACAAAGTTGCCCAACATCAAATGGCAAACGTAATGAAAGCGGAACAAAGCGGCACTGCTCATTATTTTGTGCTTCAGTTTGGACCAATGCAGCGCGAGCTGATCACGGGGTGATCTTGATCAAGCGACACTGTTACACAGCACTAAGAGATCCAGTGAAGAAAGCATTTGAAATCGCCACTGAATAAATAACATCGCTGCGAGATCTAGTGAGAAGCATTTACATTTCTCCGTTATTAACAGATCAAACAGCGCTGACGTGCAAACCAGGAGAAACATTGTGCCAGGAATGAACTAGTTATAGGCTTTAATTCCACAGATCAGCAACACTAACTGTAACCATGAAAGTTTGTCAGGAATAGTAAAATGCTTTCAAGTTGGCACACATCTTTTTCCACTGCAAAACTCAAATATTATCAGATTTAAATGTTACTTTTAATGTGATGACCAAAACATAATTTTTTCATCCTTCAAAGATTACCCCCCATTTATTAAAACTAAAAGTTTCCTGATGTAGGTAAACAAACACTTATTTAAAAAAAAATATATTGATAAATATTATAAAAAGATTTGTGAATTTTGTGAACTATTACATCCCTACTTATTTCAGATGTTGATCTGGTCAAGAGTTTCTTTAACACCTTTTTTTATCTTCTTATAAGACATAAAAAACATATTTTTGTTTAAATATTTTGTTTTAATTTCCTTTTTGACTGGTAAAACTAATATAATTTTTTGTTTGCCTTAATAATGTGGATTAATAAAAAAAACTGTGTTTTAAATTCAAACTTTTCTACTTGTCTTTAAAAAAAAAAGGTTCTAAAAAATGTCAATAATTATCGATACCGAACGATATGAAGCATTATATCTTGATCATTTTTAGCCATATTGCAAAGCCCTAGTCCAGAGCATAGATCTTGTCTTTAATGCGATCAACCAACACATGCAGGAATAATCACTGCTCCTCCTCGTTCCAGTTGCAACTGGCAACCAGCGTCCAGAACTCGATGGAATAGTCCAGTACAGATTGCGTTCCCTGCTTGAGATCGACTAGAGCCCGGGCTGCTTCTCTGACCTGCGATGAGCGGTCAAAAACCTTCTGTAGTCCATCAGTAAAGGACTGGAATGAGGCACAACATGGATGTCTCTGATCCCATACTGCCGTACCGCACAGACATGCCAGACCGGTCAGTATGATTGTGGAATGATAAGTCAATCAGGTGTGCTGGATGTGGCTTTTAGTGACCATAATGCAGTTTTTTGCACACGCAAGAAATGAAATGAAATCTCAGCCAATAAATGAGCACTGTTCTATCAAATACAGATGTACAAAACAGTACTCTGCTGAGGTGTTCAATCAAAGGCTGTCTGAGAGAGACTGGTCTGATGTGCTCGAATGTAATGATGTTGATAAGGCTTGGGATTTGTTTAAGCAGCGTTTTTTAGCAGCTCTTGATGAAGTCGCTCCAATGAGGGAAACAAGAATTAAGCATAGAAGCGCATGTTGGATGACATCTTAAATTGTTGACATGATTAGACAACGTAATAAATGTTTCCTAAAGTTTAAAAAGTCTAAATTTCCAGCGGACTATAACTCTTATGCTTATCTTAGAAATCAAGTCAGTTACAAGGTATAGCAAGCTAAGTCTAAATTTTATACTGATTCCATTACTGCAAACGTAAAACAGCCTAAAAAACTATGGAAAATTCTTAATGATATGGGATCAACCGCAAAAGCAAAATCTAAGTCTGGTAAAGTGGGGCTTATTATTGAAGATGAGATGTGTTTTGATAAGCGGCGGATTGCTTGCCATTTTAACCATTACTTTACAACCGTTGCTGCTAGTTTGGTCAGTAAATTGCCTTGTGCTTCTGACAAATTTGGCATACATTTTGTTAACTCCTTTTATAGAAGTAAAAATGTCTCTGCAGATGCATTTGCAATTAGTCCTGTCTCAGAGGATAAAGTAAGAGCGAGCCTCTCCACCCTGTCAGTGAATAAGGCCTCTGGCTTGGAACTTATTCCTTCAAGGTTTCTTAGGGATAGTGCTGGGGTTACATATAGTATTCTTACCCATATTATAAATTTGTCCATAAGTCAGGGTGTTTTTCCAAACGATATGAAGAATGCCAGGGTGGTTCCTCTTTTTAAGAAAAATAGCAGAGCTGTTGTTGGAAATTATAGGCCAGTATCAATTCTGTCATCTATATCAAAGATTTTTGAGCGTCTTGTGTATGAACAGGTGGAGGAGTATCTCATCAGGCTTGATCTATTATATGAGCTCCAGTCTGGCTTTAGAGCTGCATATTCTACCGACACCTGTCTCATTCACCTTTTCGACTATGTGCGTCAGAACTTTGATCAAGGGAATTATGTTGGTATGCTACTACTTGACCTGGAAAAAGCATTCGATACTGTGAACCACAAGAATTTGATTTCTAAATTACAGTGCATGGGTTTTAGTAACTCAGCACTCATATGGTTCACTTCTTATCTAACAGATAGGACTCAAGTCTGTGATGTTGAGGGGACCCTCTCTGATCCACAGAGTATAACATGTGGGGTGCCCCAAGGTTTGATCCTGGGGCCCCTGTTATTTTTAGTATATATAAATGATATATCAGCTGCTGTACGGTGCAAGGTGCTATTATATGCTGATGATTCTGCTTTACTTGTCCCAGGGTGTAATGTAAAAGGCATTGAACATACTCTTGGCATAGAGCTTGAGTCTGTCAACCAGTGGCTAGTAGACAATAAGCTCTCTATGCATCTGGGCAAGACTGAATCAATCCTGTTTGGTACAAAAAGGAAGTTAACAAGATTAAACACCTTAAAGGTGATGTGTAATGGGTCTGAAATTGTATCCAAATCAAGTGTCACATATTTGGGTGTAACATTGGATCAATCACTTATAGGTGAATCCATTGCAGCAAAGGTTTTAGCTAAATGTGCCTGTAAGTTGAAGTTTTTATATCGCAAGACAAAGCTTTTTGATTTCTTTGTAAAGAAATTATTGGTACTAACTTTAATTCAATGTCATGTAGATTTTGCTTGCTCTGCATGGTTTTCTGGGTTGTCTGTGAAACTTAAAAACAAATTCCAAGTGCTGCAAAACAATGTTATTCGGTACTTATTAAAAGCACCCCCCCCCCCCCCCGTACTCATATAGGTAGGGCGGAGTTTACAAGAGTTGGTCTACTACCTGTACATCTAAGAGTAGAACAACTTAAGCTGAACCATATGTTTAACATTGTTAATGGTCATGCCCCAAAATATTTATGCTCTAACTTAACCATGGTCCATACTCAGCATAGTCATAACACTAGGGCCAGCATCCGCTCTTGCATAGGTCCTAGAGCTACTAATGCTATAAAAAAATCTTTCTTTTATACTGGTACCACAGCATGGAATAGTTTGCCTACTGCTATAAAACTCCTATCATCACGAGGGATTTTTAAAACACAGGTCAAGAAACTTTTATGGAACAAGGTGAAAATTTATTGATAAATTGGAGAGTTTTTGCAGCGTTTTTATTTTGTTTTTATGTGATGTTTTTTTTTTTTACCCCTCTCCTCATACTGTATGTCTTTTTAGTCTGGTTTGTTTGCTTGTTTCTTGTCTATTGTTTCCTGTGTGTAACACCAAGGACCTTGCTGGAAATAAGTATTTTACTTTAGCATGTTATCCTTTGGATTACTGTCTTTTTATCGTCTTGATCCAGAAATAAATCAATCAATCAATCAGTAGTGAAATAACAAAGGCCACATTAGATTGCTCGGTGGGAAATGCAGATGTTTGCAGAGAAAAAGCCAGAGAGCACTGAGACAAAAACGCCCTGAAGTAATTTGGCTCACCTGAATAGGATGCTGGAGGGTTGATCTGAGGTTCTGACCGTTATACGATGAGTAGAGTAGACTCAAGTGGGGACGGCAGTAGTGGTGTGGGTGCAGGGGACTCATCTCGAGATGATATTCGATGGACAAGGGAGGGGAGTTCGGTAAATTGTGCTGCCAAGACTTCGATCACTTGCCCGGTCGATCTGGTGACCTCGTCTTTGTTGGGCGAGATGGGAATCCTGAGGAGCGAGGAACTTCTGGGTTTCTGTCCATGTTGATGGTCGGATCGTTATGTTATGGTAAATAGTGGACCCAGATGCAGGAAATAGAATGAATGAAGTTTAATAAAGAAAACAGAACAAATACAGACAGTCAGAACAGAAAAGGTAATCCAAATGTCTTGATGATGAAGATTATGATGAAGCTTGGCAGGCAATAACTGCAGTGGGGTAAATAGATGGCAACAGAGATGAAGGCAGAATGTCCGATGGATGATGGCTCGGAGCAAGGGTAAAACAAGATGGGTAAATCCAACTGGAAACAGGAGCGATCAAAACACCACAGGAACAAACACCACAGTCAACGAGAACGATCCGACAAAGACAACACACGAAGGGGCTGCTGATAAATGGAAAAGTAATAGCGTGCAGGTGTCGCATTAAAGGTACAATATGTAAGATGTTATCAAATATTCAAAAACCACTTTCATAGTGGGATATATATTTTATGCAGTTGTGTTCTTAGATCAGGGATGGGCAACTCCGGTCCTCAAGGGCCACTGTCCTGCAGAGTTTAGCTCCAACCCTAATTAAACACACCTGAACAAGCTAATCAATGTTTTCAGGATTACTAAAAAATATTTTTTGTCAGGGTTGGAGCTAAACTCTGCAGGACAGTGGCCCTCGAGGACCGGAGTTGCCCATCCCTGACTTAGATTATCCCAAAAGTTCCCATGGATTAGTAAATCCAGAGAAATTCCAGAGAATTTTAAATAATGGCTCGTCCCTTGTCATTGTTGTCTATCAATGATGTAATATCTGCGCTCTCCTCAGTTTCCGATTGTAGAAACCATAGGTATAATACATAGATTCCTCATTAGCTGCCGTTTCTATGAGCCACTATATGTGAGCCGCTAATGAGGTATCTATGTATATATAACTATGATACAGTATCTCGTGCGCCGCTGTTTTGTCGTTCAGTCATCATTGTTCACGATTATTGATGGACGTTTGGCGAGTACAGAATATCAAAAAAAACGTAAACATAAAACAGAAATAAAACAAGGCGGCGTGGTGTTTTTTTAAGATGGAGTGCTTAACTACAAACTTGGACTCTGCTCTCGCATGTGTTTTCATAGACAGGTAAGCAAATTTATATTATTTATTTATATTTCACTTTGTTTGAACTTTAGTAACGCTTTTTATCAAGTCTGGTGACCAAGTTTATGGCAGTGCAATTAAATACAGTTTGAGTTGGACAAAAATATTTAGCGATTACTTAATAGTGTGAGTTCGTTCAAATTTACTTTTAGTATGATTGTTTTAAACGTGTAAAACTGCGTAGCATTAACCCACCAAATCATTTCACAAAGTCTCATATTAGTGACAGGCGAATATAGCATTAAATTCATGATCCTTGCAGCTAATTCATTACGATGACATAAAATAGTGTGATCAAACGTATAGGTAATACAAAAACTAATTTATTAGCTGATATACAATTTAAATGATTTGTGAATTCCATACATCTCTGGATGGTAAAAACGACATCTCCCATCGTTCCACTCTCCTTCATAGCGTCATTAAGATTTATTATTGTTTTGAAAATGCGCCCTCAAAAACGGCAGCAAAAACTTACATATTGTACCTTAAATCAGGTGACGGCGAGCAATAAGCATTGCTTATCAACGTCGCGCACACCCACCTAACACGTGAGGAAATACAGAAACAAAGCCGATGATGAATCCTCTCATGACACTTACACACTATAGACCTGGTAAATTATCCCTGTGCAGAGAGAGAGGAGTCAGACGACTCTAGACTCGATGCTCCAGTAGAGTTGTGCTGAGACAGTGGTTGGTATCAATATCATTTAAGTGTGTCACACGCTGTGCAAGTGTAATAGTAGACTATGGATCCAGCCGTCTGGGCCATGTGTGATTTCTCTGCCACTGGTTTGGCTCTGTGAATCCTTAAAGGGGTGGTTGATTATGATTTCTCTTTTTTAACTGTAGTTAGTGTGTAATGTTGCTGTTTGAGCATAAACAACATCTGCAAAGTTACAACGCTCAAAGCTCAAAGGAAGATATTTTCTTTTAAAGAAATCATTTTTTAAGGACTACAACAAACGGCTGGTAGGAAATAAACGACATTCCTCCCGGGTTGGTGACATCACTAACCCTAAAATGTACATAAACCCCGCCCCCAGGAACACAATTTATAGATTATCATGACAGAATATGCTAATCAATGACTAGAAGATAACTACACATAAGCTACATAAATTCATCAACTAACCATTCAGAAATGTTTTCTACACATCACTTCTACGTGAGTGTGTCCATCTTTTTGACTCCGGTTTAATTTTTTTTTTACGGTACACATATTTAAATTTTTTAAGTTTTCTATTTCAGTGCATTTCTATGTGAGGTGAAAGGACATGAGCCGTTGTAGCCCCGCCCCCTGTGTCGGGAGCAGAAGCTCATTTGCATTTAAAGGGACAGACACAAGAACAGTGCGTTTTCGCTCACCCTTAAAGTGCTCCTATTATGGATTTTTGAAAATGACCTTTCATGTAGTGTGTAACATAGCTCTAAGTGAATGAAAACATCCTGCAAAGTTTTAAATCTGAAAGTGCACCGTATATAAAGTTATTGTCTTTCAAACGTAAGAGTCGACTCTGAGTAGGGTTGGGTATCGGCTGGGTTTTATCCGATACCAGTACCTATTCTGTATTTTTTTAAATGGTTCTTGAACCGGTACTTAAGAAAACGAAACCACACACACTTTGTCAAAAAATAATACCCTTTTATTTACAGGGTCAAACTGGACACAATATTAACTTAAATATTTAAACAATATAAATACAAGTAACATATGGTAATAATAAATAAACCAATATAAAATAATAATTCACATTTACATAATATCAAATTAAACAATATTGTATCAAACAATGTAATAACACTGGAGATTAATAGAGATTACTACCAGGGTAATCTAATCTCGACATGGCTCCAGGTTCCCATGTTTTGTCTGCTTGAACCAGTCATGTAAGTTATCTGGTCGTTGTACTAGTTACGGCAGCGCTTAGCTTGGCGAGTTTGGTATTTTGGTATTACAGTCTTCGCTACGCAGCGTTGAGGGAACCTATGAAAGAGAGCGTCTCTGGTTACTAGTGTAACCTTTGTTCTCTGAATAGGGAACGAGACGCTGTGTTCAATGCCAAGCTCCTCGTGCTCCTCGACGCGTAATTTTACACGTGAAATGGGAACAGGAAAACAGGGACCACCGGAACAGGGACCACCGGACTCGGGACCACCGGAACAGGGACCACCGGACTCGGGACCACCGGAACACGGACCACCGGAACAGGGACCACCGGACTCGGGACCACCGGAACAGGGACCACCGGAACAGGGACCACCGGAACAGGGACCACCGGAACAGGGACCACCGGACTCGGGACCACCGGAACAGGGACCACCGGAACAGGGACCACCGGACTCGGGACCACCGGAACAGGGACCACCGGAACAGGGACCACCGGACTCGGGACCACCGGAACAGGGACCACCAGAACAGGGACCACCGGAACAGGGACCACCGGAACAGGGACCACCGGACTCGGGACCACCGGAACAGGGACCACCGGAACAGGGACCACCGGACTCGGGACCACCGGAACAGGGACCACCGGAACAGGGACCACCGGAACAGGGACCACCGGAACAGGGACCACCGGAACAGGGACCACCGGACTCGGGATACACACTCTGGGGACATCAGATACTTATTATACATCCTGTGAAAGGGCATTATACCACCCCTTTAAAACTGTGATCAAACAATCAAAAGTTGATTAAAGCTTCCTCAAAACATTGTTTCAGGCTCAAAGACTCACCATCCAAAGTCATTAGTAAACAAAAATAAATCTTCATCTATCTGTAAATGGCACAGTGTTTAAATCCATGTAAGTTGTTTGTATAATTCTGTTCATATGAAGCGAATGAAGAAAATATTTATAATAATAAAATTTAACACCTTACAAAAGGAAATAGAGAGAAAGGTCTACCTTTTTCTGAAGCACAGTATTCCTGTGATTTATCACCAGTCCGAGTGTTTTTGTCATGGCTCCAGCAGACTCTGTGTGCTTGTCAATCAGAAGACTACATGCATATTTGAAAGAATGTTTAAGGCTATAAAAAAGGAAGGAAATAATAAGTGTCATTTTGATAAGCACGTTTGTTGCCACCTAATAAGCAAAAAGAGGACGAGGCCTGGCTGACAGTGAGTGCGTTTACATGCACGTTCTTAACCTGATTATGCTTTAAAGGTGCAGTGTGTAATTTTTAGCGGCATCTAGTGATGAGGTTTGCGAATCGCACCCAACAGAAGTTACGGTGGCCAACAGGAAGTGATGTCGTCGTCTGAGACAGCAGAGAGTAGCCAGTTAAGCAATGTTTCTTTATGAAGAAAAAATTAAAAATTAGGTTTACTTAATTATTCAGTAAAACAATGTTATTTACATATCGTTTGTTATTATTGTTATTATTATTATTATTGTTACTTGTTCATCATTGTGTCAGTGTTTTATTCGCTGACTTTAGCAGCTTCTTTTCATGAAGAACAACATAGTGACGAAACGCATTTGTTCATTTAGGGCCACCGTAGAAACATGTCGATGTAAGGAGACCCGCGGTGTACTGTATATAGACAGAAACGGCTCATTCTAAGGTAATAAAAACATAACGGTTCATTATGTAAGGTCTTTATACACCACTGAAAACATAGTTATGTATATGATGTTGCATTTCTGTCAACAGATTTTCCTAAATATTACATTTATATATATTATTTTAAATAATATTTATTTTATTACATATTATTTTAAATATATTTTGGTACCTTTTTTTCACTATAGGGGAAGTTCAGCTTTTATATTTTCTGTGAATTAAAGACATTTTGTTAAAATTTTGAATCTGAATTCCTGTTATTGAACTGCACTTACATCAGGATTTGTTTTCATTTTCAGTTTGGCTGAGATGAGAGAGGAAAAAACAACTCCGTGCTGTTCTTAATTGAAGTAAAGAGACTATCTGATTATTTGTGTTATTATATTATTATATTATTTGTGTTATATTGATACGGCAAACCATGTGTAAAGCAAGTTTAACAAACCCTATATTTACAAAAGTATCAAGCGGATGCTCTGCTGGCCACAATGCTGTCATTTACTTTTACTGTAAATGAGAGACCTTACATTTAGATCCCATTACATGGTATAATCTAAATACAGTTTCTGCTCTCATAAAAATTCAATTGCCTGCGTTACATGTAGGATTTTAACTAAATTTTGTCAATTTAAAAGCTCAAATGAATGTTATGTAGTTGAGCACATAGTATATGTGTGTGTGACAGTACTGTTCTGTACATGGTGTGCAGACTGGATCAATCAATAATAAAATCAATTGTTGGCTATTAACTATTGAAATGGAAGTGTGCCTCATGTTGCTGGTACTGACTATTTGTAGCTTTGATTGTATTTTTGTGTTATCCTGCTCTATCTGTTCTTTCTGTTGTTCTTCCTCCTTTTCCTTCCCTTTATCCTTTCCCAATATCTATGAGCATCTCTGACTTTTGTCCCTGCTTCCAAGTAGCAGTCTGCAATCTGCAGCACAGTGCGACGCGGCACAAGTTTTGAGTGCAGTTGTGGGAGGTGAGATACTGATGTGTGCAAGAAGCCAGAGAAAGAAATGACTCGTGGGCTCTAACCCTAATTAACCCTAATTATCTAATAATAACTGCACACAGAAGTCAGTGACTGGAGATCTGAAGCACTGTGTTTGTGGAAATTGGAATAAATATCCTATAGTTCCTGAAATGAGACAGAATCTAACGGGAACGGGACGGAACAACTGCATAGACCTCTTACTATGGGCTTTTGTGGGCAGAAGAGGGACAAAACGTAAAAGTTTCAGGTGGGAGTGTGATAAAATATAACATACGTTTGACGGGAACGCTGCATAATCTTGCGGAAACGGGACTGAAAAATCCATCCCGCGCAGACCTCTTCTTCCAAGTGCTCTGCTTCATTAAATATATATATTTTTTTTAACATTTTGTCACTTTATAATGGCCAAAATCACTGTTAAGGACAATTCACACTGAACCAATAGACGCTGACCAACGAAAACACAGCACATCGAAGTTATAATCTATAATCATATCATTAACAATAAGTACTTTTGAAGTAAGGGATCGAATATTCAGCAACCTGAGCTTTATCATTTGTTCATTTGTATTATATGTTTTTTTATTTGTTGAACATCAATTAAATTTTTACCCTTAGATGGATTTCGGAGTTTTTTGTATGTCCTTATTTGGGGAACAGACACAGTCTCTATATGATGATATCTATGTGAAAGAGGCTCTATGTGATGGGATTTATCTGACCTTGGTGACGCGAGGCCGCTAGCAGACGGTCGGTTTAGCCAGTTTGTCTGCTTCCTGACCTGAGCCCCAGATTGTCATGTTTGAGCTCTAAGACTATGAGCCATATTACTAGAGAGAAGAGCAGCACCATCCCAGGAGGGATGAATACCATCTCTTTTCAACAGCTCAGGTTTGCCCCAAAAACTTTTCCAACTGTCTATGAACCACGACTATGAGACGTGACAAAATCAATCAAAAATCACAGCCAATCAGAAGAGCGTGTGGGCGGAGCTCAAGCCCCTGCCCCTTTTGTCTCAAAATGTATTGCGCCCTTTTCTGATAATTGTAAACAATAATAATTATTATTATAAATAGTATAATAAATAACAGACACACCCTTGCCACTAACAATAATAATACAAACAAATATTATATTAAAAAAAAAATTGGCGGAGAAGTGGTAGGCGGAGTTTCGTTTGCGGCGCCTCATACGCATTTAAAGGTTCTGGTAGCTACGCACTACGCAGCAGTTTCGCGCGAGTCTCTTCAAACGAGCAGCAGGTAACGTTTAAGCTAATACGGAAAATTACATTTATCCTACCATCACCATGCTACTCTAAAAGTTGCTGCAGCATGCGAGTTATTCTTAACTACAATAAAAGTATAACTCGATTTAAGACGCATTCTGAGTGACAATGTCATTCGTTTTTATCCAAGGAATAAAAGTGCAAGGGGAAATACATCTAACAGTTAGTTAAATTAAATCTTAAGTCCATGTCCAACTCTAAATTGTAAGGAACTTATATCTTTGATTTCATAGAAACGCTTTACAATAAGGTTCATTTGTTCATTACTCATGTATGAACTAACATGAACTAACCATGACCAACACATTTGTTACTGTAGGCTATATCTTAGTTAATACTACAACTGTTAATTGTTTATTTATGTTAAGTCACAGTCAGTGCATTAACTAATGACAACAAATACAACTTTTGATTTTAATGTTTTAGTAAATGCTGAAATTAATATTAACTAAGATTAATAAATGCTGTAGAAGTGCAGTTCATTATTAGCTAAATTTAACTAATGAAACCTTATTGTAAAGTGTTACTGATTCATGATAGCTAACACTGTCTTTCATACATACATAAAATTTACAACATCAACAAAACTAAAAAATAATTTTCCATAATTACCTTCTTGATTCTCACTGTTTTGATTGGTAAAGTAAATAATATTTAGTAATATTATCATAATTTCCCTATTTTCATTTGATGTGTTATGCATTCTAATAATTGTATCAACATATTTTCTTAGAATGCCAAGGAAATAAAGAATAAAAGCACAAAAAAAAATCAAGAAGTAATTATTTTTTTAGTGCCCTTTTTGGTCCCTCCGCCCCTGAGGAGGTCTGTGCCGCCACTGACGGCTGTTATAAATGATATTCAAACTCACATTAGACGCTTTTAACATTAAATAAAGTACATAATCACTACCCGAGATCATCATTGTCATAGTTTGTATGTTGTTCCAGGCCCGGCGTCACAGAAATAGAAACCGTTTCTAAAATAGGATTGTCGCATATCGCTATTATAACTGGTTAGGACAAAAACTCTGATTAACAAGGAAAAGATGTTTTTGTCACTGGCCTGGTCTGGACACGGTGTTACTCTCTGAATTCTAGGACTCAATGCAGAAATTTATCTATGTGCCACTTGTGTGTCATAAGTTTTTCACAAATTAAGCCACATTTTTAACATGATACAAATAATCCCTTTGGAATCCACACACGAGCATGTTCTTACATTTTAAAAGCGCAACAAGGAAATTTGGGAAGAAAGTGAAAGGAAATCATGTCAAAACAATTGAGAAATGTGGAAAAGATTCATTTTTGCGTTTCACAGAGAAAGGTTATATGCTACAATGAAAACGTGGGCTTGAGTGAGAAAAGATAAACAAGTGGTTGTGATTTGCTGCCTTTCTCCGTATCTTTTAAGTGGTAATAGGATAACCCTGGACACACGGGCCGCCTATCACACCGGCCCTCACACTCGACCTCTGTGTGAGCCAGAAAACACCCGCTTTGTTTGCTGCTATTGGGTCCTATGTGCCTTTCCGTAATGAAGTGACCTGAAATAATGGAAAGCACTCCGCCTCACTTGGATGATTTTTGCTGGGATAAGAGCAGGGATCCTGATTCCGAGACACAGTTCATTTCATTTTTCGCCTCTGATGAGATCTCCGTTATCTGATCAAATTGAACAGCCATTACCGGCTCTAGTTGAGGCAGGCTGACTGCTCCTAACAGAAATCCTATGCACTCCACTTTGTCAGCGTTTCTGAATTCATTGTCACCAGGGGTTGAGCTGGATGATAGGAATAATCTGGCACAACCAAGATTGACAGTTCATTTCAGAAATCAATATTTACAATTTACTTCTTTCAAAGTTCATTCTGGGAGAAGATTTCATATTATCCCTTTCCAAATAAGCTGATCATATCTCGACTGGGGTCTAAAATGGGTTTCCCAAAATGTGCATTTTTGGTAAAAATCAATGTCGGCGTTGTTGGCTTTAATCTGGCCTTTGATGACAGTAAATCTTTATCTTTTCAGTGGCAAGCGGCGGTAGGGTGCTGAGAACATTTCCTCTCAGAACAAAGGCCCTTGCCCCTGCAGACTCTACTCGACACATGGGGCCCTAATATAGCTGGACGTGCCTCCGACGGGTCATTAATCAGACCCGGTGACAGCCAGCTCTCCTCATCCAGCCCAGACACATGAAGAGAGAGAAACACATGGGTTATAGAGAGCCTGCTCTCGTTGGGGTTTCCTTCCGTCTCAAAGTCATCTACACAAATACAGGTTTGGTTATTCCTCGCTCCCTTGCAAACAGGATCTTGTAAAATGCTGTTGATAATCTAGAATTTGTTTTCATTTAATCCCCATTTTAAATCAGGATACTCTTAAATAAAAACAAATGTCTATTCATGTGTAGTTGTGAACTTAAAATCAGACCCTTCCTGCAAAACCATGGCTTTTTTTTTTCGTTATTTTTTTGCTTCAATCTCATGTCTTATTTTCAGACATGATCTATTTGCATCTGTAGATTTCAGTCTTTAAAGGTGGTGAGTTTGAGACTGAAATCTCCACTTTAGCAGCTTTACACACACAAAACTACAGGTTTATTCATATCTATATAGGTTTGTTCATAAATCGTTCACATGATTTATACAACATTTCATTCCTAAAAACATGAGGAAAATGTATTTGTTTTCTGTCTGTTGACAGTATTATTTCTGGAGTGATATAGAGAGAAATCCAGAATCCCCTCTGTAAAAACCTTTAACTCTAATATGTCAACAAAATCAAAAAAAAAATAATTATGAACCTGAATTCATCCAATGTTCAGATTTATGTTAAAGTGAGTATCATATTTAATCAGATAATGTCTCATTTGCATATTTAAACTTTCAGAAAACTTGTAATACAAAACAATTGAGTTGTGGATGTACTGTGATTAATAAACTAGGCAAAGTATATTGAAATCTATTAGTTATTTGCCCTTAAAGTTGTAACACTGATATCCACAGAAAACAAAGATAAATCCAAAGTTTATTAAACAAGTACTAACAAAAGAGCCAACAATGCGAGACAGTATGCTACACACAAACAATACCAGACAAAGAAGAACACAAGGAGGAACTTAAATACACTATGATGATGACGTGCAGGTGATCAGGTGATGGCTGATTGAGTGCAGGTGGGAATCATTAGGAATGCAGGGAAATGTAGTGCCATTGATGTATGTGACAAAAGGATACATCTATCCAAATTAGTCCACAAAAATGACTAACATATATATTATTCATTTTTGTAACATATGTGTCGTTGTCATGTTGGAGTCGTCAGAAATGAGTGTTTAATTAATATAACAGTAAACACATACAAAGTGCAGAAACCAGAAAACTAAAGGAAGTAAATCAGAAAAGCTAGCTAAATAAATACATTTTAGAATAAACCTCAAATTGCTATTTTCATTAGTTTGTGTAAAATGTTTGGGGAAAAAAGCTTAGAAATCCCCAAAAGTTTGGCTGAAGCACTGATATTTAAAAAATATGAAACACTTATTTTTTAAATGATTTGGTATGATGATCTATTACAAGACCATTTAAATATTGAGCTAATGCTTTTAAATACTATTGATTTTATTCTGGATTTCTGTTTAATTGAAGTGCAAGGTTCTACATTCATCTTTTACAACACATTCCAAAAAATCAAATAGAATCAGATCAAAGTAGAATGGTGTGGATCACAAGTTTCTGTATAGTGAAACTGCTGCTGGGATTTCCATTTTTGTAGACTGATGTTTGTGTGGAACACCTGCATTGGAATATATTTCTGAACACTAGGTGTCACTGACACACAAGCAGGTGCACAGCTGAGACATGCAGAAGTGTGATTGAGGAGAATGCTATTATAAAAGACCCTAACCCTGATCTAATGCTGTAATAAAAGACCCTAACCCTGATCTAATGCTGTAATAAAAGACCCTAACCCTGATCTAATGCTGTAGTAAAAGACCCTAACCCTGATCTAATGCTGTAGTAAAAGACCCTAACCCTGATCTAATGCTGTAATAAAATACCCTAACCCTGACCTAATGCTTTAATAAAAGACCCTAACCCTGACCTAATGCTGTAATTAAAAGACCCTAACCCTGACCTAATGCTGTAATAAAAGACCCTAACCCTGATCTAATGCTGTAATAAAAGACCCCAACCCTGATCTAATTCTGTAATAAAAGACCCTAACCCTGATCTAATGCTGTAGTAAAATACCCTAACCTAATGCTGTAATAAAATACCCTAACCCTGATCTAATGCTGTAATAAAAGACCCTAACCCTGATCTAATGCTGTAGTAAAAGACCCTAACCCTGATCTAATGCTGTAATAAAATACCCTAACCCTGACCTAATGCTTTAATAAAAGACCCTAACCCTGACCTAATGCTGTAATTAAAAGACCCTAATCCTGATCTAATGCTGTAATAAAAGACCCCAACCCTGATCTAATTCTGTAATAAAAGACCCTAACCCTGATCTAATGCTGTAGTAAAATACCCTAACCTAATGCTGTAATAAAATACCCTTACCCTGATCTAATGCTGTAGTAAAAGACCCTAACCCTGATCTAATGCTGTAATAAAAGACCCCAACCCTGACCTAATGCTGTAATAAAAGACCCCAACCCTGATCTAATGCTGTAATAAAATACCCTAACCCTAACCTAATGCTGTAATAAAAGACCCTAACCCTGACCTAATTCTGTAATAAAAGACCCTAACCCTGATCTAATGCTGTAGTAAAATACCCTAACCTAATGCTGTAATAAAATACCCCAACCCTGATCTAATGTTGTAGTAAAAGACCCCAACCCTGATCTAATGTTGTAGTAAAAGACCCCAACCCTGATCTAATGTTGTAGTAAAAGACCCCAACCCTGATCTAATGTTGTAGTAAAAGACCCCAACCCTGATCTAATTCTGTAATAAAATACCCTAACCCTGACCTAATGCTGTAATAAAATACCCCAACCCTGATCTAATGTTGTAGTAAAAGACCCCAACCCTGATCTAATGTTGTAGTAAAAGACCCCAACCCTGATCTAATTCTGTAATAAAAGACCCCAACCCTGACCTAATGCTGTAATAAAAGACCCTAACCCTGACCTAATGCTGTAATAAAAGACCCTAACCCTGACCTAATGCTGTAATAAAAGATCCTAACCCTGATCTAATGCTGTAATAAAAGATCCCAACCCTGATCTAATTCTGTAATAAAAGACCATAACCCTGATCTAATTCTGTAATATAAGACCATAACCCTGATCTAATGCTGTAATAAAAGACTCTAACCCTGATCTAATGCTGTAATAAAAGACTCTAACCTACTGATGTAATAAAAGACCCTAAGCCTAACCTAGTGATGTAATAAAAGACTCTAACCTAATGATGTAATAAAAGACCCCAACATTTATCTAATGCTGTTATAAAAGACCCTAACTCTAATCTTATGCTGTAATAAAAGAAGTTGGAATTTTCCAAAACCTTAACCCGCCAGAACCATTGGATCAAACCCTATTATTCTAAGGATTATATATAAAGGATCATACATAAACTAATTATCGTAATATTCAACATAAATAGTTAATTTAAAATAAAAATTTAAAATTTGTACATCTTAAGCCAAGGCGTTTTCTATATTTCCTTTAGGCATCCCTACCCATCAACAACATTTCCGCAGATCAGGACTTCAGAGCACTTATTAGAAGCATGGATCACTTCCTGAGAGCCTTCCATCATGCCCAACAGCTAAAAATTCAATCAGAAGAAAATCGACAGCCGCAACGGATGTCCACAATGGCAAACAGGATCTCAGTTGATATTAGACCCGCAGTATCCCACAACGGAACTCCTAATTGATGGCAATGCTAGAAACTGGCTACATGTAGGGGTCGAAATCCTTGACCAACACTACCAGGATACATTGGCGACAACTCGATCCAAAATCCTTTCCTCTTCTCGAGTCCGTTGGGATTAAGCTTGAGGTATTGCGATCAAGTGGTCCCGCAAACGTATTACCACAATTCAGGAAAACACTACTGAACTGGCCACTCAAGAAATCTCTACCCTTATCAAACAAAAAATAAACATAGAAAACACCCCTCAAACCAACCAACAAGAAAACACCACACCAACTCCAGAACAAATCGTCGGAACAAGCAGGACTATCTTCCACTCAACCAAATAATAATATTTGAAAAAAAATAAGAAAAAACCCCACCTAGCAATCCATTACCCACCCCCAACTACAAAGTAATCCATTACCCATCCCCAACTACAAAGCCTCATCACCTTCTACACCACAGCATTCCCAAGGATTCCCCACCATCCCTATTTTACAAACCCCCCAGCAGGCCCAATGCCCGCCTGTTCTCTCTGGTGACAATCAAGATTCAAGGCCCAAGACCCCCGATCCTTTGATGACAGGTCTGAACAGCTCCCCTAGACAGGGTGAACTTCGGATGAACTTCCAGTCTGAGGCTCCTCCTCAGGCCATCAGCCGACACACCAGACACGCAACACCATGGAAACAAATACCAAAACTGGGCCCTATCTCCAAGCAGAACCATCTTGTTCGTAGGAGACTCCAACCTCAGTTGCGCCTCCCCACGGTTAGTAATCCAA
Source organism: Siphateles boraxobius (assembly GCF_051911475.1). Classification (NCBI taxonomy): domain Eukaryota; kingdom Metazoa; phylum Chordata; class Actinopteri; order Cypriniformes; family Leuciscidae; genus Siphateles; species Siphateles boraxobius. The sequence goes on from NW_027508835.1 coordinate 271,318, forward strand.
ATCTAGAGGTAGACAGTTACCCGGGTGCTAAACTGGTAATGGCTTACAACATCATCAAATACAAGACACCGTTGTCCCCAGAGGGGGGCCTGAACCATAGCGATCAAGGAAACCCCACCATCCTGAGAAAATGCATAGAACGCCTTGTGGGAGCAACCCACCAAACCTTTCCAAATGCAGTAATCAGCATCTCTCTCGTAAACTATGAAAAGAGAATGTCAAAGCAAGCCATCAACAACATCAGATACCTTTTTGACGCAACCAAGGATACGGGCTTTAGCATCCCATTTCTGAACTGGGATCAGTTCAAAACAGGCAAGGACAGAATCCATTGGACCCCGGAAACCGCCACAGGCATTATGAACCATTGGCTCACTTTTTTAGACTAAATGTTACACTCATGGCCAAAGAACCAATTACAAACCAAACGGTAGTAAACCTCTCACAAATTGTTACCTTAACACCAACCCAGATCAAACTTTTGGATAAGGCCTATCATTCATCCCCTCCCCGTAACCAAAACACACGATCGTCAGAACCTACTTGCGGACCTGACCAACTTCCACAAACAAATCCAAAAAGCTGAATCTCCCAGCTCCCAGCTTCTCAGAGAAATCAGATTGGTTACCACCACCTCAAAGATTATATTTCTGATTCACCGCACCTGCACATCATCAACTACTCACAATATAAAGAGACACTTCCCCTTCACTTCCTTGTTTGGTCTCGTCCTTACCTGACGTACAGACTCTTCTACTTACCTGAGGATCACTTACCTGAACTTCACCCTCGTATCTCTGATCGCCAGTCATCCGTCTTCTGTCTTCTGTCTCCCGTCATCAACCTGCCGTATCCTGTTCCACCTTCTGCAAACAGAAATCCATATTATCATCCAACTAAGTACTATATCCAGTTCTGATTCTCCACTGCAAACTTACCAGTCTCCTCTGCTGTTCCACTCCGTGCCTCTGTTCAATAAACTACCTTTTCACTATTTATCTGTCTGCTTCTCTCTGTACTGTGACAGAAGACCAGAACAAATGCAGAGCCCCACAGAGACCGCAATGAATCGCCCAGTCGATCCGTTTGCAGATCTGGTTAATGCAGTCCGGTTATCCGTTCAACCATCTACATCGGATAACCCACCATTGACGCCAGTCATCAGATTCTGCGCGATTACGTAACGCACAGAGCACAGAAAAAACATACACCTCAGTGAGCGCGCTAAATACAAAAACATCTCCCAGCATCGTTTCTTTTTGGATATAAACACTACAAATTGACCATATTCATACAAGACGATTTGCTCTACGCATAACAACTGGAAAGGGATATCGGACACGACCATCACAACCTCGAACTTCATTCACCACGTCTAAAAGTAAGCTATGTGGCTTGTTTAACCTGTTTGTTATAGTTAAAGCCAAATATGTCGCTCTTTCCAATGACGAAAAACAGCATAGAAAACTGTTAATGATGTTTTGTCCTGTTTTATGTTTCTCTTGAAGCAGGGACAGATGTTATAAGGGGGTTGGGGGGCAATGTGAGCAGAATTAATATGCACCCAAAATTCAAGATGTGGAAAAAATTTCCCTATATGAGTTATTTTTATATTTATAACATATGATATTAAAAAATATTTCCAGAATATTGGCGCGATTGCAAATGTGATAATGATGTTATACAACGGTCCAGTAAACAAACAGTGAATATAGTGGTGTGACATTTTAGACGTAATATTGTAAATATTCTCTGTTTTTGCTCTATTTCTCCAATGACAGTAGTTTCAAACAAGCCACAGAAAAAGAGTAAATCCGGGGTTTTTGTGACTGAGTGACCTAGTTGCTTATTTCCAGATTGAATCTGCTGCTTTGAACGAATCAGTTGAATTAATGCTTCTATGACTCGTACAGTAAGACATTGATTTGGCGCCACCTATTGGCGGTTTTAATTTCATAATTAAAAAAATATAATTTATTATTTTTTAGCATCTAATTTTATCTATATTAAAATGATTATATTTAAATAATTAATCTCATAACATTATTTATGGGGTTGTAATTGCAGTGTAAATGCAAGGATAGAAAACAAATTGTTAGAACATTGAAAAAAATGCCCCTGGAAATCAATTTAAGGGGTCAAATATGGGCTATTAATGGGAAAGTTAATGTCTGGGTGATATTGCATAAAAAAAATATATAAGCAAAGTTAAACATATGACATTTACTATACAAGCAATATAATTAATGCATCACACTTGTGAATTTGCCTTCAAATGTATTATCTTCAACATTTTTCATATAATTGTTATTATAATCATAATAATTCCAAATTTTGATAATCATAAATACATGCTGTAATAAATTATAAAAATATTATTAATATTACGATATAAATGTATAAGAAAGGTAATCAAGGTAATCTAAAATAAATAAGGTTGAGGCCAATATAAACTTTTTTTCTGTTTGGTATTGTAACTTGACTTGGATTTGACTTGACCCTTAGCAGGACTCGACTTGACTTGCTTGAAGTGAACCATTGACTTGACTTGACTTGGTTGCATGTACATGCGACTTAGACTTGCTTGAGACTTGATGGTATGGGACTTGAGACTTACTTGTGACTTGAAAATGTGTGACTTACTCCCACCTCTGCGCGATACAGTGGGCTCAGTCACTGTGGCAATCCAATGCCACAGTTATCACCTCACTATCCGCTTTCTTCACCCACTTCAATGAAGTTTTTGGTCAAACCGCATCAGATCTATCAGTTCATGACCAGTTGTTCAACCTTCGTCAAGCCAAGAATTCTGTCAGCGATTATGCTCTCCAGTTTTGTACCCTTGTGGCCACTAGCGGCTGGAACACAACTGCACTTCTCACAGCCTTCCCTCATGCACTTGATGCAGATATCCGTCAACTAATGGTCATATATGACGATGCTATGGGAATAGAAAACTTCATCCAAAAAAACATCTGAATCTCTCAATGTCTCACTGCCGGCTCTCTTCTGAATACTGCTGCATCTCCTCCGCCCTCGGCACCACCAGTCGCCCTTCCAGCAATTGAACCCATGGAAGTAGACTCTTACCACCTAACTCATGCGGAGCATCAACGGAGGATCCTCAACCAGCTATGCCTATACTGCGGGAGAGAAGGTCACATTATCACCGCCTGCCCTGTTCAACTACCATGCCCGGCGGTGAGTACTATTCAATTTCCACCTCAAATAAATACTCTATCTCATATTACTGTGCATGTTCACAACACCAACCTCACAATAACCCGGGACACCGGAGAAATCCTGTAGTGGAGTGATGCCTGCTTCCAATCCTGTCCCTCTTCAGTCCAGAAACCATCAAAATCTCGCTCTCCTTCATGCACAACTCCTGATCAACCATCACTCTCCATCAACTCCACCTCCATCGAAAATCCAGAGGTGGATCACCAGGTGGAGATCCCTCCTGAATACTGGGCATTCCAGGATGTCTTCAGTAAGCGGTTGGCAACCCAACTTCCACCACATCGGCCATGCGACTGTGCAATCGACCTACTACCTGGGGCTACTCTGCCCAAAGGCAGAATATATCCACTGTTCATCCCGGAACAGAAGGCCATGGAGCAGTATATCCAAGAGGCACTCCAACAACAATTCATTCGTCCATCAACATCCCCTCCCGCTTCGAGCTTCTTGTTTGTCTCCAAGAAGGACGGAGACTTGAGGCCATGCATAGACTACCGTCACCTCAATTTTCACACGGTCTAACCCTAACCATACAACTATCCACTTCCTCTGGTCCCAGCCACCCTGGAACAGCTGAGAGGAGCATGCATTTTTTTCCAAGCTGGACCTGCGGAGCGCATACAACCTAATTCGTATACGCCGAGGAGATGAATGGAGGACTGCCTTCATTACCCCTTCAGGTCTTTATGTCAGTTTTTCAGTTTGGTCTACTGCCAAGGTTGCTGTGGCCACTGACTGTGTACGAGGTTTCTTTGACAACAGTGGATAAGCTGGAAGCGTTAATAAGTTCATACATGAGGAAATGGTTGGGAGTTCCACGCTGCCTCAGCAGAGTGGGACTTTATAGTAAAGGAGTACTGCAGCTGCCAGTCTCTGCTTTAACCGAGGAGTTTAAGTGTGCCAAGGTCAGACTGGAAAGGACTTTAGCAGAGTCACGCGACAAATGTGTAAGGGAGGCAGCCCCTGTGGTAAAAACTGGTAGAAAGTGGTCAGCAAAGAAATCTGTAGTAGAGGCAAAGGCTGACCTTCAAATTGGGGATATCGTGGGACAGGTAGAGCCTGGAAGGGCTCAGTTTAGCTCCTCCTAAATGGCACAAGGCAGGCCAAGCTCAAAGGAGGAACCTGGTAGTCAACGAGGTGCGAAAGCAGGAGGAGAGGATGAGATGTATAAAGGCCATTTCCCAGGCCAAGCAGGGAGAGTGGATGAGATGGGAGAGTGTGGAACAACGAAACATGGGCTGGCAAGACCTTTGGTCAATGGAAGAGAGTAGGATCAGTTTCCTTATTAGGTCAACATATGATGTTCTCCCATCACCGCAGAACCTAAACCTCTGGGTAGGAGAGGATCCCTCTTGTCCTTTGTGTTCATCACCTGCCACATTAAGGCACATTTTGACAGGATGTAAGGTGGCTCTTAGCCAAGGTCGGTTTACTTGGCGCCATGACCAAGTATTGCGATGTTTGGCTTTAGCATTGGAAGGCAAGCGTAGTATGAACAATAAGTTGCCGCCTGTTCTAGCAAAACATTACACGCAGAAGACAATATTCCTCCGCCCAGGCGAGCAACCACCAAGAAAAGGTGCTAACACCAATTCTCGCCCAGCACAACTGGAAGCTGCTAGGGACTGGAAGATGCTGGCTGATCTTGATCAACGGCTTATTTTTCCACCTGAGATTGCAACCCCTAACCTACGACCAGATATTGTTTTGTGGTCTGGATCAGCACGCATTGTTCAACTGATAGAGTTAACAGTTTCATGGGAGGATGCGGTAGATGAGGCATATGAGAGGAAGAAATTGCGGTATGCTCATCTGGCCACTGAAGCAGAACAGCGAGGATGGAGAGTCCAGGTTTATCCAGTGGAAGTGGGTTGTCGAGGTTTTGTGGCACACTCTACAACCCGGTTCCTCAGAGACGTCGGATTCAGTGGTCAAGAGTTGCGTCGCACAGTAAAGAACTTATCTGAAGCAGGAGAAAGGAGCAGCAACTGGCTGTGGTTGAGACGGAAAGATTCTAGCTGGCTGAGTACAGGCCGCCATGCTACGGTTTCATAGAATTCTTGAAAACTTGAAGGGTGTTGGTTTATTTGTATAGGTTGTATAGTATTTACAGTCATTACGTTCCTCTGTATATTGCGTGAATGACGGGTGGTTGGGCAGATATTGTGATTTGCGGTAGGTGGTATGCCATACGGAACCATTGCCACTGAAACTGCATATTAACGCACCAGTGGGGCTCGACAGCCTTAGTCAAACGGGTTGGCGCGTATGGTTGGGTTGCGGAGAGATTGTGAGATTGTGGTTAGGTCTCAGCAGCACTGTTGATTTATTTGTAGAGGTTGTATAGTATTTACAGTCATTACGTTCCTGTGTATATTGCGTGAATGACGGGATGTTGGGCAGATATTTTGTTTTGCTGTAGGTGGTATGCCATACGGAACCATTGCCACTGAAACTGCATATTAACGCACCAGTGGGGCTCGACAGCCTTAGTCAAACGGGTTGGCGCGTATTGTTGGGTTGCGGAGAGATTGTGAGATTGTGGTTAGGTCTCAGCAGCAAGAGGGAAGTAGAGGTCAGTAAGCTGGGCTGAGTTGAGTGGGGGACGGAGGGGGGTGACTCTGGGACGCCAGAGTCACTGTCGAGCCCTCTTGAGGTGTCGTGGGCTAGTCGACGAAACACTGAGGACGGAAGGTGCCCACTTGAAGACCCTAGAGATGTTCCCTACTCTGCTCAATCCAGAGGGTTGTTATGGGGGGGCCGCACTGTGGTTGCAGCCGTTGTGTGTGCTGATGCGCAAATACACTATTAACACCAGACAGAAGGAGATTGCAACTGCTGGAGGACTGGAGTAATATGATCCCCGGGCCTGGTGCGGGTAAGCAGCCTTGCAGCAGAATTTTGGACATACTGCAGCCTATTTAGGATTTTTTCCGGAATGCCGAGAAATAGAGCATTGCAGTAGTCAAGCCTTGATGTGATAAATGCATGTATAAGTGTTTCTGCTGCAGATGAGTTGAGCGAGGGGCGTAGTTTGGAGATACTTTTGAGATGAAAGAAAGATGTTCTGGTGATATTTTTAATATGTGACTCAAAAGAAAGAGTAGAATCAAAGATTACGCCCAGATTTCTGACTTGCGCAGAAGTTGTAGTGAAATAGCCAGGGATAGATAGCTGCAGATGTTTAAGTTTTTTTAGAATATTGGGGGAGGAAATAAGAATAGCTTCTGTCTTATCTTGATTAAGTTTGAGAAAGTTTTGAATCATCCAGTTGTTAATGGCATTTAAGCAGCTAACCAGATTGGATAATGACAATGTGTGAGTGGGATTTGTGTGAATGTAAATCTGAGTGTCGTCTGCATAACAATGGTAATTGATACCATAATGTTGTATTATCTGGCCAATAGGAAGGATGTAAATTATGAACAGCAGGGGACCTAGGACAGAACCCTGGGGGACACCGTGTCAGAGGGGTGGATTTGGAGATCTGCAATTCCCAATTGAAACAAACTGTTGTCTATCAGTGAGATATGATTTGAACCAGGACAGTGGAACACCAGTGATACCAAGCAAGGTCTCCAATCGAGAAAGTAAGTGGTTGTGACAGACAGTGTCAAAGGCAGCTGTAAGATCGAGAAGAATGAGAATACTGACATGGCCCGAGTCAGCGGCCAACAGGAGGTCGTTGACTACCTTAACCAGGGCAGTCTCAGTACTGTGCATGGCCCTGAAACCAGACTGAAACTTTTCCCAAAAGCCATGACAATGGAGGTACTCTTGGAACTGTTTGGCAACTGTACGTGTTGTGGTTTTCAATCTTTCTGAAAAATAACTTCGCAGAGATCTTTGATGCCAGAAATAATTAGACTTTATTTTCGAACGCCGTCCCGTTCCATAGAACGGCGCTCTAACGCTCTCTGGCCCTCTGGCCTTCCAGTGCGCTCCCGAGTATCTTTTGGTTCAGAGTTATATACATACTTCTTCTTCCAAAGAAGGTAACACACCCTATAGATAGTTTTGGGTAAAGGTCTTTTACCATGTGACTTCTCAGAATAGAATTTTCTGCAGCAAACAACATTCCATTCAAGGTCTTTCACATACACAGAGTAAATCCAAAGTCACAGACAGAAGAAATAATTGTGTCCAAATATATAGCAAAATTACTTGTTTTCTAAATAATAAAATCTTCTACATACGTTCAAGGAGCTTAGCAATGAACGGAAGGTTAGAGATGGGCCGATAGTTCTTAAATCCTCTACAGCTGCCCCAGGCTTTTTCAAAACTAGCGATAGCTAGTTAGCTAGCGATAGCTAGTGATAGCTGCTGTTTTGAGCGACATAGGAACAGAGCCCAGAGCGAGAGAAGAGTTTATTATTTGAACCAAGAGGGGGCAGAGGACAGATAGGCAGACCTTAACCAGAGGGGTAGGCATAGGGTCAAGGAGGCAAGTGGTAGGCCTAGACTTACTGACAAGGTCAAAAACAAATTTTGCTGCGGAAGAATTCAAGGAATTCACAACAGAGTTTGGCGATGGGGTAAGTGGAAAAGTTATATTAGGTTTGGTTAACTTATTAATACTGGAGAAAAGGGCTCTCGGATTGTTATAACCTCTGTCAATGATGGTGGTGTAATACATCGTCTTAGCCTGGTTGAGAGACTCTTTGTAAGTGGTGACATGATCACTGTATGCCAGGGCATGGATGGTTAGGCCAGTCTTCCGACTAAGTCGCTCTAGCTGACGTCCAGCCGCCTTCATTTTACGAAGCTCAGGTGTAAACCATGGAGCAGAGTGAGTGAAGGAGACTAGGCGTGTCTCCAGGGGTGCAAGAAGATTGAAAGAGTCAGCAAGATGTGTGTTGTACAGGAGGACTAAGTCATCAATACAAACATCCAATGGCTCCATGATGGATTTCAAATTTAGAGTGTCTAACAGAGCAGCTGTATTAATATTCTTAATGTTCCTATATGTGATGGAGCGAGAGTCACGTTGGCGATGTAGAGGCTCAGGGACAGCAAGATTGAACATAATGGCTCTATGGTCAGACACAGAAAGGTCTTTAGGACACACCTTAGTTGGCATGATGCCAGCGGTGCACACAAGGTCTAATATATGGTTTTTTGAGTGGGTAGGGAAATCAACATGCTGAGTGAGGTCAAAACAGTCTAACAGATTCAGAAATTGTACAGCAAAATTACAGTTTCCAGAATCTACATGTATATTGAAATCGCCAAGCACCAGGATGGATGAGTACATAGGACTAACAGATGCGAGTAATTCAGAAAATTCCTTAATAAAAACAAAAGACAAATTTTGGAGGCCGATAAACAAGTAATAACAGAAGCGGTAACCCACCAGTGAATTTCAAGGCTAGACTTTCAAATGATGCATAATTCTGCACAGGCACCGATACAACCCTATAGCCGGAACGGAAGACCACAGCAAGGCCACCTCCTCGGCCAGTTAAACGTGGCTTAGCAACAAACTCATAAGCAGGAGGAGTAGCTTCATTCAATGTAATAAGATCATTTGGTATCTGCCAAGTTTCAGTCAAACAAAATAAATCAATACCAGCATCAGTAATGACATCATTGATAAAAGGTGCTTTGTTGTTAAGAGACCTCACATTAAACAAGCCAAACTGCGCATTCCTAGAGGCAGGGTAACCCAGAGAGGCTTTTATCAGTTTTATGGAGTGTAAGTTCTCAAAGTCGACAGTTCGCCCCGCAATAGGCGACGTTTCTCTACGAGACAAACTCCACAATGAATCGATGTTGTTAGAATGGTGGTAGCGAGCAAACTTCCGACCAGAGCCCCTATGTAAATATTTGGGACAACGCAACAGACCAAGATGTTGGTGTGCACGTAGAGTGATTGGAATTTTATAGACTTTGTTCCCGAGGTGGTGGAGATAAGTTGACGAGTATCTTAATGCCATGCCAGAGTCACAGAGGAGCCCATGCGTATAATTAGGCTCTCTGTAGCATAAGTATTCTGGCCCATAGACAAGAAACCAGAACAGCGTCACAATTGTTAAATGCATTAGGAAGGGATATGTGTTGAACACCATTTAGCTCAGTCCAAACAAGTGTACCAAACCCAACAGCAAATAGCCATGCACTCAGACCCAACCCCTATAAACTTAACACGTTAGCCAACAGGGCAACCACTTTGCACTCTAAGGGACAAGCAACGGAGGTTGGCAACTCCCTCTTGTAGCAACAACAGTTCGAATAGGCAAAAACTCTCTTACAAAGCAAAGCAAGCAGAGACTTACCAACGAACGGTGTTAGTGGATCACTCCTGAGAGGGCTCGCATAAAGCAAAATGGGGGAGGGCCTTGGCAGCTGCCCGTCAGTTTGGCAAACACTTAGCAGTCTTGACCAGGCCAAAGAATCCAAGCAGATGAGTGAAATAATTCCACGTTTAAGTATCAGTCAATATGCATAGTACGTTAGGTCTCCTAGCCGGGTCTAGTGATCCGGCATGAAGTGAGCAAGCAAATAAGAAATGAGAAAGCCTCCAGGGAAACAGGGCTCAATCCAGCGCCTGCTACAGTGATGCTATGCTGTGACGCTATCACAGATCCGGTAACGTTTGAAGATCCAGTCAGTTTGGGAAACACTAGCAGTCTTTACTGAGCCAAAACGAGTCAAACAATCCAAGCAGATGAATGAAATAATTCCACGTTTTGGTATCAGTCAATATGCGTAATGTAGTAGGTCTCCTGGCCGGGTTTAGTAGTCCAGCACGAAATAAGCAAGCCTCCAGGGAAACAGGGCTCGGTCCATGCGGTGGCTACAGTGTTGTTATGCTGTGATGCAATCACAGATCCGGTAATGTTTAAAATAGCGCACGAAACATAAAACAAAACATAAAACAAATATATTGTGAACAAACAAACAAAAACACCGGAGAGTAGCGGCAGCCAAACGCGCCAGCGTTCACTCGAGACCCGGATGACCCACTGTGCGAAGGGACGAAGGCCAATAAGGACTTTTTAAGTGAACTTGCTGTACTAATGGGCGACTTAGTCACGAGGCATGACAAAATATTGCTTCTGGGTGATTTCAATGTTCACGTTTGCTGTCCTTCTAAACCATAGTCTACTGATTTTCTAAATCTGATTGAGTCCTTTGATTTTATTCAGTGGGTTTCTGGTCCAACGCACATCCACGGCCACAACCTTGATCTGATTTTAACTCATGGCTTCTCTATTTCAAACATAGAAATCAGTAGGGCATCTTTCTCTGACCACAGGCCTGTACTTTTTACTGTCCCTCTTACTGGTCGTATACTTAGAAACCCATCGCTGGCACGCTTAACTCGCTGTCTTACTCAACGTTCTAGTAGAGAATTTTCTGCAGCCTATCATGATGTACGTAACTGTTTGGAGTCTAACTCTACTCTGCATAACCTGGATGCTAATGCACATCTTAATCTTTTCAATTCCACCTGTGCAGATATTATGAATTCTATTGCGCCCTTGAAGTTTAAAAATCATAAGCCGCACCAGTGCCCTGGCATACTGACACTACACGCACCCTTAGACGGGTATGTAGACGGGCTGAGCGCAAATGGAAAAAGGACCAATTGCAGATCTCTTATGAAATCATGAAAAATTCTTACAATTTGTTTCAGAAAGCTGCAAAGCCTGCTAAATGTAATTATTTTTCTGAACTTATCACTGAAAATTGTCATAAACCTCAAGTTCTTTTTTCCACTATTAACTCTGTTTTAAATCCTTCTGTGCAATCTATTTTAGAGCCCTCTACTGAATTAAAGGATTCAGTTTTTATTCAATTAAAATCACTCAATTAAAATCATACTTGGCTGTAAATTCTCTGTATGAAACTTTTCAATCCGGTTTTAAAGCTTTACACAGCACTGAAACTGCCCTTTTAAAAGTTTCAAGTGATATTTTCACAGAAACTGATTCTGGTAAATCCATTGCTTTAGTTTTATTGGATCTGAGCGCCGCCTTTGATTTAGTTGACCATGAGATCCTGTTGCGACGTCTGGAGATATCTGTAGGCTTTCGTGGCGCAGTCTTACAGTGGTTTCGTTCCTATCTGACCAACAGATATTTTAGTGTTCGTATTGGTCATCAGTCCTCCTCTAGTCTACCTCTAAATTGTGGAGTCCCACAGGGATCAATCCTCGGCCCGGTATTGTTTATCCTGTATATGCTACCTCTGGCCTCCATTTTTAATAAACACGGAGTATCCTTTCATTTATACGCTGATGATACTCAGATCTACTTTCCGTTAAAACATAACGACAAAAATGGTTTACAATCCCTGTTGGCCTGTTTAGATGAACTTAAGCTTTGGCTGTCAAGTAATTTTCTAAATTTAAATGAAAATAAAACCGAAATCATTTTATTTGGGCCGTGGGAAAACGTCTCGGGTTATGACTATAACCCTTGTTCCCTGAGAAGGGAACGAGACACTGCGTCGAGAATCGACTCTTTGGGGACGCTCCCTTAGCGTGCGTCTCTGAAGTATGAATGAAACTATTCCAATCCTGATTGGTGTTGCGTCATGAAGTAACATGTGACGGCATAACCGGATGCATAAAAGCGACGCCGGCACACACACACACTAGCCTTGCGATGAAGCTAGACGCTCTCAGGCCCAGAGGGGCGTGGCAGGACGACGTAGTGTCTCGTTCCCTTCTCAGGGAACAAGGGTTATAGTCATAACCTGAGACGTTCCCTTTCGAGGGAACTAAACACTGCGTCAAGAATCGACTCTTTGGGGAACGAATGCCCACTAGGCCACGCACCGAAAACAGGCCTGCCCAGGAGTGAAACTGATTCAGGCACTCAGCAGGACGAGAGCACACGTGCGCCAGGCGTACTGGGGAGGTGCAGACTATAGAACCTAATAAAAGTGTGTGGGGTAGCCCAACCGGCTGCTTCACAGATCTCCTGGAGGGGAACTCCCGAGAGGAGGGCCCTAGAGGACGCCATGCCTCTAGTAGAATGAGCCCTAATGGCCAGAGGTGAAGGCAAATTGCGCACCTCATAAGCCAAGGCAATAGCCTGCACAATCCAAATTACTAATGGTTTGCTTGGATGCCGGGAGCCCTCTCCTAGGTGACCCGAAACACACTAACAGTTGATCCGACCTCCTCCAAGAAGAGGACCTCTCGAGATAAATACTCAAAGCTCTGACGGGGCAGAGCAAATGAAGCTTCTCTTCTTCTGCCGACACATGAGGTGGAGGATGGAAAGCCTGAAGGGTCGTAGACCTAGCCGTATTAGCAGGCACTTTAGGCACATAGCCCGGTCTCGGGTGCAAAAAGGCCTTAACCTTGCCAGGGGCAAACTCCAAGCAAGCTGGTGTCACTGCCAGGGCTTGGAGATCTCCCACCCTCTTAAGAGAGGTGATGGCTAAGAGAAAGACCAATTTGTAGGTAAGATCTTTAGGCGAAGCCGACTGAAGAGGTTCGAAGGGGGCCAGGGATAACCCTTCCAGAACCACTGCCAGGTCCCAGGCAGGAACCCTGGACCTGGTTGTCGGTCTCATCCTCCAAGTACCACGGAGAAAACGAATGACCAGCTGGTGCCTCCCCAGAGGCCCATCACTTAATGGTGCGTGGAAAGCCGCAATGGCAGCCACGTACACCTTAAGCGTGGAAGGGGAGAGACCCGCAGAGAAACGATCTTGTAGAAACTCCAGAACTGAAGCCACCGGGCAGTTAACTGGGTCTAAATTATGTTCTCTACACCAAGTGACGAAAACATTCCACTTGAGGCCATATAATCTCCTAGAAGACTGAGCCCTAGAGCTAAGTATGGTTTCAACCACCCCGGCTGATAGACCAGCGTTTAGGTACTGAACCCCCTCATAGGCCAGGCCCACAGTTTCCACAGCTCTTGGTGAGGGTGGAAGATTGTGCAAGATTGGGTGGAAGACAATAGATCCCTCCTCAGAGGAATCTGCCATGGCTGAGCTATCAGGAGCGAAATTATGTCTGAAAACCATACTCGGGTCGGCCACATTGGAGCAACCAGAAGTAGACTGATGCCCTCCTGACGGACCCTCTCCAGGACTGCCGGAAGCAGAGCGATCGGGGGAAATGCGTACAGGCGAAGCCTCGGCCAGGCCTGTACCATGGCATCCAACCCCAGTGGGGCTGGATGTGAGAGGGAGAACCAAAGTGGGCAGTGGGACGTCTCTCGAGACTCGAATAGATCCACTTCCATGGGCCCAAACCTCTCCCATATCAACTTCACCACATCTGGATGAAGTCTCCATTCCCGAGCCTCAGCCCCTGCCTCGACAGGATGTCTGCTCCCTGATTCTGAACCCCCGGAATATACATAGCTCTGATAGACAGTATTTTCCCTTTGGACCAGAGAATAACCTGATGCCCCAGTCTGCACAGAAGGCGCGATCTGAGTCCCCCTTGTCATTTCAGATAAGCTACTACTGATGTATTGTCCGATCGTACTAGGACATGGTAACCATTGATGTCTGGAAGGAAGCTCCTCAGAGCCCTGAACACAGCCAACATCTCTAGACAATTTATGTGGCAAAAATGATGATGGTCCTGCCACAGACCCCTGGCAAAGCGGCCGTCCATGACCGCGCCCCAGCCAGTGAGGGAGGCGTCTGTCGAAACGTTTTTCCGGCGACATGACGCTCCTAACACTGGCCCTTGGGACAGGAACCAAGGTTTCTTCCATATTATTAGAGAACGAAGGCATCTGCGCGTTACTCTGATCATACGAAATGGATACCCCTTGGGGGAAAACCCCTTGGCTTTCAGCCACCACTGAAGGGGCCTCATGTGTAGAAGGCCCAAAGGTATAATGTTGGATGCCGCTGCCATGAGGCCCAGCAGTCTTTGGAATTGCTTTACAGTAGTGGCCTGGCCTAGCTTTAATTTGGACACCATCACCAGAATGGACTCGATACGCGCCGGAGACATGCGTGCCTGCATCGTAGTCGAGTTCCACACAACACCTAGAAACGTTGTGGACTGGGACGGTTCTAACACACTCTTCTTTGTGTTGAGTCTCAACCCCAATTTTTGAATGTGGCCAAGGACGACATCTCGATGCCGAACTGCCATTTCTCGAGACTGGGTCAGAATGAGCCAGTCGTCGATATAATTCAGTATGCGGAAGCCCTGAAGTCTTAGTGGAGCAAGTGCTGCATCCATACATTTGGTGAATGTGCGGGGAGAGAGTGCTAGGCCGAACGGAAGAACCCGATATTGGTAAGCTTCGCCCCGAAAGCGAACCTCAGGAACCTCCTGTGACATGGAAGGATGGATACGTGAAAATAGGCGTCTTTTAGATCTATCGTGACGAACCAGTCCTCAGATCTGATTTGACTCACGATGATAGGAATAGTGAGCATTTTGAACCTGAGCTTCCTCAGAGACAGGTTCAAAACCCTGAGATCTAGAATTGGCCTCAACCCCCCATCCTTCTTTGGAACTATAAAGTACAGGCTGTAAAATCCGGACTCCCTGTCTGAATGAGGAACACGTTCTATGGCCTCCTTTAGCAGCAGAGATTGCACTTCTTGTTCCATCACCTGAGCCTGCTCTGGAACCACTGTAGTCTGCACCACCCCAGAAAATTTGGGGGGGGGCGGTGCCCGAACTGCAGTCTGTACCCTGACTTTATTATATGCAGGACCCATGCAGATATGTTGGGAAGATGATACCATACCTCTACAAAATCTACTAAGGGAACCAGCCTCTCGAGACTGGCCTCTGGTGTTTTTCGAGCACCCTTCTCGACCCCCTGAAGCGGAAGACCGGCAGGCTGTACTCGATACGGTTTTCGTGACCATAACTGATGCTCGTTTTTTATTTTTCGAGAAAAAGACTCACAGTGCGTTCACTGGAATATGATGCGGCCCGAAGCGTCACCGACGGCGGGTAACTCACATCGTTTCCTAGAGGGCTCCGCTGTGAGAACAACCTCGGTTGTTCTACAACGGAGGGGACAGCCCTCAGAGGTCCCACCACTCTGGCTAGGACCTCTTTCCTGAAGCCCTCCTAGCCTGAAGGACATCCCTTAAATCGCCCTTCTGGCTGGGGGGCTAATGATGGGAGTGTTTCCTCCGTTGCCAAGCTCCCGGAGGAGGGGCTCTAGAGGAATCGCTCTCCCTTTGCTCTGCCCGGTGTGAGGAGCTGGTTGATGGCTGGGGCTGATGTTCTTGCCCCACCCTACTCAATTTGGACTTTGATTTTCGGGGGAGGAACTGCTGGAACGCAGCAGATTGCTTCTTGCCTCCTGAAACCTGTCGACGACCGATGTAACGGCATCGCCGAACAGGCCAGAAGGCGAAAGCGGCGCATCCAGCAAAACAGATATATCTTTTTCCTTTAAACCTGATAAATTGAGCCACAGATGCCTCTCCATGGCCACCATAGCTGCCATAGAGCGGCCAATAGCGCGGGCCGTCTCTTTAGTTGCCCGGAGAGACAAATCTGTGGCTTTGCGCAACTCCGCAATATCTTCAGGAGTTGGCCCCTCCCCCTCGTCCAAATCTTTCAGGAGGTCGGCCTGGTATGCCTGCAAGATAGCCATGGAGTGCAGACATGAACCAGCCCGACCTGCCGCCATGTAAGCCCTGCCTATTAAAGCAGATGTATCTCTGCAGATGTATCCCGTGCCCCCACAACATTGCTATAATCGACAACAGATGGATGGGAGACACGGGACGAATGCGGTTTATCCCACGATCTCGAGATCTCTTTGTGGAGATCGGGGAAAAACGGCAAACCCCGGCGCTGAGGCTGTGACCTGTGCCGCAGGAAACGCTCGTCTAACTTGCTTACGACTTGCGTTCCCTGCTCATCTTGTGGCCAGCTAATGTTAAGTCTGGCCACGGCACGAGTCACAACCTCCACCAGCTCCTCATAAGCCTGGCCGTGAAATGGCGCGCTCGACTCACGGTCATCCTCGATGCTGATCACCTCTGCCTCCTCGGAAGCAGAGAGCTCAAGCACCGGGACCTGGTATTGGGCAGAAGAAGCCGCAGCGCGGGCTTCTGCACCACTCACAGGGGCTTCGGGATCTTCAGATGAAGAATGAGAAAGTGCCGCAGCAGTCTCATTCTCATCTGCAAGATCCCGCTGCGAACCCCACGATCGAAAAGCTAGTGCTGAAGAACGAAAAGCTAGTGTGTGTGTGTGCCGGCGTCGCTTTTATGCATCCGGTTATGCCGTCACATGTTACGTCATGGCGCAACACCAATCAGGATTGGAATAGTTTCATTCATACTTCATAGACGCACGCTAAGGGAGCATCCCCAAAGAGTCGATTCTCGACGCAGTGTTGAGTTCCCTCGAAAGGGAACTGTGTTCTTGATGCTGACCGTGGTCCACTTGCACCTTGTGAAACTCAATGCACTAGAAATCTGGGCTTTCGATCATAACCTAAAATTTGATAAACAGATCAGTGCTGTTGTAAGATCGTGCTTTTTTCATCTTCGCCAACTTTCTAAAGTGAAACCTTTTTTAACCAAGAGTAACTTCCAAACAGTGATCCATGCTTTTGTAACATCACGTTTAGACTATTGTAATTCTCTTTATGTTGGTGTCTCTCAGTCTTCCCTATCCCGTCTACAGCTAGTGCAAAACGCAGCTGCTAGACTTCTCACTGGGACCCGTAAGTACGAGTCGATCACCCCGGTTTTATCATCACTGCACTGGCTACCTGTCAACTTTAAAATTTATTTTAAAATTGTATTATTTGTTTAGAAAGCACTCAACAATTTGGCCCCTCAGTACCTTACTGATCTACTTCGCCCGTACACTCCCTCTAAAAGTCTGAGATCTAGCGATCAATTTCTACTCATCGTGCCTAGATCTAGACTTAAAAAGCGAGGTGATCGCGCCTTCGCAACTGCGGGCCCTAAACTTTGGAACAGCCTACCTCTCCACATTAGATTAGCCTCGTCTGTTTCCTCCTTCAAATCTTCTTTAAAGACATATTTATTTTCCTTGGCCTTTAATACTGCTTAATTTTGGTTATTATGGTTTATCTATTGTTGTGTTTTCCTTTGTTGGTAGTTTTTATTATTATTTTGTTTTATTCCATCCTGTACGGCACTTTGGTCAGCCTTGGTTGTTTTTAAATGTGCCTTATAAATAAATATTGTTGTTGTTGTTGTTGTATTCCTAGCCTGATTTATATAACATTTTATTCCAAAAAACATGTCGAAAATCATTTTTTAAGGCTATTGGCAGTATATTCTGATTTACAGGATAACAAAAGTAGATATCCATAAATCCCTCTGTAATTTTTTTCCCATCTAATATGTAAACACAATGAAAAAATAATTTTGAACCTAGCTTTATCCAATACTCAGATTTCTTTTTTTAAAATATATGAAAATTAGTGCATAATTAATTAGATAATGTCTCATTTGCATATTTAAACATTAAATTACAGAAATCTTGTAATATATTTTTTCTCATCTTAATGTAGGTAATCAACTGGCAAAGTTTCATGGTGATATCTGCTAGTTACAAAAATTAACCTATTCACCTGTAGTGTCTCGCCTTAAGGAACACTATTGGATCCAAAAACTGAATACCAAGTTTCCCAATGGTTCAAATGAAAGGGAAGAAATGTAAAGCCCACAACAATCTGTATATAGTTCTACCTAAAATTATGGTCTTAAACTTTACACTTCTACAAAAAATAAATAAATAAATAAAAATAAACATTATTAAATGGAGTAAATGATGAGCAGGATACGAAAAGACACCAGTCCACTCTATCCCAAATCTGACAAGCTCCTTAAAAATATTAAAATAAACACCAAAATGGACTATTATGGGTAAGGAACTATGAGAATCTAATTCCGAACCATCGCTTTTTACTCAACTCTACCTCAATCCAACCCCGAATCCTAATCTTCTTAAGACTACTTGATTCTACCACCGTTAGCAACTCCCACTCTCGCCTTATTCCTAACCTACCTCTATTACTCAACCTTACCCTACCTTCAACCACTCAATTCTAACATTAAAACCCCCCTTAAAACACTTCTAGCACTTTTACCCTTTTTAGTATAACCCCAAAGCATCAGGCCACCCAACCTTACCGTCAGGACTACAGCCCTAACCTCAATCCTACCCTATCTAAACCAATCCTTTCTCCTTATAGCCCATACGTCAATCCCAACCCTACCACCTACCTTAACCACCTTATCCCACGTACAAGGACAGAGCCCTTAATTCTGACCATTATCAACTCTAACAAACCTTTCTCAACTCAATTTTTATTTATAAAGCACTTTCAAAACCATTAAAATGGACCAAAGTCTTTAAATATCTCCTCTTTAGAACACCTAAAATGAATCTCCCCTTTCCAAATATCAGACGACAGCTTTAGATATCTTGATATTTTTATCACAGCTTCACTTAATGATCTTATAAACAATAATTATACCCCTCTTATAGAAAAAAATCAAGGTCAATTTGAAAATCTGGTGTTTATTTCCGATTTCATTTCTAGGGAGAATAAATGTAATTAAAATGAATATTCTTCCCAAGCTTTTATATTTATTTCAATCTATACCTAGTTATTTAAAAAGTTCCTTTTTCAAAGACTTCAATAAACACCTTTCAAAATTTATTTGGAATAATAAACGCCTCGGATCAATTTCCAAACTAATGAACTCAAAGGACAAAGGTGGAATCGCCTTGCCAAATCTGCAGTTATATTATTTGGCAGCCCAGATAAAAAAAATATGATTAGTTGGTGTAGTTATGAAGTGGTTGAAGTAAGTAGGAAGCAGAATCCAAATGCAGCACACTCACTTTATTAATTAAACTGGAAACTAGGCGAAGACTCAGGCTAGGAACAAGACTAAAGCATAAAACAACTAACGTCAACACTACAGCTTCAAAACAAACACACAAGAACTCTAAGACTGGACTAAAGCACAGGGTTTAAATACAGGGGCAAACGATCTAAACAGGATAACAAGGGGGTGTGGTTAATCTGAGACACCTGGGGAGACTAATAGACTTAACGGGGAACTACTAACATGAAACGACAGGGGAACACAGACTGACATCGCAACATTGCCCCCCCTCTATGAGCGGTTCCCGACGCCCATCAAAACAGGAAACACAGACAGTTCAGGAGGGTGGTGGAGCGGAGGCGGTCCTGGGGGAGGGATGGAGGGCCAGGTCCACGCGGGGGACAAGACCAGGGCCTTGTAATGGTGGGCCTGGAACATGGGCGGAGCTGAGCCATGGAACGTGGGTGGAGCAGGCTGCGCAGGCGATTAGGCTGCGCAGGCGACCAGGGTGGAGCAGGCTTCGCAGACAACCAGGGTGTAGCAGGGGACCAGGGTGGAGCAGGCTGCGCAGGCAACTAGGACGAAGCAGGGGACCAGGTCGGAGAAGACCCCTCGGGGGGCCACGGCGGAGAAGACCCCCTCGGGCGGCCACGGCGGAGAAGATGTTGCATCTTCTAAGATAAGCGATTCACTTATGCCTAGATATAGAGCATTACAATAGTCCAACCGGGTTGAAACAAATGCATGCAAAACAATCTCCAAGTCCTTGTATGAAAGGATAGGTTTCAGTTTAGACAATATTCTCAACTGAAAAAAATATGATTTTCATTTCAGAATTGAAAAATACTCCAAGGTTCCCTTTCAAGGGAACTCGCGCTGCGTCAAGCGCTGCGGGAACGCTCCTGCGTGAACGCATCATGAAGCACTCGTGAAATCAGTCCAATGGCGTGACGAGACGTCGTAGGCGGGTGACGTCATTGACCAGGAAGCTATAAAGCACCCCTGAACCAAACCATGTCAGCTTCTTTGTCTTCACAAGCGCTCTATGTTGAAATCGTTCTGTCTATTTCATGTGTGTTTGTCTCTACTATATATATATAATATTGAGAAAAATAAGCAGCAATTTAAGCAGTGTGTCACTCCCTGCCCTCGTTTTATCACGGGTGGGGATACACACGAGCTTTGTGTGTGGTGTTTGGGACTGGAGCATGCCCATCAGCCCTCGAGGGGGCTGGCTGCGAGCATTGTGAGAGGATGCCCATAAGAACTCTCCGGTCCCGCCGAGCGCTCTTCGAGGAGGGTGCTTCGGCTCGCGTGCCTCAGGGCTCGGGTCGCATGTCCTGGGGCTCGCAGATCTCCCTATCTCTTCCCTTACCCGTTGGATCCGACGCTTCAGTTTGCGAGTCAAAAGCACGCGCTGCGGATCACCTGAAACTTAAAAGGTTGTAACGCCAGATACCAACGGGTGATCCGCGCGTTGGTATCTTTCATGCGGTGGAGCCATTGGAGGGGAGCATGGTCCGAACAGAGGATGATTTCCCATCCCAAGAGATAATAGCGGAGGGTGAGAACGGCCCATCTGATGGCAAGACATTCTTTCTCAATGGTGCTGTACTTAGCCTCTCTCTTAGAGAGCTTGCGACTAATGTACAGCACCGGCCGCTCCTCACCCTCTATCACCTGGGACAGGACTGCACCCATCCCCCTGTCCGACGCGTCTGTCGGCAGAATAAAAGGGAGAGGAAAGTTAGGAGCCTGTAAGAGCGGTCCCCCACAGAGAGCAGCCTTTATCTGGGTAAAGGCCTGCTGACACCGCTCCGTCCACTGGACGGTATCTGGTGCATCCTTTTTAGTTAGATCAGTCAGCGGGCTAGCGAGGTCCGAATAATTAGGCACAAACCTTCTGTAGTATCCCGCTAGCCCCAGGAACTGTCTAACCTCCTTTTTGGTCTTAGGTCTCGGACAGGTCGCAACTGCTGCAGTCTTATCAATTTGGGGACGCACCTGTCCATGACCCAAGTGGAAGCCCAGATACCTAACCTCCACACGCCCAAATGCACATTTCTTTGGGTTGGCCGTGAGCCCAGCTCCTCGCAACGCCCCGAGGACAGCCCGCAAATGCTGCGTATGGTGAATGAGATCAGTCGGGCCGGGCAGGGGCGAGAACACATCAGAAAACTCCGTTTGTAAATTACGTATATCAGTGATTTGGAACGGCGAGAGGTGGTCTCCACCAGTGGCCAGAGCGAATGATTGAGACTTTGAATTCGCTTCTGGACCAAGATCCTCCTCCCCACTCACTACCGTTGCCAACATCACTGACTCTGCCTCGCTCCATTTTTTAATGATATCGATGTGGTAAACCTGATGTGTCCCTCCCCTATCTGTACGAATGACCTCATAGTTGAGATCCCCAACTCGCCGTGTGACGTCAAAGGGTCCTTGCCACTTCGCGAGTAATTTCGAACTGGACGTGGGGAGTAATACAAGTACTTTATCTCCCGGTGCAAATTCGCATAGTCTAGCCCCCCTGATGTACAGCCAACTTTGTTTGTCCTGGGCCTGTAACAAATTCTCCATAGAAAGCCGCCCCAAAGTGTGGAGTTTTGTTCTCAGGTCCAAGACATATTGAATTTCATTTTTGCTATTCGAAGGTCCGTCCTCCCAAGTTTCTCTAAGCACGTCCAGCACCCCGCGGGGCTGACGCCCATAAAGAAGCTCGAAGGGGGAAAACCCCGTGGAGGCTTGGGGGACCTCGCGTACAGCGAACAAGAGGGGTTCTAGCCACTTATCCCAATTTTTGGCGTCTTCCTGTACGAACTTCCGAATCATTGATTTCAACGTGCGATTAAAGTGTTCAACCAGTCCGCCTGTTTGTGGGTGATAGACGCTGGTGCGAACCGATTTAATGCCCAATAATTTGTAAAGTTCGCGAATAGTACGTGACATAAACGCCGTGCCTTGGTCGGTGAGAATCTCCTTTGGTATTCCCACCCGGGAGATTAATGGAAACAGTGCGCTTGCTACGCTCTTGGCGGAAATATTGCGAAGCGGCACTGCTTCTGGGTATCGCGTTGCATAATCCACTAGGACTAATGCAAAACGATGTCCTCGTGCGGATCGTTCTAATGGCCCGATGAGGTCCATGCCAATTCTCTCGAAGGGGACCTCCACTAAGGGAAGGGGGCACAATGGTGCTTTTGGGTTGGCCGGTGGGTTTACCAACTGACATTCGCGACAAGACGCGCACCACTTGCGCACGTTCTCGTGAATGCCCGGCCAAAAAAAACGGGTCATTAGACGATTTAGTGTTGCTGTCTGCCCTAAATGCCCAGCCATCGGATTACAATGAGCCGCCTGGAAAAGCATTTCCCGACGGCTCTTTGGAACTAATAACTGCGTTGTATCTTGTTTTGTCTGGGCGTCCTGGGTCACCCGATACAAATTATCTTTTATAATTGCGAAATAAGGATATGAAAGAGGCCGGTCGGGGTGGAGAGGCTGCCGGTCGATCGTGCAGACCTGATCAAAGGCATTTTTAAGCGTTTCATCTCGGGACTGCTCCAGAGGAAAGTCATCACGCTCAGAAAGATCTTGTCTTTCAATAGCGTTCCGATCCTCTGGTGCAGGTTCCGATGGTCCCGGTACAGCCTCTCCCACCTGAGCGACCGCTCTCCTCCCCCGCTTCCTTTTAAGCCCAGAAACACCCGCACATAAATGTCCGAATAAAACTTTAAACCCCGGCCAATCGGTCCCCAAAATTAGCGGGTGTCGGAGGTGCTGACTTACGGCTGCCTCCACCCTATGCTTTTGGCCCCTGAATTGGATCGTGACCGGCATTAAGGGATAATCCACCACTTCCCCGTGCACACACCTCACCTTAACCATGCGGCTATTATCCAATGCCCCAGGTTGAAACAGATTTTGATGGATGGAGGTTTGGTTACAGCCTGAATCCACGAAAGCCTGAAAAGTACCCCCCTTTATCCTCACCGGTATTTGGTACAACCCAGCTCGATCGGGGGCGGCCTGCAATGTGTCAGGGACCCTGATCAGAGTCCCCACCTCGATCATATTGAATTTCATTTTTGCTATTCGAAGGTCCGTCCTCCCAAGTTTCTCTAAGCACGTCCAGCACACTGATCGATAAAATGGCCAGGGTCCCCGCAACGCCAACAGGCCGGCCCAGTCCTTCCCGCCACTCCAGTAGCGGGAAGCGGGTCAAGTGGTTGGCGTGGGGAGAGGGCGGGTGCCGGTATCGGAGGGAGACCGGACGGGGAGGTTGTTCCCCTAGGCGGCGCTCTGGGTGCGGGGACAGGCTCGGCTCCGGTGCCGGTCCTCCAACGGGGCGCCGGTCTAGGAGGGAAGTTTCAGAGGGAGGGGGAAGAGGGAGAGAGAGAGAGAGAGAAGCTGCTGGAAGGGGTTCGCCGACCCCTGGGCACGCCACCATCTGGTCCTCCGCCAACTGGATGGCCTGGTTCAGCGACGTCGGGCGGTGGCACTGGACCCACTGCCCGGTCCTCCGGGGGAGCCGCGCCACGAACTGCTCCAGTACCACCTGGTCGATGATTGCCTCGACATCACGTTCCTCTGCCATCAGCCATTTGCGGCACGTGTCCCGGAGCTGTTCCGCGAAGACGAATGGCTGACCAGACTCCCCGAGCTCAAGGGTCCGGAAGCGCTGTCTGCTTTGCTTAGGAGTCCGGCCGACCCGCTGTAAAATGGTGCGCTTGAGGTCTCGATAGACCAGGAGGTTCGGGACTGGCAGCTGTTGTGCGGTGATCTGTGCCTCTCCGGGGATCAACCACACTGGCCAGTCCCCGGGCGGCCAGCCCCAGGCCTCGGCCGTCCTCTCAAAAAGGTCGAGGAAGGCTTCCGGGTCATCCTGCGGACCCATTTTGTGCAGGGGGATGGTCTGGGCCGAGGCTGAAGCTGGCGTTGATGGTCCGGCCCCTTTCCTACCGGTCCATCCAGCTCCGGAACAGCTCGCGGTCCTCCTGCTGGGCTCGGAGGAGCGCCTCCAACCGGCGCTCCTGTTCCTCCTTCTCGGCCAGCAGGGCACGATGTTGATCTTGGTGTAGACCCGCGAGCGCGTGGATGACATCCGCAAACGTGGACGGAGGCTGTCTGGCGGTGGCTTCTTCTTCAATCCCGGGTTTCGGCACCAGTGTAACGATGGTTCTTTGTGTGGGATGAAAGAAGACAAGGGTCGGCGAAATGGGGACTCGTACAATTTATTAATAACAAAAACAAAACAAAGAAAAGGCGCGCCACATGCGCGTTCACCGTAGTAAAACTACAGCACAATACAAAGACACTCTTTCCCACTGGACTCAGCTCTCAGTTCACTTTTATCAAACTCTTCCCGATGTGTAAACTCAGTCCATTCATAAAAACTCTTTCCGATGTGTAACTCAGTCCTTTTGTCAGCCAGCAGGTCGTGAGTGTTCGTACGAGTCCCCCAGTCCTTCTCTCTCTCGCTCTCTTGCACCAGCCAGCTTATATGCAGTCTCCCCACGCCAATTACTGCAATCAGAGACAGGTGTTCGTCATTTTGCACTTGACCCACTTACTTACCGCTCGGCTCCTCCCTCACTCTCTCGCTGCAGACTCCGCAAAACCACGCCCCCCTCATCACAATTATTCTGTATATTTTCAAATATACTGTTAAACCATTTAATATATTGATCATTCTTATAGGGGAAATATATTTTTGTTCTGTAAGGGATGACCTACCCATAACGGTTACATTAGAGTTAGGGGATAACACAGTTTGTACAGTATAAAAATCATTATGTCTAAAGTTCCCATAAAACATGAAAACCCAACAACCCAATGGGGATATATCCTTGTTGTGTAAAACATCTGTTCATAATCTGTGAATACACAATTCCAATACGAATAGCACTGGGAGGCGTCTGGAATAACTGTGCAATGATCAGTCTGCATTTTTAAGCCAGCTAATTTTACAGAAGGCTAATATTCAGAACGTCCTTCTCGTATAACGCACAAATGGGCTTCCTTTGTGAAATATAGCAGACCACCTTTTTTAAACTGTTATTTAAGATACATTTGTGCATAAATGTTTGCATTCAAGTTTTTCGTACAGACAGACAGTCAGACAGACAGACGGATGGATGGATGGATGGATGGATGGATGGATGGATGGATGGATGGATGGATGGATGGATGGATGGATGGATGGATGGATGGATGGATGGATGGATGGATGGATGGATGGATGGATGGATGGATGGATGGATGGATGGATGGATGGATGGATGGATGGATGGATGGATGGATGGATGGATGGATAGATAGATAGATAGATAGATAGATAGATAGATAGATAGATAGATAGTTTATTCTGGGCAGTATGGCAAACCATGGCAAAAAGCAGGCTAACTTGTAGGCTGTTGTCTTGAAAGGAAAACAAATTTGCCGAGTTAAAACAAGAGTTTTTTCATATTTTTTCTAGTACATCTTAAATTATAGAGCTCATGACAAATTGTTCCAGTTCCAGATGGACAAAAATTAAACGCAAAAACTAACAATATCTTAAAAGAAACTAGAGAATGGCAAACTTTGAAGTAAGGTTCAAGTTTTAATTAGTTGTACAGCTTGAAATGTAAAGCTTGTTCTCATACACAGATATGGCCTATTTATGAATGAAATTCATGCTTTTATTTGTCATTTAAACTGATGCAAACAGGAAAAGAGAGTAGAAAGACGTATTTTCCTGTCGCCCCCTCTAGTGGACAGCATTAAGTATTACGCCTTTATTGCTCAGATAACACAAGTCAAAGGATATATAATGTTTAGAGGCAATAATGTTTAAATATATGCTGGCTTTCTCAAGCCAACATAATAAACAGAACTCAGGGAAACATCGACCAATTCAGTATGTAATAAAATTGTATTAGTTTTATAATAAAACTAATAACATTTTAAAGGCATTCCGTGCTCGTCAACTGATATGATTTGAATTAATCCTAAACCCTGCTAATTTTGTACGTTCTGTACATTCACTGATTCTAGCTTCTCTATTTTCTGTCTCTTTATTTTCATGTGAACTGAGTAGGCTACACATGCTTACATTTATAAATATAAACTTTATTTCTATTCGATTTTCAAAATTATTTAGGCCTATACTGTACATGTGTCACACACACCTTTTGATGTAAATAAAAGACGAGAGTGGTAAATGTTATGAACATATGATCATGTTACAGTTCAGCCTATTATTGAATTTTATTTCCATTTCCCTTTTATCCAAAGATACGGAACTATTTGCACTGTATTTATGGGAAATACATCATGCTAAAATAATCTGTCATGTAGGCCTACTGTGGCTCACATTATGGGTCGCTTGCAAGTCGCAGCAGCGCCAGTTACGTGACCAGCAACATATTTATGCTTCAAATATTGTGCGAAGTTAACAGTGAGTGGTGGTTTCAGTTTCAGATTCTGCCTGACAGAAAGAAAAGCTCCTACTGAAGGCGGTGCGGTTTGACCAATCAGATGAAAGGGGCGTTTCAGCGCTGCCCACGTGTGCAAATGAAATATCGAACCCATAAACCGATTTGTAAACCACAAACGAAAAATGAAAAATCGAGCCAAAATCAAATTTTTCGTTTTTTAAACTAAACAAAAAAACGGATAAACAAGCTGGTTTTCATTTCTCGTTATTCCATTCCAAAGAGGAAATCAAATGACCAAAAGATACACGGACCTGTGAACATGCTGATATCAAGAGAAACTATATGGCTGCACGACATACATTGTAGATGTATCTGGTTAAAATTGCGATTTAATTTATATATATATATATACACACAGTGCCTAGAATAAGTGAACACACCCATGCTAACGTTGACTAAAAAGAGGAATAAAAAAACATTGATGCCTTAATTAGAAAAATGAGGAAAACTCCAGCCTTTAGGGACACCAATTTTCTGCAAATAAAGAAATTTTCTTCCTTAAAATACAGGGTGCATAAGTCAGGACACCCCTATGTTAAATTCCCATAGAAACAGCAGATTTTTATTTTTAAAGGCCAGTTATTTCATTGATCCAGGATATGCATCCTGATAAAGTTCTCTTGGCCTTTGGAATTAAAATATCCCACATCATTACATTTCCCTTCACCATACCTAGAGATTGGCTTGGTTTTATTTCAGTTAGCCTAATAGCTGCTTTGATTTGCATTGAAAGATGATCTTAGGGAAAGTACCCCATGCCAATCCCTAGGTATGGTGAAGGGTGTGTGATGATGTGGGATATTTTAATTCCAAATAATAATAACAATAGACAATAGCAGGCGGCCGATAAATCGTTAAAAAAGAACACTTCAGTATATACACTAGAGAAAAATATATGGATATGTTACTTCAAATGTTTCCATTCGTTACAAACACAGTATTTAACAGTAAACATGGTTCTAAACATTATAATATTCACCATATTAGAGTAGCTAAACACTGATACTAGCCTAACATTACTTCAATATCATGCTGCGTTTTATTATCAAACATCCTCGTGTCGTACATATGTATACATTTCGTATTGAAAGGTAGCCTGCCTGTCTATAGTTCATATTTCAACATTTTGCCGTCGATTTCATAAATTTTAGTCTAGCAACAGTTCAACTGCAATGTTAAGTTTATGCAACAATAACACTAACTAATATAATTCATAATACATTTCTTACCTTAAATCTTTCTTGTCTTCTCGCGTTCTTCTAGCCTGGCAAGCCAGACCTATCAAGATGTTAGGTCTGGGAACTCACAATTGGCATACCTCAATCCGAGGGGCGGGATAAACATTTGTCTTTCAAATTCCCTCTGCACGCAATAGGACAGTGCTACAACCAACCAGAGCAACGGACGGCTGTGGCTGAGTGAGTCCCATGCGTTTTCCCACCAGCGGAGCTAGTTGATAGGCCTATATTAAACTTTTGCCGTATCTTCCTTTTTTTAAGAATGACTTAAGTGACGTTCTTTTAACTTCAAATCATCCAGAGTCGCGGCCAAAGACGATTCGAAAGACCGCTGTTCGCCAGCAGCATCTTCTTTGTATTCAAGTAGCAGATCACCTGTGGAAATCACGCGGAACCGTCACAACTCTGCCGTCATTATGATAAGCCCGTCCACCAACTCTATACAGTACACGATGTGATTGGCCTGACCAGAGTATTGTTTTTTCAGCTCGAATACCAACGGAAATTTGCTAGACCTCACTTTGCTGCAAAATATTTTTTGATATTTTTTGATATAAATATTTTAAATATTTTTTTAGATTTCCAGGCTAGCGTTCTTCTTCTTCTGAGGTAAATCCAATGTAAGCTCACAGCGTGTCTTCCAAACTCGATGAAAAGCAGAGGACTGGTGAAGTTTGGTGCTTTGTTTTTGAGGTAATGAACGCGTTCGCATTCCTTCACGTGGAGATTTGCATATCAATCTCTTTTGCGTGTGTGGGCGTGGTCAAATTATAACTAATGAGCAAGCGTTTGAGAAACTGGATATCTTGTTGGTTTTATAAAAATTACTTAAACAGAAAAAAATTGTTTTCGTTTTGAATCAGATCATTTAAAAGTATACACTTAAACGATTATAAAGACATATAGCTCATGCCTGGTTGAATAGTATTCGCTGAGTTTTGTTTCAGTTTATAGATGTGCTCAAGAAAAAAAAGTTCACCGAGACGGAGAGGCAGAAAGCACACCCTGTTTATTTTCTTTATTTTACAAAGGCACAATGTTGTGTTTTGACATACTTTAAGCCCTGCGATATTAATAGAGCTGCATACAGAGTTATTTTTTCTTCTGTGGCTCTTTGGCGCCCCCCCAGGGGAGGCGTGCCTCACCTATTGAAAACCGTTGGGCTACGCCATTGATCCCTACATAATCCCTGAGGCGTTCTATTAAAATTGCGCTGCACTTAAATCTAACAACATTAAGTTAACACTTTTCCCATCTTTGATGAAACAGTGATTCAATATTGACTCATAAATTGACTCTTGTCAGTTAGATACACATGAATCAACTCGTCATCAACATCCACTTTCGCAAAAATCGACTTTTGCAAAATCGACATTTGGGCAATTGACTTTCGTCATCAACATTCGTGTATCAACTTTTGTCGGCAACGTTCGCGAATCGACTTTCGTCGTTGACGTTTGCAAATCGACTTTCGTTGTCGGCATTCGCGAATCAAATTTTGTCATCACCATTCACATATCGACTTTTACCGTCGACTTTCGTAAATCGACATTCACAAGTCGATTTTCGCGTATCACCTTTCGTCATCGTGGGTCGCTTGTCGCCTTTCACCGTCAAGATTCACGTATCGACTTTTACCATCAAGTTTAATGAATGTGGCTTGGGCTTTTGGCCTTAATTGGAGCCCAGTTTTCTATGGTGATTAGCACCACTCACACAATGATACATTGCGCATCAACACCTCTACACACTGACATTTTTCTTCTCAGCTACTTTTCACTTGTCTTCATTGCTGGGTTTTTCAGGTGGCTCAACTCAAATAAACTTTCTTACTTTATTCCTTTAGTCCATTCCCAGGGCTGGCTTGAGTAGGTTTTTCCAAATCAAACCCCAACCAGCCTTTCACTCCCTGCCCCATCCCTTGTCCGCAAAATGACTTATATCCACCCCATCCGGTCCAAACTAAAAAATCAGACTACCACCCAATACAACTACCCCATTACAGAAAACAACGACTAGCAAAAAGGGTCAGAACACCACAAAAACCACACCCTAAAGTCCTTATACCAGAACCTAAAAAAAACACCATTGTGGCTCTGGATAGAAATTTTAGCAATTGGTCTCGAGACACATGCGTGCGACTGATCCCCCAGACGGGCTGCCTGAGAGAAGGGTGTCTAGTGTTTAAAGAGCCGAAACACCTGATGATCCTGAGGGATGCTATTGAAGATGCGTCTTAAAAAATTTCCCTCAGACCAATCACTTGAGGGAGTAAGAGTTTTTATAGACAAAAAATACACTGACACAGTCCCTACTCCCACACTCACCCTACCCATTACAGACCCATCTGCTAGAACCCCAATCCCCATGCTAACCCCACCCGCACTAGCCCGACCCGTTGCAAACCTACCAAAAATCGGAAGATTGATTCACGGCCCCACTCTCACACTAAAGCTACCCGTCAGGCACCTAACGGCCAGAAACACATTTCAAAATTCTATTATGGAACTCCAATTCAATTCCCACACTTAAACTACCCGTCTCGAACCGAGCAACAAATAGCCTCTAAAAAAAACATACCATAATAATTTGCCGCTGTAGGGGTTTCGATGCTGGATCAGAATTATCGGGCTTCAGCTCGGTTCGCTGGTTCGCTTCAAACTTCACAGTCCTAAAAACCAGAAAATAAAACAAAACAACAGAAGTTCCCTTTCAAGGGAACTCGAGCTGCGTTGAGACGCGGTGGGAACGCTCTGCGTGATTGCGTCGTGAAGCACATGTATAATCAGTCCAATGGAAGAGCTAGACGTCATAGGCGGGTGACGTTATAGACGAGGAAGCTATAAAGCACACCTGAAAACAGACCGCGACAGTTCGGGCTCCCCAACGTGGGTCCCGCTGTTGCCGATGCACGGCGGCGACTCGCATTTTGGGGTTCGCAAACGGATCTGACAGCAGGGGTTGGGACGGGCCCCGCCCTATCTCAGCTTTCACCTGCCAGATCCAGTGCTGGCGATTCCAGTTCCGAGGAATTGGTATCGTTAGTGTTTTGTTTAAAAAAAGAGAACAAAACATATAAAGATATTAAGAAAAAGACAGATGTTTGAGTTTTAAATAAATGAATAAATAAGTCAGCTCATAACTCTGTTGAATAAAGAGGAGCTTTAAAAGGAGGTTTATCTAGTGCTGTTGCTAGTTAAATATTTTCTGGCCAGCTGAACATTATGAGAGTGAAAAAGAGAGTTTATTAGATGAAATATATCTAAAAACAGAAAAACTCCGTATCTCAGCCTCCTCGTCAGGGACTGCCGTTTTTCCCTATCTCTACACCACACTGAGGTGTCGAGATCGTGGAATAAGCAGGTTTCTATTTTATGTGTTTAATGCCCAAACGTCTAACTATAGTAATGCTATGGGTATTAAGTATTATGGTATGACAGTTCCTCGGGTTAAAGAGACGCTTGCTAGCTTTCTCTCTCCCGAGTCGGCGTCATCATTTTTAACCCCGACGTTGCCCACCAGCCATCTTAAATAAATAAATAAAAAATTTATCAGGCAGCGCTGGTGGGTGAATTATAAAGACATGGATGAATGTGAGGTTGTCAGCTCTGACGCTATTCGAGAATTGCGTCGTGCAAAAACAGATAAACTATACTGGGGAGGGAAGGTTTCGAGAAATCGTTTTTCCTCTGCGTCCTCTGGGGGGCGACTCTCTGAGGAGGGTCGCAGCACGGCCAGTTCGGGTTTTTTCCTGCTGGTGGCCACGGATTGATATATTTATATATTTATATATATATATATATATATATATATATATATATATATATATATATATATATATATATATAAGGAACTAAGTTATTTAGAGGTAGGCAAGATCTGAGGACTGTCGTCATCTCTAATAAAGCTCAGACAGGAAGTCCTGTCATAAAAACGAGGCTATCAGGCTTCTGAGGGCTCCTCCGGGGCAGGGAGGCGCACATCCTCGGCGCCCTCTGGGGTGCGACTCTCTGAGGAGGGTCGCAGCGCTGTCAGTTCGGTTGTTCCCTGCCGGTTCGCCGTTCAGGGCACCGAGGTGTCAGCGTCCCCATACGATCCTCCGAGGAGGGTCATAGAACGGTCAGTTCGGTTGTTCCCTGCTGGTTCGCCGCTTCAGGGCACCGTAGTGACTGTTCAACCAAATCCAGAGGCCAGTCTTGAGAGACTGGTTCCCCTAGTAGAATTTCTGGCAGCGTGGAAACTACTGCCACATATTTCTCGGTGGGTCCTGCACACTATAGAAAAGGGTTCAGAATTCGGTTCTTGTCCCAGATTTCTAGGGGTCCTCCCCACTGTGGTGGACCCCGAGCAGTCTTTGGTTATGGAGTAGGAAGTACTGACACTTCTGCAAAAGGAGCTGTAGAAGGGGTTCCTCCTCCCGGCAGACAGTCAGGGTTTTACTGCCATTACTTCATTGTTCCAAAAGAGGATGAGGGGTGGCGTCCTTCTCTAGACCTGCGTCAATTAAACAGCAGGTTTCAGAATCTTAAGTTCAAAGTAAGCAAAAAATGCTTACGCTAAATATGATTGTGTCACAGACTCAGTCCGAGGACTGGTTTGTCACAATAGACTTAAAGGACGCTTACTTATCTATCCATCCTCATCACAGGAGATTCCTGAGGTTTGCTTTCAGGGGCGAAGCATACCAGTATCGGGTTCTTCCTTTCGGCCTTTTACAATATGCGTGGATGCAGCTCTGGGTCCTCTGAGAATCCAGGGCATTCGCGTATTAAATTATATCGACGATTGGTTGATTTTAGCTCAGTCCGAGCTTTTGGCAATTCTACATCGAGATGTCGTTCTGTCCCACATAAGGGGGTTGGGGTTGCGGCTCAACACCAAAAAGAGTGTACTCCTCCCAGCTCATAGGACCACTTTTCTAAGTGTATTATGGGATTCGACAACAATGCAAGCACGTCTGTCTCCTGCACGTATTTCTGCGATTCTCACAACCGTAAAGAATGTAAAACTAGGTCAGTCACTGACTGCAAAACAGTCTCTGAGACTGTTGGGGCTCATGGTAGTTGCGTCCAACGTAGTTACTTTTGGCCTTCTGTACGTGAGACCCCTGCAGTGGTGGCTCGGGACCAAGGGGTTTTCTCCGAGGGGAAATCCGTTTTCGCATGATCAAGGTCACGCGGCTATGCCTTCGTGCCTCGGTCATGTGGAAGAAACCTTGGTTCCTCGCCCAGTGCCCAGTGCTGGGGGCTTCTTGTCGACGCGTCACGCTATCGACGGATGCTTCCCTCACAGGATGGGGGGCGGTCATGAGTGGCCGCTCGGTGAAAGGTCTTTGGCTGGGGCTCATGGCAGTTGCTCCCAACGTAGTTACTTTTGGCCTTCTGTACATGAGACCCCTGCTGTGGTGGCTCAGGACCAAGGGATTTTCTCCGAGGGGAAATCCGTTTTTGCATGATCAAGGTCACGCAGCTATGCCTTCGTGCCTCGGTCATGTGGAAAAACCTTGGTTCCTCGCCCAGGCCCAGTGTTGGGGGCTTCTTGTCGACGCATAATTCTATCGACGGATGCTTCCCTCACAAGTCGGAGGCAATCATGAGTGGTTGCTCGGCGAAGGGTCCGAACAACACACTGATGGTCTCGTATATCAGAGCAGATATCCTGTTGAGGCAGGGGCTGTGCCCGGGGAATGGAGACTTCCCCCCGAGGTGGTGGAGCTTCTTAGGGAGAACTTCGGTCAAACTACAAGTCGACCTTTCGCATCGCTTGTACAATGCATTGCCCTTGCGGTTCTCCCTCACGCATCCAGCTCCGCTTGGACTGGATGTGATGTAATAGGTGTGGTTGCCGCTACACCTATACTCTTTTCCCGATATCTTTGCTCCTGGGAGCTCTGGAGTTGTGGATACTGTGGGCTCAGCCTCTGAGGGGGCACAGCTCATAGATTCAGGTCTCTTGACCGAGGTCGTGGAGACCATACTCCAGTCTATAGCTTCCTCCACGAGAAGACTAAATATGCTGTTCTCTGCCTGGTGCAGAGAACGCCTTCTGAATCTTGTTTCTGCCCCGTGGGTACTGTACTTGATTTCTGTATGAATGTTTCTTTACTGGGTTATCTCTGAGGAGAGATCCTTAATTTCGTCTTCTCCGTGGTATATGAGGCTGAGGCCTACACGTACTTGGATTTGCACCTGCTATGGTGATAGTATTTCTTCACCCCAGGTCGGGTTGTATTTCTAGGTCCCTACTAAATGTGCGGGTCATTTGTGTAGCAGGCCTTCTGTCCTCCACCTTTAATACCCCAGATCAGGAAAAACTTAATCTGTTACGCCCTGTCCGGGCTTTGGATGCGTATGTCCACAGAGCTGCTCAGTGGCGTATATCAGAACAATTATTTGTCTGCTTCGGGTCACCTAAGATAGGTTGCCCGGCATCTAAACAGATGATGAGCAAGTGGGTAGTTAAGGCTATCTCACTTGCTTATGAAGCGGCCGGACAGCCTTCACCTATGGCTGTTCAGGCCCATTCTACAGCTGTATTGCTGCCTCTAGGCTTAAATTTCGGGTGTTCCCCTTCAGGACATTTGTAATGCGGCAGGCTGGTCCTCACCACATACATTGTATGATTTTATGACTTACACCTCTCCACTCCTGGGGCTAGGTTGCTTGCTTCTTAGTGTGCGCAAGGACTTCACACAGAACGGGCATTTGTCTTTATGGCGTAGTGGGTATGGGGTTCCCACCGCGTCTCAACGCAGCTCGAGTTCCCTTGAAAGGGAACGTCTCAGGTTACGTATGTAACCCTGGTTCCCTGAGAGGGAACGAGACGCTGCGTTTTCCTGCCATACTTCCTGCATGCCCTGATCGACTTGCTTCAGGCTTTTTCAGAAGCTGTCGCGGTCTGTTTTCTGGTGTGCTTTATAGCTTCCTGGTCTATGACGTCACCCGCCTATGACGTCTAGCTCTTCCATTGGAATGATTATACACGTGCTTCACGACGCAATCACGCAGAGCGTTCCCACCGCGTCTCAACGCAGTCAACGCATTTTTCAAAATATAAATTAAATAACTTGCATTTTCAACTTGCGCTACTGGCCCAGTGATTTTGGAGTGAGATAAAAAAAATGGACTTGATGTTAATACAATAAATAAACATACTTGATTATAAACGATTGAAAGAGATGAATAGCACGGAATATTGTTTCTGTCTCTTCCTTCACAGGCCGGAGACTCAGAACAAGGAGTGTCTGTTGAACGTTTGTCCATTCCTATCCTGTGATTGGCTGCTGTCACACACATAGTGGCCCACACTTTTTAATTTGTGAAATTCATTTACATAAACTAATTCACACAGTTAGAAGAGTGTCTTTAAAGTTTTATCAGTATATTTCTCGATTCCCAAACCACAACCAGAATACCTTTGACAATGTTCCAAACATGATGAAGATAGATTGAGCTGTCATCCATGCATTCATTTGAACGTTAACAGCTGAATTAGTGTAAGATGTTGCAGTAGCTATCACTGAGAATACTTTAGGCGAAACAACTACAGGTGAATAGGGTAATTCTTTTAACTAGCAGATATCACGATGAAACTTTGCCAGTTGATTACCTACATTAAGATGAGAAAAAAAATGTATTACAAGTTTTCTGTAATTTAATGAGTAAATATGCAAATGAGGCATTATCTTACTAAATATGATTTAATCTGGAAAAAATTACAGAGGGATTTATGGATATCTACTTCTGTTATCCTGTAAATCAGAATATTGCCAATAGCCTTAAAAAAATGATTTTCGCCATGTTTTTTTGGAATAAAATTTTATATAAATCAGGCTAGGAATAATATATTTACAAATCCCTCTGTAAATGTCTTCATAATATAACTAGGTACAAGACTGGAAAGTTTGGTGTATATAGGTGCTACTGAAATGGAGATCTCGAACTTGGAGTACGATAGAAAAGTCATTTTGAGAAAACGGACTTTAAAGATTTAGCATCAGCCAATGAGATTGCGCATTTAGAGTAAAATCCCCCCTTTTACTTTCACGATTGGTGGCTGATAAAAAGGAAAATGACCATATTTGGATCCGGTAGTATTGTACAGGAGAGAGAGAGCTCTCTAACGGTGTTTGTGATGACAGGGTGAAGAACGTGATCGCGGAGCAGAGGGATGATTTATAAAGACAACTTTGTGCAAGTCCGCCAAGATCCAATCAAAATATATCAAACCTTTCTCCATTGTTGCAGTCAAAGAGGAGCCTCACCATAAAACTGGGCCCTGGAATGAGCTGAATGTTCTGGCGGTTCTGTCGGGACTGGGCTGGCGGTTCTGACGTGACTGAGCTGGCGTATCTGACGGGACTGCGCTGGCGGTTATGACAGGACTGCGCTGGCGGTTCTGACGGGACTGCGCTGGCGGTTATGACGGGACTGCGCTGGCGGTTATGACGTGACTACGCTGGTGGTTCTGAGTTGACTGCGTTGGCGGTTCTGACGGGACTGCGCTGGCGGTTCTGGCGGGACAGCACTGGCGGTTCTGGCGGGACAGCACTGGCGGTTCTGACGGGACCGGGCTGGCGGTTATGACGTGACTGCGCTGGCGGTTCTGACGAGACTGCACTGTAGGTTATGACGTGACTACGCTGATGGTTCTGAGTTGACTGCGCTGGCGGTTCTGAGTTGACTGCGCTGGCGGTTCTGAGTTGACTGCGCTGGCGGTTCTGACGTGACTACGCTGACGGTTATGACGGGACTGCGCTGGCGGTTCTGACGTGACTACGCTGGTGGTTCTGAGTTGACTGCGCTGGCGGTTCTGACAGGACTGCCCTGGCGGTTATGACGGGACAGCACTGGCGGTTCTGACGGGACTGTGCTGGCGGTTATGACGTGACTGCGCTGGCGGTTCTGATGGGACTGCGCTGGCGGTTATGACGTGACTGCGCTGGTGGTTCTGAGTTGACTGCCCTGGCGGTTCTGAGTTGACTGCGCTGGTGGTTCTGACGTGACTACGCTGGAGGTTATGACGGGACTGGGCTGGCGGTTCTGACGGAACTGCGCAGGAGGTTCTGACGGGACTGCGCTGGCGGTTCTGACGTGACTGCACTGAAGGTTCTGAAGGACTGCGCTGGAGGTTCTGGCGTGACTGCGTTGGAGGTTCTGACGGGACTGAGCTGGAGGTTATGACTGGACTGCGCTGGCGGTTATGATGGGACGGTGCTGGCGGTTCTGGCGTGACTGTGCTGGCGATTCTGGCGGGACTGCGCTGGCGGTTCTAGCGTTACTGCATTGAAGGTACTGAAGGTTCTGGCGTGACTGTGCTGGCAGTTCTAGCGTGACTGCATTGAAGATTCTGAAGGTTCTGGCGTGACTGTGCTGGAGGCTCTGGTGGTTCTGGCGTGACTGCGCTGGAGGTTCTGGCGTGACTGGGCTGGAGGCTCTGGTGGTTCTGGCGTGACTGCGCTGGCGGTCCTGGCGTGACTGGGCTGGAGGCTCTGGTGGTTCTGGCGTGACTGCGCTGGAGGTTCTGGCGTGACTGGGCTGGAGGCTCTGCCGGTTCTGGCGTGACTGCGCTGGAGGTTCTGGCGTGACTGGGCTGGAGGCTCTGGCGGTTCTGGCGTGACTGCGCTGGCGGTCCTGGCGTGACTGGGCTGGCAGTTATGACGGGACTGCTCTGGAGGTTCTGGCGGGACTGTGCTGGAGGTTCTGAAGGTTCTGGCATGACTGTGCTGGAGGTTCTGACATGACTGTGCTGAGCCTCTCTCTGTGTGTGTGTGTGTGTGTGTGTGTGTGTGTGTGTGTGTGTGTGTGTGTGTGTGTGTGTGTGTGTGTGTGTGTGTGTGTGTGTGTGTGTGTGTGTGTGTGTGTGTGTGTGTGTGGAATCATCCATGTTGACATTTGTACACAAGTACATGTGTGTTAACCTTTAGTTTCCCGTTTTTTATACATAAGGCTCCGGGAACGGATGTGTTGAAGTCGTCTTACACTGTACAATAATTCAATTTCTAATTATTACCAATTGAAAGACTTTATTCATACCAATGTTTTAGAAACTCTTTATTAAATGTATTCGCATTTAAAAAACCTAATGAATAATAATCAATGATTTTTTAAAAAACCTTTCCCACATCTTCAAGTCTCTTTGATCTAAATAAGACTATAGTCTATTTATCATTTCCCTCACCACACTTCTCTAAGTGTTCCAGTGGAGAAAATTACATAATGCCATTCTTCTAATTGGGAATTGAGTAAAATTACATGAAGTATGATGTAAAAACATGTCCTAAATGAAATAATAATATACTTAGTGGTGAAAAAATCTGATAGATGTATTTAACTGTCATGAACGTGACGGGAGAGAAAAGAGACCATCGCAAATTGGGGAAAATGACTGGAGGGCAATTATTGTTAATATCTCAGAGTGGTGAACGGAGGCGCCAGACCTTTCTCCACTTCATCAATCAATCCCTATCTTATTAGTTCATTTTATTTATGATTCTCATAATGGTTCCTGTTGGCCTCTGAGCATCAGCTGCCGTTCAAATGAAAGAAGACATCACATATCTTATATAAGTTCATGGCTGCATTTTATAATTGTTTTTCCCAGCACTATTGATCACTTTTAGCCTATTTCAGAGATTAATGGAGTGGCAATAATTGTAAATAGTTGTAATTGGACATGCTGATCCAAGCCATGCCTGTGTTGATATTGCACAATAAAGTAATACATAACACCAGACCGTTCATAAGCATTAGGCTGAATATTTGGGTTTGAATGTAAGGTTATAGTGCATACTGAGGTAAACAAATTGCCTGCTGAAGTATTCATACACTCGTTGAATGTTTAAAATCTACATTTCCTTCAAGACATTAAGGCTGAGCGAAGGAAACGTGAGAAGAAAGTCTCATATTCAGTGGTGTTTTAATATCATCCTCTCAGTTCCTGTCATGCTGTATGGAAACTGCTCTCTGATGCATGACTGACAGCAATGAAGACAAACCGCTAAAGCTGTGACAATAGAATTGGATAAATAGACAGCGACAGTTTTTGCATGATTTGGACATTTTAAAGATGAGTCTCAATTTCTGCAAAGGTCATAAAATTTCCAAACAATCAGAAGGTGTGTACAATATGAGAATTATTCATAATATAGAGATTATTAATTTAGTGCATATTTCTTAATTTCACCTCTCAGATGTTAAAAAGAGACCTAGGGCCAGATTTACTAACAGTTTACACCAGCGCAAACCCTCTTTTAGTATTGAAAAACTACTGTCAGGATTCACTAAAGACACGCAGTGAAAAATGAGTGCTGAAAAGGCGTGGAAAGGGATATTTCTGCGGCTGATCTTATTTCATACGCAGTTTCCCTTTCAGACGCAGTATTTATGGGAGGAGAGTATTTAAATGAAGGCGATTTACT
Source organism: Siphateles boraxobius (assembly GCF_051911475.1). NCBI lineage: Eukaryota > Metazoa > Chordata > Actinopteri > Cypriniformes > Leuciscidae > Siphateles > Siphateles boraxobius. The sequence continues at coordinate 310,488 of NW_027508835.1, forward strand.
AAAGTTTGCGCTCATCCATTTATTGGTATTTGCGCCATTATTTACCACCCAAAAAAAACAGACGCCAGTTTGAGTTGGTCATTATGGAAATGACTGCGTCTCTGATCTTAAATGTGTGTGTCGTCAGTAGATCACACACAGAACTGTGGGATTATGCTCTCACACTAATTTGCCCTATTTAGTAAATCTGGCCCATATAGTGTCTAACATTCTTCTTTACTATAACCGTTGTCTCATGTAGCATAAAAATGTGTTCACATTCACATTTATTCATTTAGTAGACGCTTTTTCTATCCAAAGCGAGCATTCGAACACTATGTACAAGAGTATAGGCTAGAAGAAGGAGGGAAGTAAGAAATAGTGGGATCATAGAAAAATTCTTTTTACGAATTAACATCAGCAGGACACAGTTCAGTGCTCACAGAAAAGGGTTTTCAGACTTTTGCCATTTTTTTAACATAGCAAGGGATTCAGTTTCAGATTCAGATTCAGACTAAGATTGTGAACATTACAGTAAATGTTAATGGTTTGATGGTTAAAGAGGAGGAGTCTGTGGCTGAGTCCGATAAAGAGGAGTCTGTGGCTGTTCTGTACGCAGGCGTCAATGTCTTAAACTTAATGAAAGTTCATGTAGTAACATCTAAACTGTATGACGGAATAATCCTGACACTGACAACATCGGGTTACATGAAAAAACATTTTTTTTCAAGGGTTTACATGTACCTGCAATGTCTATGTGTAAATGTGTTTCATCTCTTTGAAATTTAAAGATTTAAAATTAAAAAAATCTTCAAACTTATCAATTTATCAAAACAGTATCATTTATCTTTTAATAAAAGCTGTTATAAAAGACATGTTCGTGAACAGTTTTCGTATAATCTCTCCCCTGTGAAGGCCTCGTGGAAACACGAAACTCCACACACTCGCCTCGCCTCCACACACTCGCCTCCACAAACTCACCTCCACACACTCGCCTCCACACACTGGCCTCCACACACTCACCTCGCCTCCGCACACTCACCTCCACACACTCGCCTCGCCTACACACACTCGCCTCCACACACTCGCCTCGCCTACACACACTTGCCTCCACACACTCGCCTCCACACACTCGCCTCGCCTCCACACACTCGCCTCCAAACACTCGCCTCCACACACTCGCCTCGCCTCCACACACTCGCCTCGCCTCCAAACACCCGCCTCCACACACTCGTCTCCACACACTCGCCTCCACACACTCGCCTCCACACACTCGTCTCCACACACTTGCCTCCACACACTCGCCTCGCCTACACACACTCGCCTCCACACACTCGTCTCCACACATTCGCCTCCACACACTCGCCTCGCCTACACACACTCGCCTCCAAACACTCGCCTCGCCTCCACACACTTGCCTCCACACACTCGCCTCGCCTCCACACACTCGCCTCCAGCACTCGCCTCCACACACTCGCCTCGCCTCCACACAATCGCCTCGCCTCCAAACACACGCCTCCACACACTCGTCTCCACACACTCGCCTCCACACACTCGTCTCCACACACTTGCCTCCACACACTCGCCTCCACACATTCGCCTCCACACACTCGCCTCCACAAACTCCTCTACACATAATCGTCTCCACACACTCCTCTCCACACACTCCTCTCCACACACTCCCCTCCACACACTTGCCTCCAGACACTCCTCTCCACACACTCCCCTCCACACACTTGCCTCCAGACACTTCTCTCCACACACTCGCCTCCACACAATCGTCTCTACACACTCGCCTCTACACACTCGCCTCCACACACTCGTCTCCATACACTCGTCTCCACGCACTCGTCTCCACACACTCGCCCCCACGCACTCGCCTCCACGCACTCGCCTCCACGCACTCGTGTCCACACACCCGCCTCCACACACTCGCCTCCACACACTCGTCTCCACGCACTCGCCTCCACGCACTCGTGTCCACACACTCGTCTCCACACACTCGCCTCCACACACTTGTGTCCACACACTCGCGTCCACACACTCGTCTCCACACACTCGCCTCCACACACTTGTGTCCACACACTCGCCTCCACACACTCGCCTCCGCACATTCGTCTACTTGTCTCCACACACTCATCTCCACACATTCGTCTCCACACACTCCTCTCCACACACTCATCTCAACACACTCGTCTCCACACACTCGTCTCCACACACTCGCCTCCACACACTCGCCTCTACACACTCCTCTCCACACACTCGCCTCCACACTCTCGTCTCCATACACTCGTCTCCACACATTCGTATAATCTCTCCCCTGTGAAAGCCTCGTGGAAACACGAAATACTGATCATCCACACACTCGTCTCCACACACTCGCCCCCTCACACTCTTTTTTATTAAAACCGCTGGCGTAAAAATAGTTAATCATCATTTTTAATAACTGAAATTGACACAATCTGTATATAATATTTTAGATATTTTGTATGTATATGAGAGTAGAAAAGTGTCTCCATTTGATTTATTTTGACTTGACATCAAACAACAATGCATTCAAAATTATAATATTTCAACAAGTAGTTGTAGACAGGCATGTAAAAGTAAGCAAGCAAGCAAATAGTAGGATCATAGTCCTATTTTCATTTTCATGCAAGCTCTCTCCCAAACAAATAAATGCCGTTCAATGTGCTTTACAGGCAAAAAAAGATACAATAGATAGTAGACCCAGTAAAATACAAGAATAAGAATAAAGTTTATAAGGATTAAATTAAGGCATACAATAACTAAAACTAAAAAGCACATCTTACTTTCTTATGGCGAGGAGCGTAGGTGCTAAAAGCAGCATCACCGAATCTTTAGTTCTACCACGTGATACTATTAAAAGAAAAGAATCGGAGCATCTGAGAGTCCTTACAGGTTCAGATACTGTAAGCATTTTTGAAAGATAGCATGGAGCAAATCCATGCAATGCCTTATAAACATCTCTGGTTACGTATGTAACCTTAGTTCCCTGAAGGGAACGAGACGCTGCGTGAAACGTTGTGGGAACGCCCCTGCGTGAGTGCGTCATGAAGCACGTATGAAATCAGTCCAATGGCGAGACGGAACTTCATAGGCGGGTGACGTCATCGACCAGGAAACTATATAAGCACCCCCAAAACACAAGCGCATCAGCTTCTGATGAGACTGAAGCAAGTGCTCACGGGCATGCTGGGAGTATGGCACAGACACGCAGCGCCTCGTTCCCTTCAGGGAACTGAGGTTACATACGTAACCAGAGACGTTCCCTTTCAGGGAACTCGAGCTGCGTGAAACGCTGTGGGAACGCTAATACCAACGTCGCCATACGAGCAAGTGTCCGTCGTGTGTAGTCAAGGCGAACATTTGGACGAAAGCACCTGCGCCCCTGGAGTGGAGCTGAAGTCAAGATGGTAAAACTTTACGAATGTGTGCGGTGAGGACCAGCCTGCCGCATCACAAACATCCTGGATTGATACTCCTGACAGGATAGCCTTAGAGGCAGCCATACTCCTGGTTGAATGAGCCCGGACAGCCAAAGGAGAAGGCTGACCGGCAGACTCGTAGGCAAGTGAGATGGCCTCGATCACCCACTTGCTCAACCTCTGCTTAGATGCAGGACAGCCCTTCCTAGGGGGTCCAAAACAAACAAACAATTGTTCACATTTTCTCCACAGAGCAGCTCTGTGGACGTAAGCATCTAGAGCCCTAACTGGGCAGAGCAGATTTAGTTTCTCTTGGTCCAACGTCAAAAAGGGAGGAGGACAGAAAGCCTGCAGTACAATAGGCCTGACAACATTAGTTGGAACCTTGGGAACAAACCGCCGTCTAGGGAGGAGAAAAAGCCTCGACCATGCCGGGGGAAAATTCCAAGCACGAGGGAGAGACCGATAGAGCTTGAATATCTCCTATTCTCTTTAATGAAGAGATAGCAAGAAGAAAGATAGTTTTTAGAGTAATGATTTCTCACAAACTTCTTCAATGGGCTCGAACGGTGCTAGAGAGAGACCTTCTAGAACAACCGCAAGGTCCCAGGTCGGCACCCTCGTGTGAACTGCTGGCCTCAGCCTCAGAGTGCCATGAAGGAAACGAGTTATAAGTGGGTTCTCCCAAGAGATGCTCCACTTAATGGGACGTGGTAAGCAGATAAGGCCGTCAGGTACACCTTCAGTGTGGAGTGGGATAACCCTGTGGAGAAACGCTCCTGAAGGAATTCCAGCACTGCACCCACCGGGCAGTTAACTGGGTCCAACTGGTGTTCCCCACACCAAGAGGTGAACATCTTCCATCTCAAGGCATATCATTTCCTGGTGGCTGGAGCTCTGGAGTGGAGGATGGTCTCAACGACCTCAGTCGAGAGACCAGATTCTATGAGCTGGGCCCCCTCAGAGGCCTGATCGGAATATCTAGAGGAGAGCAGTCGAGGAGAAAAATTAGGTCCGCAAACCAAACTCAGGCCGGCCAGTACGGGGCTACCAACAGTAGACTGACCCTATCCCGGCGAACCCTTTCCAGAACTCCTGGAAGCAGAGCAATCGGGGGAAATGCGTACAGGCGTGACCTTGGCCACTCCTGTACCATCGTGTCCAACCCCAGAGGGGCTGGATGACTTAGGGAAAACCACAGTGGGCAGTGTGATGTTTCCCTGGATGCAAATAGGTCTACCTCGGCAGAACCGAAATGTTTCCAGAGGAGCTCCACCACCTCGGGATGGAGTCTCCACTCCCCGGGCCTCGGCCCCTGCCTCGACAGAATGTCTGCCCCCTGATTTAAATACCCCAGGATATAAATCGCCCTTAGTGAGAGAAGCTTCCCCTGGGACCATAGAAGGATCTGGTGAGCCAGCTTGTATTACGGCCGGGAACGCAGACCCCCTGATGGTTTATGTAAGAGACCACCGATGTGTTGTCTGACCGGACAAGAACATGATGACCTCTGAGGTCTGGGAGGAAGTGTTTCAGAGCCTGAAACACCGCCAGCATTTCTAGACAATTTATATGCCATTGAAGATGATGGTCCTGCCACAGACCCTGAGCTGGGCGACCACTCATGATCGCCCCCCAGCCTGTGAGAGAGGCAACCGTCGTTAGTGTTACACAATGACACGGAGCCCCCAACACAGGCCCTTGGGACAGGAACCAAGGTTCTTTCCACATAGCCAGGGCGCGGAGACACCGTTGCGTGACCCTGATCATCTGGAGCGGGTTTCCCCTCGGGGAGAACCCCTTGGCCCTGAGCCACCACTGCAGCGGTCTCATGTACAGCGGGCCGTAAAGGTATAACGTTGGACGCTGCTGCCATAAGACCCAGAATTTTTTGATATTCTTTTACAGTAAGTGACTGGCCTAGCTTTACCTGTTTGACGGCTAAGAGAATCGAAGTTATACGAGCAGGAGACAGACGTGCCTGCATCGTCGTCAAATCCCAAACCACACCCAGAAAAGTGGTCCTCTGTAATGGAGAAAGCACACTCTTCTTGGCGTTGAGCCCAACCCCAAGTTTTTGATGTGGGCGAGAACGACATCTCGATGCCGAATCGCCTGATCCTCCTATTGAGCTAGAAACAACCAATCGTCGATATAATTTAAAATGCGGATAACCTGGAGTCGCAGCGGAGCCAGAGCTGTATCCATGCATTTCGTGAAAGTTCGGGGAGACAGTGCTAGGCCGAACGGAAGAACCAGATATTGGTACGCTTTGCCCCCGAAAGCGAACCTCAGGAACTTCCTGTGTTGTGGAAGGATGGAAATATGGAAGTATGCGTCCTTTAGATCAATCGTGACAAACCAGTCCTCGGAACTGATCTGTGACACGATCTGCTTGAGAGTCAGCATCTTGAACTTGAGCTTCCCTACTGAGCGATTTAATAGGCGCAGATCTAAAATTGGACGTAACCCCCCATCCTTCTTCGGAACGATGAAAAATCTCGGCTGTAATAACCCAACTCGCTGCTGGGAGGAAGAACTCATTCTATAGCCCCCTTCAGCAGAAGAGTTTTCCCCTCTTGTTCCATAACCAGGGCCTGCTCGGGGCCCACCACTGTGGGTAGAACCCCTCTGAAACGAGGCGGGCGTGATCTGAACTGAATCGCGTACCCATACTCGATAGTCTGCAGGACCCAATGAGATACATTTGGAAGGCTTTTCCACTCTGCCAAAAATTCTACTAAGGGTACCAGTCTCTCGAGACTGGCCTTTGGAATATTTTGAGTGGCAGACACAGTGCCCTGTAACGGCGCACCGGCAGGGAACAACTGGCCTGACCACCCTGGACAACTCCTCAGAGTGGACGAGCGTCCCTCGGGAAAACGCTCGCTGGGACCGTCTACGCTCCGGCACGCAGGCGGGGTTGGCAGAACGGGCCCCTGAGGGCACCGAGAGAGAACGGGCACCGTGTAATGCGGCGAACACCCTCCCCTCTCGGTGGGGACCACCCTCAGCATCCTGACGCTTTTGACGTCAGGACCTCTTCTTTGACGAGGCCTTCTTGGCAACGATAACTGTCCTCAGATCAGCCCTGCCCCTAGACGACCTCGTCTGAGAGCGCCGCGTCTCGTCCCAGTTATGCTGAGGAGGCGCACGAGATGCGACGCTCTGTTTTTGTTGCGCCCTATGTGAGGAGCTACTCGACGGCTGAAGCTGCTCCCGCCCAGCAGCCCCGGAGACATGAACACGGAGAGGGAGAAATTTCTGGAGCGTCTAGATCTGCTGCCTGATGTAATTCTCGAATTACGTCAGCACTAATTTCATCCCCCTCACTCATATCTTTTAATAGGTCTGCTTGATAGGCTTGTAATACTGACATAGTGTGTAAGCACGCTGCCGCTTGACCTGCCGCCGAGTAAGTTTTGCCCACCAAAGCCGAGGTGTTTCCTAATGGCTTGTTGGGCAATGCCGGTGTCTTAAATGATGATGCCGTAACTGGAGATAGATGACTCGCTAACGTTTCTTCAGCCTTAGGCATCGCCCCATTACCATAATTCTTAGCCCCAGAAATATTTGAATAAACAGATGTTTGCTGGCTAAATATTCTGGATGACACTGGTCTTTTCCATGACCTCGACACCTCGGTGTGGAGGTCAGGAAAGAAAGGAAGACACCGGCGTGGAGGTGCAGCACGAGAGGGCAGAAATCTTTCATCTAGTTTACTCTTTGAACGAGATTCCTGTCTATCAGCTGGCCACTCGATGCTTAATTTTTCTACAGCACGAGTGAGCCCCTCCATAAGCTCCTCACTAGCAGGAGACTGAAGTGACGTGTCCCCAGTCTCTGCTGTATCAATACTTTCAACATCCAGATCCTCAGAACTGGATAATTGAAATGATGATGCCTCAGCCCGGGCGGAAGAAACCACAGCGCGTGCTTCCGAACCCGGATCTGAGGCACTGGATCTACCAGGTAAGGGCTGAGATAAGGCCGAGCCCGTCTCAATCCCCGCTGATAGATTCATTTGCGATCCCCACGATTGAAGCCTTCGCTGTGCCTCGGCAGTAGCAGGACCCGAACCGCGGGGAGCGCGAACCGAACCACTCTCCTCGAAGAGGGCTCGGCGGGAGCGGAGCGTTTTTAGAGACAAACGCTTGCAATGCTCACAATCAGCTCCCTCGAGAGCTGACTGGGCATGCAGCACTCCCAAACAAACAACACACAGATTGTGTGTGTCCCCACCCGTAATATAACGTGGGGAGGGATGAACACACTTTCTGAACTGCTTTTTTCGCTCGCCATGATATATATATAGTCTCTTTTTATATATATATATATATATATTTATATGTGAAAAACTCCTGCCTTGCAATTTCTAAGGACAGACAAAAAACACTTGAGACACAGACTTTTTCATACACAGAGCGCTTGCTGAAGACTCAGAAGCTGATGCGCCTGTGTTTTGGGCTGCTTATATAGTTTCCTGGTCGATGACGTCACCCGCCTATGACGTTCCGTCCCGCCATTGGACTGATTTCATACGTGCTTCATGACGCACTCACGCAGGGGCGTTCCCACAGCGTTTCACGCAGCTCGAGTTCCCTGAAAGGGAACTAATAAAAGGTTTTTAAAAATCAACACGAAAACTAACAGGTAACCAGTGTAATGACTTTAGTATAGATGTGATGTGCTTAATAATTGTAGTTGATTAATTGTAGTCTTTGGTAGACCAGAGAGGAGGGCATTACAATAGTCAAGCCTGCTAGTTATAAATGCATGCATGAATTGTTATGTATTGCTTGCTCAGAGAGAGAAATGGTCTTATTTTAGCAATGTTCTTTAGATGATAAAATGCTATTTTGGGAATATTACATACATGAGCTTTAAAATCAGAGTCAAGAACAACGTCTACATTTTTTGCCACTTGGCTTGGGTTTAATCCAATATTTAGTTTAGGGGTCAATTTCTCTCTCTGCACTTTTGATCCAATAATCAAAACTTCTGTTTTGTCTTGGTTCAGTTGTAAGAAATGTTGCTATATCCAGTCATTTATATCTTGTATGCAATTTGCAAGTGAATCAATTTGCCCAGTGTCATAAAGAGACATGGTTACATGTAACTATGTACCATCAGCAGAAATGTGAAAAGAGTCTCCTGATGTAATGACCGAGAGGTAACATAAATAAATTAAAAAGTAGTGGTCCTAAAATTGAACCCTGAGGGACTCCACACGGTACCTCCCGGTATTAAAGTAAAATGAACTGAATACAATTCAAATTAAGTTGGATACTATAATCTGTTCCTGCAAAGCAGCAGAGAAGGTTAACGGACAGGTTTTGATGTTGGTGTGAAACGGCGCGTGTCACTTTGAAGCCATGAGGGACGAGCCTGCGAGACTGACAGCTCAGATGATGTCATCAGCACGAGCCCCAGCCGAAAGAGCCGCAAAAACCCAGCGGGACGAAAACAGGATAATGGAGCCAGCCAAGCGTGGCCGTCAGAGGAAAGCCATCACACACTGCCATAGAAGGTAAATAACTCAACACTCTTTAAACCTCGGGCAATAAATACTAGGCAACTTTATGGCTTTACATTAACATTATCTTAGTTATTTCACAGTTATTAAGCACACTTTTTAGGTCTGGGAATAAATTAGCAATTTTCTTTTTAAATGGACTTTAAAAGAAGGCTACATCCCAGACAAAATGATTTTACATTCATTATTTTGTTGTTCAACTATTAATTAATTAAGTTTATCAGTGTTGTCTTCAACAGGTTTGTGTAACCCTCCTCTGTGCAGATTGTAATGGTGTTGAGAGGCGTCTGAACATGCTGAGATGTAAGGCAACCCAAATGCAGGAGTTTATTGTCAAGGCGACAGGGAAGTAGACTAAACCAAACTTTGTGCCCCGACGAAACTTACAAATTCACAAAATTAACGGAATGCATAGGGTTTGTCGATTTGGATACTCCAACAAGGAGAGCATTACAATAATCAATTTGTGAAAAAACAAAAGAATTAATCAATCTTTCAGCAACAGAAATAATTTTTCTAAGATGAAAAAAGGAGGTTTTAACCGTATTCTGCACAAAAGGCTCAAAGGACAGGGTAGCATCCAGAGTTGGGTAAGTTACTCAAAAAAAGTAATCCACTACAAATTTCCAATTACTACTTTAAAATTCTAATTTGATTACATTACTGATTACTGCATGTAAAAAGTAATCTGATTACTAATTACTTTACTTTCAAGTTACTTTGAAAACCTTTTAAAACTACACAAAAATACACTACAAAGTGAAACTCAGTTATTTCCGTAATTTAATATTGACTGAAAAATATTACAGAAATATGAAAACAGCAACTTGACTAAAAGATCCAATGCATTTCTAAAAAATTCTTAGCATAAACCTGACTAACAATGGAAACTCTAGTATTTTTAAATGTGTCTACAGTATTTAAAGTCTACAGTATCTACAACATTCCTTGCGGCGTGTAACATGCACTGTATGTGTGTGCTACTGTAGCTTAACTGTGTTTGATAACAGTTGATAACAGTTAAACAGTATTTATAAAAAACAAAAAACATTGCATATTTGAATGCTGAAATGCAGTGGTTTTTAAAACTACAAAGTCAAAGTTTCTTCTACACTACAGGGTACAAATTCATTTATTTTACTTGTCAGTAAAATAGCGGTTGTATCTCATCAAAAGAAGTTTCTCAAATCGCTTGCTGGAAAGTCTGTTTCTCTTTGGGGTCAGCACAAGACTCCCTAAACTGAAAAGTCTTTCCACAGGAGCACTCGATGGTGTTGCAGTATTGTACTTGAGTGAGATGACTTTAATGTTTGGGAATTTGTTGAGAATGTCCAGCTCTAATCCTGAAGACTTCAAGTACTCCATTACTTCTGTCTCTTAAGAATAACACATATCGTCCTCTTCAAACACAAAAAAATCATTGTCATTGGAGTTAGAAGGTTTCTGCTCGACAGGATTTACAATGTGGCCCTCAGAGTGTTGAGCTTGACATTCCGCAGTCAGCAGTGACTTCACATGGTTTCTTTTCTCCTCATCTTTAATCCAGCATATCTTGAACCGGGGTAAAGTGGCAGCCGCCAAAAGAAAATTTTTACTGTCCAAGACAGAGCTGAATCGCACTTGTATGGCCTGTAATAAAAAAATACCTTCTTTTAATCCGTATTTACAAATACAATTAGATTTGATATAATTCCTTCTTTGTAGTTTCAACAACTGAATTAACTTTAAGCCAAGTCAAATATTTAATGACTAATACACTTACATACATTAGGTTACACCAGGGTGTGATTTTCCCCCTTCCAATTATTGATCAAACAAAAATGCAGAAATATGTTATTCTTTGCTTTTTATAATAAGCTGCACCTGGGTAACATGTATTCTTAATTTTTTTAAAAATACCACGAACCGTATGGAAAAAAAAAACTTTCCAAATATACACTATCACATATTATTTATAGGCTAAATATGTTTAATATGTGCTAGTTTTGGGCGGAGACAGAACGCGGAGGTTTAACGAGTCATCGAAACAATAATTATGATCACGCAATAATCTGACAGCGAGCAATAAATTCCAGAATAGAGAGGGGGATTTTCCTCCACAAATCACATTCTGTGTGGCACTACCAAAAGGTTTAGAATGAGTAAAAGAAACTACAACTTAAATGTACAGAATCCACTTTTTAGAGAAGAGACTTACCTTTACAATCGCATCTGGCAGACTAGAAGTCATCGCTGAAAGCCCACTCTGATGTGCCAAGGTTTTGGAGATGAGAACTTCTAGTGTTGGTAAGATGGTGCCATAATAGCAGTGATCTTCACCTTGTAAAATATCCAAGGCACTGGCGAGGGGCTTCAATATTGCGCAATATTCCTTCAGGAAATGATATTCCTTTTCTGTAATGCATTTTATTCCCATTTGATTGCAAAGGGTATTTAAATCTGTAAGTGCGACCTGAGATATTCGTGATAGTGCATCATGGAATGAATTCCATCTCGTTGCGGTGGGGACAACGAGTTTTCTTTTAATTACATCCTCAACCAGCTCCGCGGTCAATGTTGAGCGGCTGGCTTTAGTCCACAAACCTGAGCACTTGCCGATGACACTTCTGTATATAGTTTTGGATTCACTTTTGTTTGTTAGCCATTTTTCTACATCATTACGCGACACCAAATTAAGCGTGTGGGAAGCACAGCTCAGGTGAGGGGGAAGAGTAAATTGTCCATCTGACTCAGAGGAGAGAGCCTGTCCGACATCTGTGAATGTCACTTCATCATCATCCAATTCGTCTTCAGAATCAGATTCTGTATCTTCAGCTGGCTTATACATTCTGAAGGCTTTGAGGAAATTTGACCCATTGTCTGTTACGGTCGCTGTGATTTTAAATGACAGTCCAAATGCTGAATGCACCTGCTCTATTTCACTTGCAATCACATCATATGTATGTCTTCCTTTGATTCTTTTACAGGCTAAGGCAGCTTTTTCACGTCTGAAATTCACAGGATTAATCCAATGGGCGGTCATTCCAAGGAAGCTTTTATTATTACAAGTCCAAATTTCTGCGGTTGTGGAGACATACTCCAAACGCTCGAATGTTTTTTTAAGTTCATACTCCATATCCGCATAGCATTTATCTAGATACTTTGCAAATGTCTTTCGGTCCTGCAAGGGTACAGACCTGTCCGTCACGGGTATCATCGTGAGCAAGTCTCTAAATGACTGCGATTCCACAGTCGAAAAGGGCAGCATTTCCTCCACCACATACGCTGCTACAGCTTTCTTCACCTGTCCAGAAGTTACCTTCCCTCTCGATCCTGAACAAAAATCCTAGCTTGCTTAGACGAGGTTGCACCGCTCTCGTCTCGGGCGTGGTGGGTAACATTATCCTCCTTGGCGACAAGTTTTGTCGTAAAATGTATTCTGTTCAAGTGCTTCAACAAATTGCTGGTCGAGTTAATTGTGGAAGAAAGTTCTTTAGAAATTACGCATAGTTTGCATTTAACAGTTATATTTTTGTTTTTACGCTCAATGAAATCAAAATAATGTTTATATTTCCACTTGAAGAAACAACCACCACGCCCGTCTGCGTCCATTTTAGCAGCACGCGTTCTCCGGTAATTCATTAAAGCGCATGCTCATTAACTGACGCAGCTGCGCCAAACATGATTAGAAATGCATTTTACTTAATATTTTTTCTTAACAATACATTTGTAACGTAAGTAACTTAATTCTATTGACATTAGTAACTGTAATCAAATTACATACATTTTAAATGTAATGAGTTACATTACTGCGTTATCACGAAATGTAATTACACTACAGTAACGCGTTATACTCAACTCTGGTAGCATCAAAGATGACTCCAAGATTTTTATTTCACTTTGTACCTCCAAGGCAACACCATCAACTGACAAATCTATAGAAACAGTATTACGCAGTATATCGGGAGAGCCGGGGAGCTTTACTTCAGTTTTAGAGATATTTAGATGCAGAAAATTGTTAGACATCCTCAACTTAATCTCAGAGATACAGTTGGAAAGATGAGAAACATCCACAAATTGACCCGGCTTGGAAGGAATGTAAATCTGCGTGTCATCAGCATAGAAATGATAGCTGAGGTCAAGAGATCTTAATAGCAGACCAAGAGGGTAGATATAAATGCTAAAGAGCAAAGGGCCAAGAACTGAGCCCTGTGGGACACCTCAGATCTAAAATCACACATAAAAACAAATTGACAGCAATCCCTAAAATATGACCTAAACCATTCTAAGGATGCACCAAAGACAATTTCCAAGCGGTTAAGTAAAAGCATCAGCGGTGCTGAAAGCTGAAATAAGATCTAGTTGAAGGAGTCTTGAGAGCTAGAATCAGAAGCTAATAATAAGCCATTGACGACTTCAAACACGGCTGTTTCAGTGCAATGCATTTTCCTAAACCCAGATTGAAGGGGCTCGAACCAATTATTAACCATTAAATTATTGCGTTTAATATATTTTTAAATAGCATTTATTTTTGCATTGTGTTATATTTTTATGCTAGTAAGTGGTGTTAAAAATTATTCTGCACATTAATGAGCCGATGTGGGGTGTGTTTGGCAGCTGAGAGCCAGAAAGTCTCGGTCCGCTCCTGGTTGAGAGGATCAATCACTGTTTTCCATGTTCGTAGAGTTAGTTCGTGGAGTAAACACATAGGCCAGTGGTTCTCAAACCTGTCCTGGACCGGTCACCACTGCTCATTTTGCATGTCTCCCTCATCAGACGCACCCAATTCAAGTCTTGCAAGTCTGTACTAATGAGCTGATAAGTTGAGGGAGACATACTAAATGTGCAGCGGTGAGGGGACGGGTTTGAGAACCACTGATATAGGCTATAATCTGTGTGTGTACACGGCTCTTTTAAAAATGGAGGGTATAGGTGTTTCGCATGTGTTCGGCCAATCAGCAAACACTAACGTCTCTGATAGTTCCTATAGTGCTGGGTTAGAGTAAATTAGTTCCTCCAAAAGAGTCCCTAGAACTAAAATCGTTCCCAGTTCCTGGGGTGCGAACACCCCTATAGTTAATGGGACTATAAAAAGGTTCCTCCGGTGCCAAAGCCCCTATTCTTTATTGCTAAACTGTAATCAGTGAGACATTGGGGTAGCACTATTTTACATGCCCTATCAAATACTGGTTGAAGTATTTTGCTTTTTTTTTTTTTTTAAAAAGGTCACCCTTCTCTTTTTTGCATTTGAGACTTTTAAAACATATTACTATTTAAAAATATGTAAAGTCTTTACCTGTAGTTTTATTCTCTATATATTTAAACATTTTCTTAGTCATAGCACTTGTTCTGAGGCGTGATGCATCACTGCATCTTCATCTTCTGCTGTGTCAGGAGAACCAGTCCAGGGATCAGTCTTCAGATTCAGCAAAGAAGAAGAAAAAGGATAAAAAGTGAAAAAAACAAGAAGAAATGCAAGAAACTGAGGGTTGATTTTAGGAGAGGTTTGTTTATTCTATCAAAAGTATTAAAAGGTATAGTTCATCCAGGAATTAAAATTGTCAAGGCTTTAGGTGAATAACAGGAGAACAGGTCTTATCGTATCCACTTTTTGAGAAAGTGTTCATGGCAATATGGACTGACAGCGATATCTATGAGTATTTAAAGGTACACTATGTAACTTTTAGCGCTCTAATGGTTCATAAACAAAACTGCATGCGTCCCGCAGAAGAATATTGTAGCTGGAGATACTATTTATATCTATGACGAGTCCGCAGAGGTAAAGTAGTCAGAACATAAACACTTATTATAGGTGTACCGTAGTTATTCAAGATAAGACAAAAACATGGTTTGGAAGATGGATTCATGATGCTGATTTTATAAATTCGGTAAATTTTTAACAAAAATGTTTTAACCAAGCTAGTTATTTTTGTTGTTGCCGTTTTATTCAAGTTTAATATCCGAATGTTAGTGAGAAGAAAAAAAAACGTTTAGATGTCAATATGCATATGTGATGAACATTGTTTATGCTCATTTTAGGAGCTCCTTGCACAATATCTAATGAATCACATACAAATGACCAGACCTGGAGGCGATGCTGAATCAAACGCTACCACAAAGTTTTACAACTGGTAAATGGTGTCTTCGGCAAAGCTGTCACGTGTTGAGTATGTTTTGATTCATGTTTGTATTTCAGTTTTAGTGTTTGCTGTCAGTGTGTTTAGATCAGGCTTTCTCTGTCCCCTGCCTGTTTGTATCCATGGTTGCTGATTTGATTTGTGTTTCGGTTAAGGTGTGCCTCGTTAGTTCCCCTGTTTGCTGTCTATTTAAGCTTTGTGTTTCTTTCAGTTTGTTGTCAGTTCTATGTTGTTTTAAGTTGGTTTTTCTGTTTCTGGTGTTCTTGTTTTTGAGTGTGAGTTTGAAGACTTTGTTTCTGCATAAAGACTGCTGCACTTCGATCCTGCTCTGTCTCTGCTGCTACCGAATGTGACACATACAACAAAATAAATGTTGGCAGAAATACCATTGACATGCAAGCCCCTATTGCTGAGTTGGCAATTGCAAATCCTGAGGACTACAAAGCTTTGAGAGCGACCTTTCAAAAAGGGAGAAAGCATCTAAAACTGTTCAGATATCTGTCTTGCACGGTGCCTTGCTCAGCCTAATGTAGACATGATTTGAAAGAGAGCAGTGTAAACGAAACTATCTTATTTTTGTGTTCTCATCCCGAGTTAACCAAAAGTGTCCCAAAATAAACAATAGTAGGCCTAATGGTTTATGACCTATGCAGCAAGTGTATCCATATAGTTCATGGCCATAAGTTTTAAGGAGCACAGATATTGGCTTGGGACAGAATGTTATAATGATAAATTCCCACAACGATTACAGGTCTCGTAATGACGACCAATCTGTTTCGGGAAAATGCAACGATCGACCTGACAGTGGCGCTACAGCACAAAAAACTAAAAATCTACACAGTTTTGGCCATAACTCTTTAACCCTTTGTCATAGACTCACAATACCGGTATGCAAATTTCGAACATTTGTCCGATTCAATCAAAAATTGGCATGCATAATCTAGAGCAGTGGTTCTCAACTTTAGTGTGTTGTAAACCCTCAGGCATTCAACATCCTTCTGCAAACCCCCTCTCTTACACTTACACTGCAGTCACACCTTTTAACAAAATAACAATTTATTTAAAATATCTGTATCTACAACAAAATGTGTGTGTGTGTGTGTGTGTGTGTGTGTGTGTGTGTGTGTGTGTGTGTGTGTGTGTGTAAGCATGCATATTGTGTATTAAGTATTATTGTTTAAGCCTTTATTTTCTGCGTGTGTTTTAGCGTATTCTTTTGTGCATATTTTATGGTGTCAGGCCTACATTTCAGGTTTGCTTAAACCCTAACAGCCTAGATGGCATAAAGGTATTAAAAAGCTTGAATAATGGCTGCTTGCAGCTATATTATATTTTTGACTTATTTTGACCACATTAGGTACATTTTTATGTTAACATATCTTCAGTTAACATTTTTGGATGAGCAAAATATAATCCAATCAACAGTTTTTAAGTGAAAAACATTTTTACAACGACAAACATAATTTCTGTGTTAGATCAAGACCTTTTGGTGGTTCCAAAAAAAAGACCTGAGAGAGAGTGAGAATCCAAACGCAGTTTAATGACAAATGTAATCCAAAGTCATAGTCCACACCAGACAGAGGGTCAAGCACATATAATCAGTCACACACACATACAGTCCACAGAAGGCTTACAGGAACGAGGAACCCAAGACTCAGGCAGAAATAAACAGGAGGAACACAAGACCTCCATCTATGTTTAAGATTCATCTCTTCTCTGCTGTTCTTAGATACATGTGATTTATTTAGTGCTTTGTTGTGTTTTATGGTGTGTTTGTGTGTATGTTTTGTAAGGTTGGGTTTGTAAAGCACTTAAGTCTACTCAACGTGATTTTTAAAAATAAAATGATTGATTGACCTGCGGAAAATGCTGACAGCCAATGCAAACCAAAACAAACAAAGAAACAAGACTAAATTCTGAATACAGAGCAAAAGGCATTTAAATAGTCAGGGATAAGAATCAAATGAAACAAGGCGCAGCTGCAACAGTTAAACTAATACTGAGCAGGGGGTTCTGGGAAATGTAGTCAGGGAATAAGAGAGTGTATGGGAACAGTGAGGGACGAGGCTGCCCTCTGCTGGTACTAAAGCGTAGATGACACAACACCACTTCAGTGAGAGTATAGGCTTCATTATGCTGACCTTTATACAGATGCTGTATTAAGCAGTACATAAAGTATTTGAATGAAAATGTTTCTGAAAAATCTATGTATTTGGCAAATATTATATTTATTTCACTTCAGTTGTGGTAAACACCACGTGAGCATCACTACGGGAAGCAGAAAGAGTGCGACTTCATGTCTCTGTTTTCAGCTCCTGCACTGCAACTCCTCCGATCAGGTACCGCCCATGCCCAACACACATATTATCTGTTGCATATTGTATACTATTTCACACACTATTCTTAAAAACAATAGAAGGCAGTATGCAGTGTGTACTGGGCAGTAAGTTAGTGTGAGGGCCTTTACAAATACCCACCACTTGACCACTTGACCACTTGAACACTTGAACACTTGACCACTTGAACACTTGACCACTTGCATGACGTATTTCCTGTATTTGGCCGAAGTGTTCAAGTAGGAGTGAAGAATGCCAGTGTGTGTAGAACGTTTGATTACCCGATGGGACACATTTATAGTGTTGCAAAAAATGCAAGTGTTTACAGAGCTTTATGTTGATTTAGTACCTTGCATTTTTGAATAAACTTCTGAATGTCTGGTCAGCAGTCGCTATGTAACAGAAGACACTTTTTAAAATTGTGGTGCTTCTAATTAAGTGATAAAAGGCGGTTGCAAATGTTTCCCTACCAGTGTTGGCTCCAGGATTGTTTTGTTGCGGGTGCTAAAAAAATAATAAAATTGAATATACATAATGACCGCTTAAGCTGTTATTAGTAATAGGCCTATAACTTATCTAATGCCAACTGCCAAATATGACACTCCCAAAATGAATGAACACACAGAAGACAGAGAACAGGTTTTTGCACATATTTACTCATTATTTTGACCATCAAGAGTCCATCACTCTCAATACCAACAGGCAGGAAAGCATTGCCACACATGTCTGCTTAGAAAACGTCTCGGTTATGTATGTAACCCTCGTTCCCTGAGTAGGGAACGGAGACGTTACGTCGGATGACGACGAATGGGGTTTCGCTTAGGACACCTATCGACTTTGAGTATTACAAAACGAGCCAATGGCAAAGAAAGGCCATGGGTCTGCGGAATTTGCATAGCGTAACTCCGCCCCACCTCGTGGGTATAAAAGGAGGAAGCCGGCAACATGCAGATATGTTTCTTCGCTGAGAAGCCAAGACTGAGCTCAGGCGATCCCCGCGGTACAGCGGAAAGTGGCGGGCAGACGTAACGTCTCTGTTCCCTACTCAGGGAACGAGGGTTACATACGTAACCAAGACGTTCCCTTTCGTTGTCACTCCGAGTTACGTCGGATGACGACGAATGGGGTTACCAGTCTAATCACGCCACCTTCTCGGCTGTCTTCCAGTGCCCTGCGTAAATCTGAGATCCTTGTCGTGAGACTGGCACGGACGAAGGACTCCTATTTAGCACAGGGATACCAAGGTACACTGGGGAGCATATCCCATAGCTCAGAGGAAATATGCAATTATTGACAACCCAGAGGGGGGGGGGGACTTAGAGAATACACATATGACCCGGAGGGATGCATATGGAGAACACGCGGGTGTCCAGCCGCAGGTGGAATATTTCAACCCCAGGGGTGGCAAGGTGGCTTGCCAAGGGAAAGACACATGCTCAGAGAGGCTTACAGTGGAAATACACATGTGGGGGTCGCTCAAAGGAGGGACCATGCACACGGGAGGCACCTAGCCGACGCGCAGGCAATAGACACTGGCGCCGACGTCAGGAGTGCTGGAGGAACTCAGGGCTTTCGGAGAAGCTCACCTGAGGAGAATATCGCACGTATTCAGTCCGTGGAGTGGAATGGCGAGCAAGCGAAGACACCTGAGCGGATCCAGTACTAGCTGGTTGAAGCGAGTACATGAGAGGACACTGGCTCCACTTGGAGATTGTAGAATCTGGCGAATGTGTTAGGTGTCGGCCAGCCTGCAGCTCTGCAGATGTCTGTTAGCGAGGCGCCATGCGCTAGAGCCCAAGAGGACGCCACACTCCGGTGGAGTGGGCAGTCACACCAAGGGGGCACGGTCGACCTTGCTGCTGGTATGCCAAATGCAATGGCGTCCACTATCCAGTGAGACAACCTTTGCTTGGAGAGAGCCTTTAATGCTTGGAGAGAGCTGGTCTGAGGTCCTGAAACACTGCGTTCTGTCACATAGGTGCGGAGAGCGCGTACTTGACAGAGCAGTGCCAAGGCTGGGTCTGTCTCCTCCAGGGGCAGCGCTTGCAGGTTCACCACCTGGTCCCAGAAGGGAGTGGTAGGAACCTTGGGCACATATCCAGGCCGGGGTCTTAGGATCACGTGAGAGTAAGCCGGCCCGAATTCCAGGCACGCTTTGTCAACAGAGAATGCATGTAGTTCCCCTACCCTCTTGATGTAGCCCAGTGCAACCAGGAGCGCTGTCTTCATAGACAGGAATTTAATCTCAACTGATTGCAGGGGCTCAAATGGAGCACTCTTCAGGGCAGTTAGAACCACTCCCAAGAGGGAACGAGAGGAGGGCGAGGCGGATTTAGTCTCCTCGCTCCTCTCAGGAACCCGATGAACAGGTCGTGCTTCCCCACCGACTTACCTTCGATGAGGTCATGGTGTGCGGCAATGGCGGCAACATAGACCTTCAGGGTGGAGGGAGACAGCCTTCGCTCCAACCCCTGTTGAAGGAAGGAAAGCACAACGCTGATCGAGCATCTCCGGGGGTCTGCTCAGTGAGAAGAGCACCAGCTGACGAAGAGGTTCCACTTCAACGCATAGACGTGTCTCATGGACGACGCCCTAGCGGAAGTGATGGTAGCCACAACCGCTGGTGGTAGGGTACTCAAACCTGCCTCGTCCCATCCAGGAGCCACACGTGGAGGTTCAGGAGATCGGGACGAGGGTGCCATAGGGTGGACCGTCCCTGAGAAAGAAGGTTCTTCCTCAGAGGGATCGGCCAGGGAGGTGCTGTCGCGAGGAGTACTAGTTCGGAGAACCAGGTCCGGGTGGGCCAGTACGGCGCGACCAGAATGACCTGCTCCTCGTCCTCCCTGACCTTGCGCAAGGTCTGCGCAAGAAGGCTCACTGGGGGAAACGCATACTTGCTGCCCTGCGGCCAGCTGTGCGCCAGAGCATCCGTGCTGAGCGTGCCCTCGGTCAGGGAATAAAACTGGGCCCAATGGGTCGAGTCGTGAGAGGCAAACAGATCTATCTGTGCATCCCCGAACTGGTCCCAAATCAGCTGAACTGACTGGGGATGGAGTCACCATTCTCCAGGGAGGGGCTGAAGCCGAGAGAGCTCGTCGGCTGCACAGTTCAGGACTCCGGGAAGAAAATGGCTCGAAGCGACCTCAGATGCTTCTGACTCCATAAGAGGAGGTGGCGGGCGAGTTGCGACATACGGCGCGAGCGTAGACCACCTTGACGGTTGATGTACGCTACTGTGGCGGTATTGTCTGATCGGACTACTACGTGTTGACCCCTGAGCAACGCCCGGAAGCGGTGCAGGGCAAGGCGTACTGCCAGCAACTCGAGGCAATAGACATGCTATACTGCTCAACACTACATTCGAGAATCACTGAGCTTCAGGAGCAACCTTGCTCAACACCTAAGTGTGAAGAAATTCACTGAACTTCAGGAGCATTTCTGCTCAACACCTGGTGTGATAAATCTCACAGAATTTTTCAGGAGCATTTCTGCTCAACATGAGAGTGTGACAGCATGTCCATTGCACATGGGGCTCCAGCCCGTGGAGGCATCTGTTGAGACAACAACATGCCGGGAAGCTCGTTCCAGGGGCACTCGGACCCGTAGAAAACTGAGGTTCGACCACGGGGTGAGTACTGACAGCAGGTCGGAGTAACTGGTACACGGAGGGTTCCGTGTTGCCATGCCCACCTCGGGACTCGGTCGCGAAGCCAAAGCTGAAGCGGTCTCATATGAAGCAATCTGAGCGGCGTACCGCGGCTGCAGATGTCATATGCCCCAGGAGCCTCTGAAAAAACTTCAGTGGAACCGCACTCTTGCGCCTGATAGTCTCAGGCAAGTCAGCAATGGCTGAGTGGAGAAGGCGACCAAGTCCAAACCAAGAAAAGAGATCCTCTGCACGGGGCAAAGTTTACTCCTTCCCCAGTTGACCCGAAGGCCCAGACGAGCTAGGTGCCGGAGCACTGGGTCCCTGTATTCGCAAACCTGGTCTCCGGAGTGAGCTTAAGACAGCCAGTCACCGAGATAATTCATGATGCGAACCCCGTGTTCCCATGGAGGAACAAGGGCTGCCTCAAAAACCTTGTGAAGGCGCGAGGAGACAGGGCTAGCCGAATGGGAGAACAGCGTACTGTTATGTGCGCGCCCTGACAGCAAACCGTAGGTATGGTCTGAGTCGAAGGAGAACGGAGACATAAAACTAGGTGTCCTTCAGGTCGATCGCTGCAAACCAATCCTGTGACCACACACATCCAGAAACGCGTTTGGCCAGGAGCATCTTGAACGGCAGCCTGTGAAGGGAGCGGTTCAGATGCGTAGGTCCAGGATTGGCCGTAACCCACCAGACTTCTCCGGGACAATGAGGTAGGGGCTGTAAACCCGGGCTCATTTCGGCTGGAGGGACAGTCTCAATCACACCCTTCGCCAGTAAGGTAGAAACCTCCGCTCTCATGATAGGGGCATAGCCATGTCAGCCGCCTCTGGGACAGAGGGGAACGAGGAGAGCACGGCTTGTGGGCGGCGCTCTGTGTCGTCCGAGAACTCTGTATGCTCAGAGACGAGAGAGTCAGCTCTTTCTGAATAAGGATTCTTCCCCAGCCCTCCACCGGGGAAAGGAGTGGCCCTGCTACCAACTCCTGGAAAGAACTGAGTCTCATCTCTGAGCAGCCCATCTCAAAAGTGCCGCTTAACCCGGCATTTAGTGGGGGGCGGGGCTGGAGAGGGCTGTGGCAGCCCCCCTACGGACTTCCTGAGCCAGGCTCGGGTGAACGGGCGGGGTTGGACCCGTGGGAGGGTGCCTTCGGCGGTGGGCACACTGAGGGATCTGAGCGGATGGCGGGGCCGTCGGGCAGAATAACCTCAATCTGCTCACGGGCGGTTGAGAACTGTTGGGCAGAAGCACTCAACTGCACCTCCGAAGAGGCCGACCTGGGAGATGGGGGTGTCGAGCAGATGGGTCCGCCCGTCGTGCACATCAGCCGGTCAGCCCCAGAATGGTGAACATCACCTGACTCCGAGAGCGTACGGCCACTTTTGTCGCTCGGAGAGCAAGGTCAGTGGCGGCGCGCAGCTCACTGAAGAGCTTCGGGTCAGTCCCGCCCTCCTGCATGTCCATGAGCATCTGGGTCAGGTAGACCAGCAGAACGGTCATCGGATGCAGTGAGGCGGCTGCCTGTCCTGTGGCACTATAGGATTTCGCCACAGATTAGTGTAGACGAAAAGAACTACAGGCTTTGGACGGGTGCTTAGGATTGCTCCGGGAAGCACTCTGAGGACACAGTAGCATGGCAACAGAGCGTTCAACCAGGGGGACCCCAGTGTACCCATGGGCAGCATCCCCTGAGGGGAGGAAAGGCGGATGAGACCAACGAGCGGACCCGTGATCTCATCATGCACGTCCGGGAGGAAAGATATTGGGGTTTGCCGTGGACGCGGGTCGGCGGCCTCACCCAAAAACCAATCGTCCCGGGAAAGCATGGCCGTCATCTCCGGATCAGACTCAGTCACAGCCGTATGCACACCAGAGGGTGGCAGCTGTGACGAGTCGTCATTTCCAGAAGAATCAAGCTCACCTAGTTTTGCTGCTACAGACACAGCATCATCCTCTGTAGCTTCAAATGAAAACACACGGGCCACCCAAGGGTAGACTCGTGGAATCATCAGTTCGCTAGCGGGCCCCCGCATCGGGGGGTGAATGAGGGGACTCTCACTTTTGCGAGTTCACCGAGTCTCGACCTATATATGATGCGATGATCACGTTCCCAGCGAGAACATGAGTCACCCACGAGCGCTGTTCAAGCATGATCAAAGCCCAAACACACTAGACAGCGCTCGTGCCCATCTGAGTCCGATACCAGTCCGCTGCAACCAGAAATGCACGGGCGAGCCGTCTTGAAAAAGACGTGCCGCGTGCGAGCTCTTTTATGAGAGGAGAAAAAAACTCTGCGATGTTGAAGCGCACAGGGAGACAAACACACTGGCAGATCACTGCACAGATCAGCAGGCACTGTGAGCTCGCTGCAGATCGCCGTCACACCAACACCGGAGAGAGAAGCTCGTCTCGTAGAGCGAAGTCAGAGATGACTGTGGAGTGAAGAAATACTCTTGGCTCCGAAGCGAAAAAAATATCTGCATGTTGCCGGCTTCCTCCTTTTATACCCACGAGTTGGGGCGGAGTTACGCAATGCAAATTCCACAGACCCATGGCATTTCTTTGCCATTGGCTTGTTTTGTAATACTCAAAGTCGATAGGGGTTCTAAGCGAAACCCCATTTGCCATCATCCGACGTAACTCACTCCGAACTCTCCCTTTCAGACGTAAAAAAAGAAAAGAAAAAAGATTACTATAGAAAAAGTACCAGCAATACATAATACTCTATATCCCAGATATTTTTAAGAGTAGCTACTCACCAGAAGCATATTACAAGGACAATTGGTCTATTGTTGTGATTCAGGGCAAACGTGTCACGGATGTCCTGCACATCTAGGGCTGTGTTCTTGAGAAGTTGATTGCCAACACTGCCAGGTTACGGTTTCATCGTCTCCGCTGGTACTTCTCAGGTTAAAGCAAGAAAAGCTGCGCTGACATGCTGATGAGCTGAGGAATTGTAACAGAGATACAAAGAAGTCTGTATGAGTCTGTATCGATGAGTATGGAAAGATATTCCAGTGTGATGCTTGCTGTCACCCAGTTCTTTCTTCTGTCCAGAAGCCGTTGCACTTGGTGTAATTCAGCAGACAAGTTTTTGTTTGTAATCCCATAGTGTAGAGCCATAGGTGACAAACATCCCATGTCAAAGAATGAATTCTGTGTCGGGTGCGAGGCAGATATCCCTTTTTGAAACATCACATGACTCTGGTGAAAAGCACAGATTAATTTCAGTGATAAGATGGTCAACAACTGGATAGAAAAAGTGCTGATGAATTTCTTCAAGGGTTTTGTAAGGTGGGCCTGTGCTGTGGTCCAGTCTATGTACACCGGATCTGTGCTGGTCCAGTGTCTGTACACCGGATCTGTGTTGGTCCAGTCTCTGTACACCGGGTCTGTGCTGGTCCAGTGTCTGTACACCGGATCTGTGTTGGTCCAGTCTCTGTACACCGGATCTGTGCTGGTCCAGTGTCTGTACA
This sequence comes from Siphateles boraxobius, assembly GCF_051911475.1. Taxonomy (NCBI): domain Eukaryota; kingdom Metazoa; phylum Chordata; class Actinopteri; order Cypriniformes; family Leuciscidae; genus Siphateles; species Siphateles boraxobius. Next base: position 335,026 of record NW_027508835.1, read on the forward strand.
CCGGATCTGTGTTGGTCCAGTCTCTGTACACCGGGCCTGTGCTGGTCTAGTCTCTGTACACCGGGCCTGTGCTGTGGTCCAGTCTCTGTACACCAGGCCTGTGCTGTGGTCCAGTCTCTGTACACCAGGCCTGTGCTGTGGTTCAGTCTCTGTACACCGGGCTTGTGCTGGTCCTGTGCTGGTCCGGGCCTGGGGTTAGTGGGGCGTGGGGATGGAGTTGGGCATGGGGATGTCAATGGGGATGGGCATGGGAGTGGGCGTGGGGATTGGCATGGGGATGGACGTGGGCTCCTGCGTGGGGATGCGCATGGGGATGGGCATGGGGGTGGGGATGGGGGTGAGGATGGGCATGGGGTGGGGATGGGGGTGAGGATGGGCATGGGGTGAGGATGGGGGTGAGGATGGGCATGGGGGGGGGTGGGCGTGGGGATGGGCATGGGGATGGAGATGGGCATGGGAATGGGTGTGGGGATGGGCATGGGAATGGGCGTGGGGATGGGGATGGGCATGAGGATGGGCATGGGAATAAGAATGGGGATGGGGATGGGGATGGGCATGGGAATGGGCGTGGGGATGGCATGGGGATGGGCGTGGGCATGGGCATGGGCATGGGCATGGGCATGGGAATGGGCGTGGGGATGGGCGTGGGCATGGGCATGGGCATGGGCATGGGGATGGGCGTGGACGTGGGGATGAGCATGAGGATGGGCATGGGAATAAGAACGGGGATGGGGATGGGCATGGGGATGGGAATGGGGATGGGGATGGGCATGGGCTTGGGCATGGGCATGGGAATGGGAATGGGAATGGGAATGGGCATGGGCATGGGGATGGGCATGGGGATGCACGTACAGTGGTTGCGGGACATCTTTTCTGAAGTGTTCTACTACATCATGGTGACAGCCGGACATGTGCAACGCTCAATACTGAGAGTTGTGCTCAATACTCTATTTATGCACTGTCTGTTTGATTGTTTTCAAGAACGATTCTGCATTTAATCCATCGGCAGGAGTGAAATGCAGGAATTCCTCTAACGCAACACCGAATAACGTGCCACCCCAGAAACCCTCTCTTTTTGCTGACATCTTTGCTTTCATCAACTATTAAGGCAAACAGTCCAGCCTCTTGTATTTTTTTTCCAATGGTGTTGTCAAACCTGCCAAGAAGATGCAACAGCTCAGTACAGTTGCCTCTGTTCTCTGTGATCTCTTTTAGTTTGTTTAGCATTATTTCCTGTTGTCTTTGTTCACGTTTCTGCCACTTGTTTGTTAGCATGGCTATTCATTTAATCATCACAGCTGTTGGTATTAGAGTTCATTAGCAGTGTATACTTAATTTTTCCGTGTTTCCTCAGTTCTTTGTTCGGTTGTTGTTTGTGTCTAGAACACACTGTTGCACACACTGGATTTATTCTGAATTTATTTGATCATTAAATCACTTAGCGTTTGGACCCTTTCTGACTCTTCATCATCATTGGATCTTCATCTTGTAACCGTTATTATTTAGATAGATAATATTTAATTTATTTCAATAATTATATTATCATAAGTAGATGTCTTTGCAACAAACACAGAAGAGACCAGCACTATTTCTGGCATTTCATATGTAGCCCCAATAATATCATTGCATGTCCTTTGGTTTGTATAATAATAATGTATACAGCGACATTTGGATTATTAGACAAACTCAAAATGAAGTGAATCTGGAGAGTTTTGCATTTAAAGGAATGTAAAGGGAACCATTGACACAGAGAAGAAAGAGTTCAACTCTTTACATGTGCTCGCACTCATGCCCGCTACTTAACATCTGAACACACACTATGATCAAAAGCACATTAGCGGATCTTCTTCTGTCTGTTCTCAAAAGGTAATCACATATATATTTCTGCAAACTGGAGAACTGTGTCTAAGCAAAGGCGTTTGTTTTCCAGACGAACCGTCGCCTCCAGTGCGCTTTACCTACAACTCACTACGGGGGTTCATTTAAGACTGTAAACAAGAGTAGCGTATTAATGTATAATTAAGTATTATGTCCAAAAATCGTCTCGGTTACTATGTAACCCTCGTTCCCTGAAGGAGGGAACGGGAGACGTAACAACGACGTGACGACGTAATTGGGATCCCAATGGAAAACGCCACAGTTGCTGCCACATCCAGTGCCCCACACAAAACAGTCAGAGGTGGACATCGACGGAACGTGCGGTTTCCTTCGTCGCTTTGAGAGGGAGGTTGGTTGCTGAATGGAGCTCCCGGAGGAGCTCTGGGTCAGAACCACTCTCATGCAAGTCCATGAGCGCCTGAGCATTGAGGACCTGCAGGAGCGCCATAGCATGGAGGGCAGAAGCAGCCTGTCCCCAAAGCCTTCGTCGCAAGACCAGACGAAAACTTACATGACTTGGACGGGAGGCGTGGGTTGCCCCACTAGGAGGAAGCGGACGCTGGACACAGTTGCATCGCAACGGCACGCTCCACCGGCGGGACATCCACATACCCCTTAACGACTGGAAAGGTGAGAAGACAGGAGCCATTAGGACGGCTTCTGGGACTATATGGTGCCGTCCACGTCTTAGTGAGCTCCTCATGTACCTCCGGAAAGAATGGTACCGGGGCGGCGCACTGAGAACCAGCACGGCCCGCCCTGATAAACCAATCGTCCAACCGGGAAGGTTCGGGACGTGGTGGAGGGTGCCACGAAAGCCCGACCTTCTCGGCGGCCCGGGAAAGCATAGCTGTCCATTCTGGATCAGACTCGGGCAACGCTACACTCCACGGAGGGGGCAACGAACCCAAATCCTCATCTCCAGAGGACTGAAGCTCCCCCTCCGATGCTGCGACGACATCTGGTCGTCAGGTGGAGCTCCAAAAGACACGACTAGTCATCCATGTGTAGGACAAGCACGCTGCGTCGGCGGCAGCGTTATTGAGGCGTGAGGGGCCCACGGAGATTGCCTCGGCAGGGAAGCCCTCACAGTAACCCTCAGATCACCCTGGGTAAGCACCGAAGTAGGCCTAAGTAGCCCTAGCGAGTCTCAATCCAACGCTTCATCCAACGCTCTTCATGTTCTTAAATCTTCCTGTTACGATTCAGTGCAAGCAGGAAACCTGAACAAAAATCATTCAAACTAATTGCAAACCAATTTAGACAGTTTTGTCAACTTGTTTGGTTAAATATTTGAACAGAATCGTCTCAAAAGAGTAATTCATTTGTAAATGGAGAAAAAAAGAGACTGCCCGCTTAGATTGGATTGCATTAAAATAAAGTAAGAGAGGAACGTCCCCCAGCGAAACAAAGTAAAACAGTTTTTTCATTAGAAATGTAATTGAGTTTAAGTAAAAGTACCCACCTTAACATCTAAAAAGTTTTCCCTAAAAAAGTATGTGTACTTCGTTTCTAGCCTCTTCTGGTTTCAGTGTAGTTTGGCCAACCCTGGGTTTTCGGCAGCACAAAAGTAGTTTGGCTTTTAGCGTGTTCGTCACCATAGTAACTTGCGCTCCGGGTCAGGTGATGGTCTTCTACATCTTGTGAAAAAATCGTATTTTAATCTTAAATTTTATTTATAATGCGCTTTTTCTAAAACCCAAAGCGCTACAAACAATAAAACAAGTAAAAAAAAACAAAAGTACAAGAGTAATACAAAATAGTCATTACAGTACACATCATTAAAATACTAATCATAACAGTCTATGTAAGCAATTTTAAAAAAGGTGTGTTTTTAACAACTTCTTGAAACTGGCTAATGTAGGAGCATTTCTGTACAGTAATGTTGTGGCAAAAATTCTGTTAAACATCATCACTGCGTAAGAGACACTCAGAGTCAAATTAATAAAAAGAAAAGTATTTATTCTTGCAAGAATAGGTTCAGTCTAGTACACAGAAGTTACGCTGTGCAAGAGAGTGACACACAACAGGAAGACATGAGACAGCCTTTATACTGTTTTCAAGGTTCCTCCTCACCCGCTGTACCCTTCACCCACTCAGATAAGGTCCTTACTGCTGTTTAGTTTCTACTTAAAGACACAAACTGGAACTGAAATAAACTGGCCAAAACTGACCGTCCCTAAGGTCAGAGGTCCTGTCCCATATGTTCCTGAAAAGTCACGCACAAGCACGTACACACATATACTTTTATACATTGAATAGGTTCTTTCTCTTATGATACCTGTTTGGGATCAATGACTATTAAAATTTCCACAACAATTCCCCCCTTTTTGTCATTCAGATTACCCAATCATAATAATAAAAATAATAGAACAAATTTTAAGTCATTTCATCACACTTATACTCTTCATCTCTGGTTTTCACATAACTGACCACTCTCTTAAACATTTGTGAAATAACATTTGGAAAAGTAAAAAGCCTAGGCTGTTTTTGTGGGGATAGTCCCTTAAGTATTAGCAAGCAAGTAAAGACTTTATCTGCGGCCGGGCTGAATGAATAAGCACTGTTATTGCACTCCCGACCTAGGTCGGACCCTCAGTCACCTCAGTATAAACAAGAAATAGTGTATAGTTTAAGTAGGAAACACATCAATTTAACACCCTGGTTATCATTACACATCTTGAAACCCACATGGCATTTCAACAGGCTAAGAAATACGAAGAAATAAAAGTAGAATAAAATCCCTCATTTCGACCCCTCTCCTTGTACGTCATCACATAGCGGATAACCACAGCTTTTAACCTTCTGTTCATATCAAAAACATTCATAGAAAGAAAGAAAAAGAAAAGGAAACATACACTTTAACACATGTCACAGTAGCTCCCACTACTTGTATCATCATATTTTGTTCATCCTACTGAACAGACTCCCAGCTTTAACCTGTCTCTGTACTGAGCTGGAAACACACATTATAATTCATGGTAAACATAACAATATTGATAATCCTATCGCTGAAATTGGTAGTACAGTACCCCCAACCCCCCAAAGATTAACCAATCTTATCCATTTACCATCAGTCCACGCCCATTTCCATACATCGCCTCCATTTTCCTAACCATATTTTCTTAACTTTTAACACCATATTTAATAAAATCTATCCTGAAAAGGTTTTATATTTTTTTTATCCATTCTTTTAACCAATGTAGTTGTTCAAAATTAACTCTAATATTTCAAATACGGACCATCTTTTAGCTTATTACCATACATATTCTCCCATGATCGGCCTTTCTTACCCTTAATGGAAAGCGTAATCAAGTTTCTTCAATAATAATCCCTATAATTTACCTGAAATATTTTCTAATGAATCCTTAACCAATCAAATCATTTGATCTAAGCCCTATTTTGATTCAATCAAATAAAATCATCAAAATCATCACAAAAACAGATTCTTTTGCTAAACTCAAACCATTAGTTGGTGCATCTTCCTCCAGATGTGTTGGTCATCTCGTTTGCCCCATGGACATTCCGTCTTCACCAGGGTGACACTTTGCGTGCCGTAGCCATGGTCTTCCATCGCCGGTGAAGGAGGCTGTTACTAGCATGAGCCTTTGACCCCTCACTTTGTGCTCTATATGATGGTTGAGGCCTGTTGGTGTTGTCTAAGGTTAGAGGCTTGGACCCAGGTGTCCCACTCTCCAACCATTTTCTGATCCTTTTAAGATTTTCCCTTAAATCACGACCGCACCCCCACTGGAGTGAACCATTTCTTGCCTGCTTTCACCTGTGAATGGAGACCTTAAGTATTTTGTTAGTGACCGCTTGTCTTGCCGCTCGTCCCCTTTGGTGTGACCTGTGGAATCAACAACCTGAAACATTATCTCCGGATAATTTCTTGCTCACTTAATAGCACTCGGGGTCCTTTTACCCTGAAAAACACTCAACCCACTTTGCTCATGTCCACAACATAATATTTATACATTTGGAACAGAATTAGTTCTGTTTTCTGCAATCCTTCCTGACATTCTGCAAAAGGAAAATCTTAAGTTATGCGCTGCGCAGGTGTGGCCTTGTTTCTTTCTGCCACAATAACAATCCAGGCCAGGATAGTTAGTCAAATTCATCCATAACCATTATTTTATTGGGCACATTCTGCCCTGCATCAAAATTCTGCATGCTCTGTAAAGAAAAACAAAATGTCGAGGTTATTTTCAGATAGTAAAGTACACGTAGTTTCTTTTGTCTGCTGTGCTGCCACGGCCTTCGCTGCTGCATCTGCCCTGGCGTCTCCTGTTGAAACAGTCCTGCAATTTTGTTATCAGCGTGTGCGGCACACTTACAGACAGCAATTTTGTTAGGGAGAAGAATGGCTTCTTGCCAGGCTTTTACCCTATTAAGCCCCTTGTCCTCCCAACATATACCGTCCCTTAATAAACCAAATTTTGTCAATTGTTATCAAAATTGTTACCATCCCCCCTTTTGATGCATGAATCATCTCGTGCATCAATCTAACATAATGGTGTTTGGATAAAGTTTGCCATCAACACTAACCCAAATGTTGTCCCAAAGCCAAAATTCCTCCAGACATCTTTCTCTGCCTCTGAAACAAAAATATTACTTAAAGCCACAAACACATCTTCTTATCAGAGTATTTGGAGGGCAACGGCCCTCAGACTTACAGTGTATCCTGCTTTTCAGGCCTGTTGTTTGGTCTCTTAAGCCCGTCATCTACAAACATTTTCAAAGTCATCAATTGTTTCTGTCAGGTCAGGTCGTGCTGTACAGACTTTGTCAATGTCAGTCAAACAACATTTTCCCCCTTTTGTTCACAATATTCATAAATGTGAAGGACTCTCTGGATAATTTAATATTGACTTAGCCAATATGTCACTTTGTTATTGCCTTCAAATCTATAACATTTTAGTTTATCTCAACCCATTATGGACGACGATCTACCACTTCACAAATCCAATTTACATAAATGCTTTTAATCCATAGATTGATTCATAATTACCAGTAGCAGACAGAGCTGGATAACTAATCCATTTAAAGCTCGTCCCATGTTCTACATCATCTTGTCATCAGATTGACTCAAAACTATTAGCTTCCTTAAAACTTGTCATTTGCCTTAACCCATCTGTAATGATAAAACCCTCATTCCAGAGGTTAATGACACAATATACACACTATTCAGACACAGTATTCGTACCCCAAACTAACACATACAAGACATAGAGTGCAGTCACCATCACACACACTCATATTAGACACATATTTTAACTGTACATTTTTAATGTTCGCTTTTCATTATATCATCTCTAAAAAGATTTAAATTTTAATTAAGATTTTAAACTTCACATTTTACTGTAGCTTTTACCTAATTTTACATGGTCTCTTAACCAGTTTCAAAGCATGTCTGTTCATTATTCATTTGATTTTAGGAAAGTCAGCTGGATTTTGGTTCATTATCACTATTCTGCTTCAGCTTGCTCTAGCAGGCCGATAACAGAAAGACAGACTCAGTTACCATCCCTTCCTCCACTCAAGCAGTCTCTCTCTCTCTAAACAAATAATCTTTTCAACAGCCTCCTAAGACTGTAATTTAGACAAAATGTAATATTAAATTTATTACATTAACCTTTTACCATTCACCTTTGTTATCTAGACTCTTCTCAAATCTACAAAAGCCTGTCTTCATCTTTAGCCACCACCATGCCTAACGACCTTCAGGAGTTAAAACTATGTTATAGACATATTAGCTCAACATTAACTCTTCTATACATTTTACTTGGCCATATGGCAACCAACATCATGTCCCTCATATAATTGAGTTTTGTTACTGTCTCCGCAGCAAATAAAGGCAATCACCTCATGGAATCAGCTGGCTCCTGAAAGCCCTCTCCCGTTATCTCTTTATCTTTAATTTTCTTCTCTTCAGGGTGTCGTCCCCCGACATAGTTGCAGACACTTGTCACATGAAAAACAAGCCATACAATCAATGCGGTTTCTGGTGAGTGGTATAGAGGAACTCACCTTTCTGGGTCAGACTGCCGTAACATTAATTTTCACCTCACAGCGCATCTCACCTCTCAATGCTCTGCTGACCCCGGTGGCCTCCAGTAATCAGCGCTCAACTCTCATACCTTTCTCACAAATAACACCTCCATCCGGAGGTGCCCAATGTTCGTGACCCCCTGCGTTGGGCTGTCCCCTGGCCAGGAAGATCATCCCGTCATTGAGTAGCCACTCGTACACACTTACACACTGGTGACCGCTCATTCCCAATACAATCAGTTTTCTTCAACAGAACTCAGCTGTTTTCTGGAGCTTAGGAAAGGCACGTTCAAGAGTCACCAGAGCCATTCCGATTGCCTAATAGTGTTCACAGGGAGACAGGTCAATAACAACAGTATTTAATCACTTAAATCCATTAACTATCTTAAAAGCAGCAACCTAGCTACTTAGACTATACTCAGTGAATTTAGATCACAACCGTACATTCAGTGTACTTCATCTGTAGCCGGAGCCATCGGTCCTGAATGGTGGAGACTAAAATGAGACAAAGTTGTTACTGGTCCTAAAATACGCTAATCAAAATGTCACCTCTATCGTTTAAGGTCTGTATTATTATTTTAAAGACTTCTTTAAAGTCATTCAGTTTTACATTTAAAACATTTTTAACATTTAAATACAAATTGCCCTCTGAATGGTAATGATTTCTTTTAACATCTATGTGTCTATGGTTTTCAACTGAAAAACTGTGCTTTACTATAAATAGCTTATTATCACTTATGACACAGGCTCAGATAACAGCTTTTAGCTGACATTGAATGAGAGAGACTCTGAGACATTCGGACTGGTACACTGCTCTCTCATATACTTCTAACATCAAACTTTTATCTACCATCTTTTAACTCTATCCCAGCTTAAGGCATCTTTGCCAGAAATTACATGTGTTTTCAAATAAACATAGTTTTACAGTTGTCCTTTGCCCACGTCAGGGAATCTAGACATTACAAATTTCCACTCAGATTGAGTCTCTGTCGCACTGGCTGTTTCAGCCACAGCACAAGTCAGATTTAGATAAGCGAACTGTTTCATTACAGCCAATAGCAGACTTATCTTTTGAAAACAAAACATCAGCTTCTAGCTCTTTCATGGTCAACTTTTCAAGCTGTTTGTTTAATCAGATGCCTTTCAACACATTTTACATTTAGCAACTGTTAATTCAGTAGCCTACTACTTCTGCTTATTTGTTCTTACATAAAAATAATTATTCTAGTTCTCAATAACGTTTCACATTTCTCAATCTCAATTACCATAGTTTAATATTTGACTTAAGTTTTCTCTTGGAGTTTATCAATATCCAATTAGGATTTAATTTTGACGAGGCAAGCACTCTCTGCTTGTGATACTTTTGCAGTTATTGTAAATCATCTGTGAGATTAGTCTCTCTATATACTCTAAAATCTTTTTTTTTTAATGTTTAATTACAGCACAATCATCCTGTTAGTTACTTTGATATATTTTGCAACTCACATTTGTTGGAGTAATTAATTTTACATCAACCTGTATTCATCAATTCACTTTTAAAAATTACTATTATAGATCTTTTCTTTAAAAGGATTCACCTTAAGACTTCAATCTCTTGACCTTGTTTTTTTTTATCTCTTATTTCTCAGACAAAATGTTAATGTCATCATTTAAACACTGATCTACTTTCAAACCTACATTATTATCAGAAATGTGTCACTATCACATTTTTTTTTTTTTTTACACCACCTCGGTGGGCATTTACAGTTACGTGTTAAATGGTCCTGCTGACCACAATCAAGACACTCTCTGTCATCTAGTGGGTTCATGTGTCAGCCTCAACTACAGCATCAGACACCTGTCCTTGACTATAGTTTGATCACTGTGAGCTTGCAAACGGCTCCAACTTACTGCACACCCTTGAAGCAGTGTGTGTCCCGTTCAGGAATGTAAACAGAGCCACTGATTAAGCAGTTCTCTGTATTCTTTTACAGTCCACCAGTGGCGGATTTAATCACAATAGCCAAATAATAATCTTCATCATTATCATTTGCCGCACATTAATTTTAATAAGCTGCATCGAAATGCTAAAAATATTCTAAGTTGTTTTCACAAAGTTTTCGTTTAACTTTAGTCATACTTGTCCAGGGAAATTATCCCCGACCCATAATTTCATTTATAAAACAGACAATATCTTTTGCTTCAATTACTTAATATCAACAAATATCCAACATTATACATTATTGATTTCCAGAATTTTTGGTCAAAGTTGTCTTTACCTTTTACTAATTTGGTATTATCATCAACAACCCTAATTACAGAACAAGTACTTTTATCTAACATCCGGAAACCGGGCTGAATAAGCAAACGCTGTTGCTGTACCCCCAGCATAGCTGGACCCTAGGTTCAAAACACAATGGTTGTCAAACTAAAACTAAACCTAATTTCAATCATTATTTTACCATTAAAATATAGAATTTCTCCCCATTTTGCTTAATGAAACATTCCTTATCTTTATATCACATTAGTCCCCGTTAATCATACTCAATGCCTTATTTTTATTCTGAAACTCATTTTTCATACCATTTAAACAGTTAATTTGACTTCCATAAATTCTGTCAGACATTTTGTTTTCATCACATATAGTTTTCTACTATATTCCTTCTCAATCTTTCCCTACATGTCCAGTTCCTTCTGTATCTAACCAGTACATGATTGTTTGCACAATCCCCACACAAACATATCTCACACACCAACCTTCTTGTTTTTTTTTGTTTTTTTCACTTCCTTCTTCCATCAAGTCTCTCACCCGTCATAGTGACACTTGAATTTCCAATCTTTCCCTTGTTTTGATAACAATCCCCTATTTCACACAGACAGCCTTATTGCTGCTTGCAACTTCATGTAAATTTAAGTTCTCAGACATCTAATGTCATGCTTCCATTTACTGGATGAAGAAGTAAAAACTTTATTTCTCCTGGCAGTTCAACTTTTTTTATCTGCCTAATCACACATGTTGAATGCAGCCATAACAACCTTTTTGTTTCTCACTGCCCTGTTCAACTGATTCTCGCACTACTTTCAGTCTAGTTGTGCTCAGTGTTCCCTCCCTGGGGAAATCATGGTATTTTCTCAGTTTTTTCAATATCTAAAACATAAATTTTCCCCCATAATTTTCTCATTTGATAGAAAAACCGGTGTATCAAATTTTGCATGCTTACCTTGAGACTTCCCCATATTGGCTGCTTCTCTGTTCTCTGTGGATTTCTCTTCAACGCGCGTTTTCCTGATCCTGTTAGGCGTCCCCAACAGACCCGATTTTTCTTTTTAACCCAAATCGGTCGGGTTGCACTATTAGTGCCCTCCTAATTAAGGTTTACCAAAAACTGTTCTGGTTCCCCCTAATTAGCCTCAGTACCTAAAAACAATTTGCTCCGTGGTGGAACAACTAATTTTCAGGTTACCTATCTGTTTGAAATCTCTTGATCTGTTACAGACCTCAATTAATCTCAGATAATTTTCTCTCGTATCTGTTTGAAACCTCTTGATCTATATATAGATCTCAATTAATCTCAGATTACGTACCACAGAAACAGCGCTCAGCCAATATGGTTCACTCATATTTCATACCCGAAACAAAATACTTTTCCCCAAAAGAAAATATTTTAGACGTCTCTTACCAGAGATATGTTGGCTGCCACGGGTTCGCTTTCTTTTGATTCCAGTGGAACCGCTCCCGGACCCGATAGCGGTCGGCCCCTCTCTCTCAAGCTTACGAGGTAGAGCTGGAACTGCTCAGTCCAGGTGGCCAAACACCGTCCGCTCTCAGGTCCAGAAGGCACTTCCAAGGAACCCCACTCTGACACCAAATTGTTGTGGCAAAAATTCTGTTAAACATCATCACTGCGTAAGAGACACTCAGAGTCAAATTAATAAAAAGAAAAGTATTTATTCTTGCAAGAATAGATTCAGTCTAGTACACAGAAGTTACGCTGTGCAAGAGAGTGACACACAACAGGAAGATATGAGACAGCCTTTATACTGTTTTCAAGGTTCCTCCTCACCCGCTGTACCTTTCACCCACTCAGATAAGGTCCTTACTGCTGTTCAGTTTCTACTTAAAGACACAAACTGGTACTGAAATAAACTGGCCAAATCTGACCGTCCCTAAGGTCAGAGGTCCTGTCCCATATGTTCCTGAAAAGTCACGCACAAGCACGTACACACATATACTTTTATACATTGAATAGGTTCTTTCTCTTATGATACCTGTTTGGGATCAATGACTATTAAAATTTCCACAACAGTAACCAACAGTAAGAGGAAGTGCATTCTATAACCTGGGTGCCGCGACACAGAAAGCTCTCTCCCCCATAGATTTTAATCTACAGGGAGATTGCTGAAGAGTAAGAGAATCCGTAGACCGAAGGGAACGAGAAGGCGCGTACAGGCTGACTAAGTCACAGATATAAGAAGGAGCTATTTCGTGCATAGCTTTGTATGTTAGTGTGAGAGTTTTAAAAGCAATACGTGACTGTACAGGTAGCCAATGCAAACTATAAAGGACACCTGTTATGTGCTGACGTGATGAAGTGTATGTCAGCACCCGTGCTGCTGAATTCTGGATGTACTGCAGGCGTTTTATAGATTTAACCTGTTAACCAACAAAAAGTGCATTACAGTAATCAATCCTGGAAGTAACAAATGTATGAATACGCCTTTCAGCATCTGGTAGAGTAAGATATGGCCTAATTCTTGCAATGTTTCTTAGGTGATGGAATGCAGATTTCGTAATACTCTTTATGCGAGAGTCTAGTGTTAGGTGGGCGTAAAAAATCACACCAAGGTTACGAGCACAAGAAGATGTAGATAAAGCACTATCGCCCATGATCAAATTAAAATGTCTCCCTTTGTGAGTAGCCGCGGGTGTGCCAGTGAGCAGAATCTCTGTCTTAGAGGAATTCAGTTTTAAAAAATTATGATGTATCCACGTTTTTATTTCCTGCACACATTCCAAAAGAATTTTGGAGGTGACAGTAGGATCAGATTTAGAGCTGATGTAAATTTGAGTATCATCAGCGTAAAAATGGTACCCCAGTCCATATTTCCTAATTATTTGCCCCAAAGAAAGCATATAAACACTAAACAATATAGGACCCCAGACCGATCCCTGAGGAACACCAGAACGGACTTGTTCAATGTCAGATTTGTTGTTTCCCAAGACAACAAACTGGGAATGATCAGTGAAGTAAGATTTGAACCAATTTAATACAGAACCAGTGATATCAAGCCAGCTCCCCAGACTATTTAGCAGGATAGAATGGCACACTGTGTCAAAAGCTGCAGTCAGATCCAATAAGACCAAGATGGTAGAGGCTCCAGAATCAGCTGAGACAAGCAGGTCATTCATAACACGAACCAAGGCTGTCTCTGTACTGTGTCCCTTTCTAAACCCAGACTGAAAAGGTTCAAAAAGCTTGTTGGATGACAAGTGGAGGTGGAGTTGTGCCACAACAACACATTCTAGAACCTTGGAAAGAAAGGGGAGATTTGAGATAGGCCTGTAGATTGATAGGTCTGACTTATCACATCCAGGCTTTTTAAGGACTGGTGTAATAGCTGCAACCTTAAGGGCTTTTGGAACAATGCCAGTTGTAAGAGAGGTGTTCACAATGCTACAGATGAGGGGACTAATTGAAGAAAGACACCCCTTAAGAACAGATGTTGGGATAGGGTCAAGGGTACTTTTAGTAGTATTCATAGCCATCACCATTTTTGAAATAGAATCAGTAGTGACTATGGTAAAATTGGAGAATGCAGATTTAGGAAGAGTAACTGGATAGGTCTCGGGAATTGCAGAGCAAGGTAGCAGACTGATGGACTTGTAGATGGTTAAAAAATGTTCAGAAAAAAAACGTGAGAAATTTGTTACACTCCTGCACAGAAGAACAAATTGATGGCTTACTTGGTGCAAGAAGTTTGTTAATCGTCTTTAAAATCTTGTTTGGATTAGCAGCACCATCCCTAATGACAGACAAATAATACTCTGTTCTTGCTGTTTTAAGTGCTTCAGCATGTTGACGTAAAAAATCATCATACATTAGCTTATGGACAGTTAGACCTGATTTTTTATATTAGCGTTCAAGATGTCTGCTTTTCACCATAAGAGCCCTGAGCTCAGTGGTATACCAAGGAGATGATTTGACAAATGAAACAACACGTTCTCTCCTAGGGGCTAACATGTCCAAAGCAGATTACAAAATAAAATTGTAGTGATCAACGGTTTCAACTGTTAAATACTCTGATATCATGGAAGAAAGACTGTCAAAATTAATATTCTTGACATTTCTAAAACTAATGACCCTCTTTTGAGCATTTCTTAAAGATGGGACGTTTAAGTTAAAAGTGAGAAGCTTATGATCGCTAATACACAGGTCACTGCTGTCTAGCTGGTTGATGTCCACCCCTACAGAACACACTAGATCAAGTGTGTGACCCTTGTCGTGAGTGGGAAATTTTACATGCTGAGTCATGTTAAAACAATCAAGTACCTCCATGAATTCCACAGTTAGACTACTATTAACATTATCCACATGGATATTAATGTCTCCAATAAGAATCATTGATGGACAGACAGAGCTAACAGATGTAAGTAGCTCTGAGAGCTCATTAAAAAACAAGGAATTAGGCTTTCAATTTAACCATTCAATTTAAATGCAACACACTCAAATGATGATACACAGGGAATAGTAATTTCCATAAGAGATAATTCATCTCTGTATATAACAGCAAGACCGCCACCTTTACCACTTAGTCGTGGCCTCTGGATATATGTATATCCCGGTGGAGTACTCAAATTTAAGTTTGTGAAGTCATTTGGTTGGTGACAAGTCTCACAGATACAAAATAAATCCAGTGAATTGTTCAATATAGTGTCGTAGAGTAGAGCAGTCTTGTTGTTCAAGGAACGAACATTTAGATGTGCAAATCACGCAGTGTCGAGTCGCATTTTCTGACGAGTCATTTGTGGATAACACAAGTTTGTATGACAAACATCGCATAGAAAGTGCTTTTTTGTTTCTGAATCCATAGACCGAGAGCATAAAACTTTAATGCCACTCCCAGTCCCAGTAGTGTGAACATTCTGCCGCGACCCTCTGTGCAGATATTTCGGGCGACGCAGAAGTCGAAACGATTTCAAGGTCTTTTGAACACAGACATCCGGACGTAGATCATGATCCAATTTTAATTACTCGAGGTAGAATCCAGAGTCCGTTTCAGTCACACATCACGCGCAGCCTTCCCAATTGACGGGATCAGTGTTCCCACGCTGTCAACTCGATCAAACAGTAGAAGCACACACCGAAAGACACCACAATAGAACTCCAGTATTGTTAAAAGCAGTATAATAAAAAACAGGTCGACTAATACGTATAATAGCTTAATACTAATTAAGAATAAATAACTACAATTTTAATAAAATAAATTAAAAGGACAGAGAAGCGGCAGCCAACATGCACCAGCGTAGGCTACTCTCTACCGGAAGCCTGATCTAATAGAGTAGAGAGCGTACTCTCTACTCCTAACCTGGCAAATAACACCTGAATCAATAAATTGCCGTTACTAGCTAACTAACATATAAACAATTTTAGCTTACCTGCTCACAAGTTAAGTTACACATAGCTACATAGAGGACAAAAATGTCCATGTCAAAAAACTGTCATAAAAACTTGAATCTTGGGAGCACAGACTTAAGTTTGGTATCATTTTAAAGAAGACCCTTGGCAGATTATTGCTGAAGTAATTAAAATAAATAAATAAATAAGTAAATCCAAGAAAAAGTTATATATGTTTAATTTTATGAAATTTATTTATGAACATTATTTTATATAAAATATATATATTTTATGAAACAAGTTGAACTCTAAAACGGCTTGAAAATCAAAGTCATAAATCTAAATAAGTTGTGTTCCAAATTTGAGTTTGTTATCTCAAAAAATGAGCTTTCGGTAAGATTTTGTTTGGGCGCAGTAACAGATTTTCCCCATTGGATGCCAGCAAAACTCCACTAGTCACACAGTGATTGGATTTGTTATTAGGGGCCAAGCACCGAAAGTGCGGAGGCACCTATTGTTATTGTTCCCGTTCTTATTATTATTCCTCTTCTTCCGCTCTCGGAGTCTATGGCAGCCCATAGAACCGATTGCGGGAAAGTTGTTTTGGTTTGACATTCTAATAGAGGACAGTCCCAACATTAAATACACCAATTTTGGTGTTTCTAAGTCATTCCCTTTAGCGCCACCACCTGTCCAAAGTTTCACTTTTATTTTGCTAATAACTTTTGAACCGTAAGGCCAATCAACAAAATTCTTTTTTCATCTGATTCCTGAGCTCATGACGGTTCGATTTCACCCTATGCTGTCATTTTCCGTCATAAAAATATGGCCGCCATCTTGAACTTCCTGAAAAAGCTACTTTTTCGAACTCGTCCTAGATGGTTTGTCCGATTTGCACGAAAATTGAACCAGATCATCTTCAGGCAGTGCTGACAAAAAGTTATTGGATTCAAATTGATTTGTTAAACCGTTTTCGATAACCACTCGAACAAATTTTACGTAGCGTTTGCAAAAACAGTCGTAAGGCTGTATCTTCGCAACGGTTAATCGTATTCAGACCAAACTTAGTACGTGTCATCACAAGCATAACCTGAGGAAACATGCTGCGTTTCGGCGCAGCATCACCTACTGGTCTGGAGATATGAAAAATGGCTATTTTTGCTTATAAATTCTGAACAGTTTGTCCAAAAATCATAAAATTGTTAGATTCAGGGCGTCATGCCGAGTCGACTGATATCCAATTTTCCCATATCGGCCATTTTGTCTGTTGGCCATTTTGAATTATGTGCTAAAATGCTGTATTTTCTGAACGCATGAACGAATTTTTACGAAACTCGGTATGGGTCATCAGTACGATGCCCTGAAGGAGCCTGAGAAGTTTTGAAACACCGCCACCTAGTGGTGATTTTTTTTTCAAATGCTTATAACTTTGGGTGTGGTCGACTTATTTTCACGGGAGTCATCTTTTTGAATCGTTGCCGAGTCCAACGATACCAAACATGCTGGGTTTCGTCTTACGGTTTGTGTAGCGTTGCGATTTAGTGCGAAAAAACCATTTGGCTATATCTTCGAAACCGCTTGTCCGATCGAGACGAAACAACCGTCAGAAGTTTGAAACCAAGGCTTGTCAACTACAAGCCAATGCCCAAATGCCAAAATATTGATAGTAAGGATGAGTAGTAAAATTCAATCAAAGTCAAAATGTCAGTCATTTTTGACGCGTTTTTTCATATAAATGTCTATAACTCCGAAGCGAATTGAGATATTTTCACCAAATTTGGCACACACATGTATGGGCTCATTCCAAGGACACATGAAAAAAATTGTGAGATTTTCCCTCTTGGTGGCGCTATAATAGAACAAAAGATAAAATTCCCATTGACTTCAATACAGTTTTGTGATGTAAAATGCTATACTTAACAAATGCATTACTGTAGCATTATGAAACTCAGAATTTGCCACCAGCACCATCCCCGAAGGTACTCAAAATATTTCGAGACAGCACCACCTGTTGGTCAAAAGTTAAAATTATATTTACAAAAATGCTAATAAGTTTTGAAAAAATATGCCTATTGTAATGATACTGTTCTTAATAGATTCCTTGGGTCATGCCGAGAACATAGATACCAAGTTTGACGTATTTGGACGAACTTCCTGTCCGCCATCTTTATTTACTTTCAAAACCTTCTTTTTCGATCTTCTCCTAGACCATTCGTCCGATTTTCACTAAAATCGAATCATATCATTTCCAGACCATGCCGACTAAAAGTTATGGATTTCATGACGATAGACGAAACCGTTTTCATATACCGCAGCAGCAAAGTTGAGGCATGCTGCCAAAATTAGTATTGAGTCCTTATTTCTGCAATGCCTTCACATTTTGACACCAAACTTTGTATGTGTCATTGTCACCTCACTCTGACCACATCACATCGATTTCATAACTGCGCCACCTATTTGTCGAAAGTGATAAACCATTAAATCATCTTAAAAGTTACTGTATATATGATTTTTCAGCAGTTTTGCCAAAATTCTCTTAAAATGTCTTTAATTGCTCCTTGCTGCAGTTGGTCTGCCACTCCCACCCATGATGGCATCTGTTGCCGCTTCTCGCGCTTGGCCCCGGTAATGGCTGCTTGCAGCTATATTTTGCAGTTGAGTTTTTCTCTCTCAATATTACAATCACACACATTTTTTTATGACACACATACTAACCACACTCTGACATCCATACCAACACACCCACACAAATATCGTTGCATAATATATCCAAGTGCTAATTTATCCAATTAGCACTTACGTATTGTTGTCCTACTGTTAGTTTAACTGCTTCTATTATTCTCATTTGTAAGTCGCTTTGGATAAAAGCATCTGCTAAATGAATAAATGTAAATGTCATTGGCTCAGGAATAAACAGGAATAAAGCGAGTATTTGATTTAAATTTTGAAGCCTTGCCAACATAATGAAGCCTCTTAACAAAGATTGCATCATTTTATAGTTAAATGGCCCTGGGATAAAAAATGCAGTTTTAATGGGTTTCAATGGGCCATTTTGTCCAAAAGGCGCTGAGAGGGAAGTTTTTTTGTACCTAGTACAAAAAAGATTTTTCAAAGGAAATGGAGGGTGAAATAGTAAAATTTCAATGAAAATACACACCTGTGCCAAAATTCATGCAGTTAGCATAAACAAACAAAAAAAAAAGTTACACAGCTCCAAAGTAGACAAAAATGTCCATGTCAAAAAATAGCATAGAGCTACGTCACACGCAGGCTCACTATTGGCCGACGCTGGTCATGTGTGTGATGTGTGTGACGTACAACACAGAAGCGCTGCACTATTACACTAGTGAACTGACTCGAGGCCCACAGAGAAGGAAATGAATAGTTGAAATAAAGTCGTTATTTTTGTTTTTTTGCGCACAAAAAGTATTCTCGTCGCTTGATAAACTTAAGATTGAGCCACTGTAGTCACTTGGACTATTTTAACAATGTCTGTAATTACTTTTCGGGGCCTGCAATTTCAATCCCTCAAGAAGCCTATGGAGGAGTGATCCAGCTCTCAGATTTAATCACAAATATCTTAATTTGTGTTGCGAAGATGAACTAAGGTCTTACGGGGTTGGAACAACATGAGGGAGAGTAATTAGTGACAGAATTTACATTTTTGGGTGAACTATCCCTTTAATAGTGTTGTTACCTAGATGATCGAAAGCTAGAAACATCCACTGATGCTCAATGCAACACCACACATTAGGAGCCGGGGGTGTACACTTTTGAATAAGATGACTGGTGGAAATTGCTTATTTTATTTAAAGATCATATTTTTAGTACTACCCGTCAGCAGCTACATAAAATCCTTACATATTTCCCAGAAGACAAAATTAAAACAATTTACTCCCCAATCGTCCTGTGCAAATGTTTACACCCCCTGATTTTTAATGCATTGTGTTTCCTATATCCCCATGTGATAATGAGCTGATGAGTTGAATCAGGTGTGTTTGATTAGGGAGACAAAGAAAACATGCTGTGTTGGGAGTCCTTCAGGAGCAGGGTTGAGAAACACTGTTCTGAAGCATCAGTGAATGTTTTCAGCATGTGTAATAGTTGTGCATGAGTCCCTCATTATGAGGGTGAAAATATGGATCTCAAAAATATCAATTTTTTTTATTTTTTAAAATCATACAGTCACTGTTGGAAAGGGTTCATAAAAAAACATGCAATTTATCATCCCTCTTTTTTTTTTAAAGTATTATTATTTAGCAGATGCTGCAAGGTGTTACTAACCTACCATAAGCAGTGCAATATGCTGATCAAATATTTTAGATCGGAGCGTAACTGAGCAAAACTTCCATATTTGACTAGAATAGTCCATATATTTCTACGTTTTTATTTTATTTATTTCTATGATTTTCTAAGGCCTGGAAATCACAATTTTAAAATTCTCTGATATTTCTAAGCTTTCTATGACCGTGTACTAATGACTTGTTTAACTAGAGACTGTGATTATAAAGGAGATCTTCTCATGTGTTGCCTTGAGAAGCGATCAGACATGAGGTGTGCAAAAGCTTAGAAAACAACTCGGAATGAGGGCCTGGGTGTAATTACGGTAATTTCGGCATAGCTTTAACCCACCTGAAGTGAAGAAGAACCATAAAAGGATGCGCTAGAAAAAAACAACCGCACAATATCTCAAGTAGTTCGCATGTAACTATTGTTTATTTTCAAATATTGTGTAGCCTACTATCGCACAAATCGAGGCACGAGGAGAACCGAACCCGCCCTGGTACCAGCTAGCAAAGATCGGTTTGGTTTGGTTTCGGACACAATAAAAACTAATCCTGTAACCCTGAGTTCATCAGCTACCGTGATGTAAATTTAAAAGTAGAAGTTCACGCATACACCGAACATATTATGAGCACATGCCTTACGACAGCAATAAGAGCAAGAGTGATTTCTTCAAGTATCTCTTTTGACCTGTGTGTGTTGCTCAAACCGGTTTCAATAAACAATAAGATTCAGTGAAGATTAAAAATAGACTTTGCATATATAAAAAACACATCAGATTAATTTCATTTGGATTGCTGATCGTCCACACTGGATTGCCGCAGCATAGTAATTATTCATTATTTAAATTTAAAAAAAAAAAACAGAAATGAAATATCCGGTATTTATTTAAATAAAAGCATCAGAATTTAGATTGTATCCAATGTATTAAATACAAAGCGCGTGGGTGTGAATCACGTGATATCTCGTAGCTGAGAACTGACTCACTCTCAAGTCTCGATCGACTGTAACGTGAGGTTTCACACACACACACACTGACACACACACACACACACACACACACACACACACACACACACACACACTGACACACACACACACACACACACACACACACACACGCACACAAAAAGCTGGCTGACAGCTCCAGCCACGCCTTCTGTCATTTCAACACGCAACTATATACACATCCTATTTTGGATATTAACATCCAATAGTGTAAATCGCGGCAGCAGCTTCAGGTTGGTAGTCCAAGGCATTGTTGTTTATCTTTACCTCCGGGGTTCTTCCCACCGGAGCCTCGCTTTCGATTTCAAAATGGCGGCTGCGTGAAATCAGTATTGGTTAAGCTGGTTCAGCACTATTGGTTAGTATTGGTTAAGCTGGTTCAGCACTATTAGTATTGGTTAAGCTGGTTCAGCACTATTGGTTAGTATTGGTTAAGCTGGTTCAGCACTATTAGTATTGGTTAGGGTGGTTCAGCACTATTGGTTAGTATTTGTTAAGCTGGTTCAGCACTATTAGTATTGGTTATGGTGGTTCAGCACTATTGGTTAGTATTGGTTAAGCTGGTTCAGCACTATTGGTTAGTATTGGCTAGGGTGGTTCAGCACTATTGGTTAGGCTGCTTCAGCACTTTTGGTTATTATTGGTTAAGCTGGTTCAGCACTATTGGTTAGTATTGGTTAAGCTGGTTCAGCACTATTGGTTAGTATTGGTTAGGCTGCTTCAGCACTATTGGTTAGTATTGGTTAAGCTGGTTCAGCACTATTGGTTAGTATTGGTTAAGCTGGTTCAGCACTATTGGTTAGCATTGGTTAGGCTGCTTCAGCACTATTGGTTAGTATTGGTTAAGCTGGTTCAGCACTATTCGTTAGTATTGGTTAAGCTGGCTCAGCACTATTAGTATTGGTTAAGGTGGTTCAGCACTATTGGTTAGTATTGATTTGGCTGGTTCAGCAAAATGGGTTAGGCAAGGCAAGGTTATGTAGCACATTTCATACACAATGTTAATTCAAAGTGCTTTACATAGAAATAATTAAAATAATAAATGTATTACAACAGACTCATAGGAATAGCATGCACAAGAAATCAAAATAACAAAAGTTGAGCTAAAAATTTATACAAAATATATTAAAACAGTTTAGAATTATAAAGGAGGATACATGAATAAAATACCCCTATCTGTTGGTGGCAGCGGTGGGATATTCCTTTAAAGGGATATCTTTTTTTTTCTTTTTTTCTCTTCACTCTCATGGGGGTTTTTGCACACCGATTCACTGCCTGCCCAATATGGCTTAAGTTCCCCCTTTTAGTGTGTGTAAAAACAACACCGCTTGGTGTCTACGTGATGAAACTGCAAAGTATACTCCAGAATGTCCATATACTGTTCCAATCCAATTTGGGTCACAATTTTATTTTTCTCAGGATCGTTCCTGATGCAACCCTGACCAACTAACCCTATTTCTATTTCTATTTTGTCATATTTAACTAGCTTATAGCTCAATCCCTAACTGCATGAAGCACTAAGTTTGGGGCACTCATGTCTGAATGGAGAGAGCTTCTGTTCATGAGACACACTAGTAGAAACTTCCCGGCTTACTAGTGTTTTTCCCAGCCTTTAATGGAGTGCAGTATCCACCTCACTGTCTGCCAGTGTCTTTCCATTAGTTCAGGCACTACTGGTTAGTATTGGTTAGGCTGGTTCAGGCAGTCATTTTGCATAGGGTAACCAGAGACAGAGCTATCTATTTAAAGGGATATTCCATCATCCATTACTCACCCTCATGCCATTCCAGATGTGTCTGACTTTCTTTCCTTAGATGAAAACAAATGAAGACTTCTTAGAATAATAACCCATTTCTGTTGACATCAAGCGTGAATGTATGCATGTGTGTATGACAGCTGTCCGGAAACTGTTGTTTATTGTGCCTTTCAGAAGTATTCATATTCCTTAAAAATAAAGTTTTAATAAATTGTATTGTGATTATTATTATTATAATTATTATTATTATTACTTTAACAAGTACATTCTACTGTGCACTAGTAATATATTTCTGTTAAACCGAACTTTTATTTTGACGGGTTGTCCTTTAAGATTCTGTGTATAGGTGTGAGAGGTGTATAGGTGTAAGATTTATCTGTGCCCTTTTAGACATATTGTGTATTTTCATAAGAATAAAGTATATTTATAATGCCATGCTAATCTACATAACCTTTATCACTGTAGTCATTTAAAGTGCAATAAATATTATTTTCGCCTCAATCTATGATATGAAGCCATGTCAGATCACAGTTATTTCAAACACTCGACTGACGTTATGAAGTGAGTTTGGAGTAAAAACATATCATTAAATGTTCTCTTTTGTTGGACAACAGGTTTGTCAGCGCTTCTCATTACACGTGTGTAAAGATGCATATTATAGTCAAGTCACCTTTATTTATCTAGCGCTTTTTACAATACAGATGGTTTCAAATCAGCTTTACAGAGATAACAGAAAAAATAATGTTATAATAATATTGTTAAATATAAAATTATAAAATTATATGTCCCCAACTAAGCAAGCCAAAAGCGAAAAAGGCGACAGTTCAATTCAATTCAAATTTATTTGTATAGCGCTTTTCACAATACATATTGTTTCAAAGCAGATTTACAGAAAGTGCATTTCAGAAATGTATAGAAAAATACAGTTAGTTAATCATGTATTAATTTAGGACATAACATATCGCCGGCGTTGGGTCGTCTCTTCACAGGCGTCGACTCATCTCTTCACAGGCGTCGAGTCGTCTCTTCACAGGCGTTAGTCATCTCATCGCAGGTGTTGGGGGATCTGAAGTCTCCGTGAGAGGCTGGATACAAACTGGAGCTGACGAACGCTTTTTACCTCGGGACTAGGAAGGCTATTCCAGAGTTTAGGAGCTAAATGTGAGAACGCCCTTCCTCCTTTAGTGGACTAAGATATCCTAGGAATGACCAGAAGCCTCGAATTTAGTGATCTTAAAGAACGCGATGGATTGTAGAGCGATAGAAGGTCTGTTAAATACACAGGAACTAAACAATTTAGGCCTTTATAGGTCAGTAGTAATACTTTGTAATTGATGCGGAACTTAATAGGTAACCAGTGTAGAGATGATAAAATTGGTGTTATATGATCATATTTTCTTGACCTAGTAAGAACTCTAGCAGCTGCATTTTGCACTAACTGTAGCTTGTTTATTGAGGATGCAGGACAACCAGCTAATAAAGCATTACAGTAATCTAGTCTCAAGGTCATGAATGCATGAACTAACTTTTCTGCATCAGAAACAGATAGCATGTTACGTAGCTTAGCAATGCAGGAATGCATTACAAAAAAACCTAAAACTTGAAACACTCATATCACCAGCTGCTTTTAAATTACTCCTTTCTGAACAATTGTCCAATTTATGTACCTGCTAATTATCTTCAACTTTTCTACTTTATCCTTTGCCCGTATTACACAGTGGACCTCTTTCACCTGCACTACTGTCATACCTGCTGACTTTCTTCTACTACTTTTTCAAATCCTCTTTCCCATAATCGTGGTCACATAAATCATGCACTCAAATGACCTACCTGCTAGACCCACTGTAATTCTTGTATATCCAGTAAAATGTTATATATATATTTTTTTGTACTTTGTATTTTTAAAATATTTTAAAATATATTTTCTAGTGCCTTAGCTATGCTGCTCAACAGGATTCATATACACCTTGTTCTGTTTTCTTGATCCTGTACTGCTGTATTGTGTTTCACATTGTGTTAATTTGTAAATGCACTTCTGTGTTATGTGTACTTATTATGTAATTCTATGTTGTCTTGCACATTTATTCGCCTTATCTTGGCCAGGTCGCCGTTGTAAATGAGAATTTGTTCTCAATCGGCCTACCTGGTAAAATAAAGGTTAAATAAAAAATGTTTCTAAGGTGGAAAAAGGCTGTTTTTGTAACATATGAAATATGATTTTCGAAAGTCAAGTTGTGGTCTAGTATAACACCCAGGTCTTTTACTGTAGTGGATAAAGTAACAGGACATCCTTATAAATTAAAGTTGTATTGTACAAGGTTTTGTGGGTAGTTTTTTGGACCAATGAGTAGTACCTCCGTTTTATCTGAATTTAGTAGCAGGAAATTACATGTCATCTAGCATTTTATATCTTTAAGACACTCTGTCAATTTAGATAAGTTAGTGTTTTCATCTGGTCGTGATGAAATATATAATTGAGTGTCATCAGCATAACATTGGAAATTAATTCCATGTTTTCTTATAATATTACCAAGTGGCAGCATATATATTGAGAATAGCAGAGGGCCTAACACCGATCCTTGCGGTACTCCATAGTCTACTGACGTTATCTTCGATTTTACCCCATTTAAACAGACAAAATGATAAAGGTCTAATAAGTACGATCTAAACCAGCTTAATGCCTGTCCCTGAACACCAGTGTAGTTTTGTAGTCGATCCAAGAGTATTTTATGATCTATAGTAGGGCTTTGACTCCGAACTTCGTTATTCGAATAGAATTCGAATATTTAAAAAAATATTAGCGCAACGCCTATTTTGTATATCAAAACAATGGTCGTGCCAACTCCTACAACAACAACTCCTGACGAGGAGTTTGAAATCTACACTCCTGACAATTTGAAAAGCAACGTGTGGCGCTACTTACATTTTACCAGGTATTCGTTCACTGTTAACATCCTTCTGTGAATGGTAAGCCTTGGCTGCTTTAATCATTTTGACATTGATGAGCTAACGTTAGACCGCTGAACTTTTAGTTCAAAGAACTAAAAACTCGCGTCCCGAGATAACAGCAGAAAAGCAAAAAGGGAAAATAATTAGCGTAGCTGCTGTTCATAATGATTTCCATAACACGGGCGTAAACTATAAAAAACATGAAGACAGTGATTCTTGCGTCCCAGAGTCACCCCCCTCCGTCCCCCACTCAACTCAGCCCTGCTTACTGACCTCTACATCCCTCCTGCTGCTGAGACCCAACCACAATCTCACAATCTCTCCGCAACCCAACCATACGCGCCGACCCGTTTGACTAAGGCTGTCGAGCCCCACTGTCGTCGTTAAAGCAGGTTCAGTGGCAACGGTTCCGTATGGCATACCAACTACCGCAAAACACAATATCTACCCAACCACCCGTCATTCACGCAATATACACAGGAACGTAATGACTGTAAATACTATGCAACCTATACAAATAACCTACAGACTCTTCAAGTTTTATAATATTAAATGCATTTGATCTGATTCAGCAGTGGTATAAAAGGTAAGCATTATGTAAATGCTTGGCTAAAGAGATGCGTCTTTAATCTAGTTTTAAACTGGGACAGCGAGTCAGAGCCTCGAACAATATCAGGAAGGCTGTTCCAGAGTTTTGGAGCTAAATGTGAGAACGCCCTTCCTCCTTTAGTGGACTTAGATATCCTAGGAATGACCAGAA
This sequence comes from Siphateles boraxobius, assembly GCF_051911475.1. NCBI lineage: Eukaryota > Metazoa > Chordata > Actinopteri > Cypriniformes > Leuciscidae > Siphateles > Siphateles boraxobius. The sequence goes on from NW_027508835.1 coordinate 361,307, forward strand.
GCCTCGAATTAAGTGATCTTAAAGAACGTGATGGATTGTAGGGCGATAGAAGGTCCATTAAATACACAGGAGCTAAACCATTTAGGGCTTTATAGGTCAGTAATACTTTGTAATTGATACGGAACTTAATAGGTAACCAGTGTAGAGATGATAAAATTGGTGTTATATGATCATATTTTCTTGACCTAGTAAGAACTCTAGCAGCTGCATTTTGCACTAACTGTAGCTTGTTTATTGAGGATGCAGGACAGCCAGCTAATAAAGCATTACAGTAATCTAGTCTCGAGGTCATGAATGCATGAACTAACTTTTCTGCATCAGAAACAGATAGCATGTTACGTAGCTTTGTAATGTTTCTAAGGTGGAAAAAGGCTGTTCTTGTAACATATGAAATATGATTTTCGAAAGACAAGTTGCGGTCTAGTATAACACCCAGGTCTTTTACTGTAGTGGATAAAGTAACAGGACATCCTTCTATATTAAAGTTGTATTGTAAGTGAGTTTGTGGGTAGTTTTTTGGACCAATAAGTAGGGCTGCAACTAACGATTATTTTGATAATCGATTAATCGGACGTTTATTTTTTTCGATTAATCGATTAATCGGATAGAAATTAAATTAGATTTTTTTTTTATTATAACTAAATAAAACCGTAAATCAGGGTATTTATGTGTAAAAGTGTACTTTAAAAAGTGCAAAAGCCACACATTGAGTTTTACTAATATCAATATTTGCATTGTTTTTAATGATAATTGCTGATGGCAAGTTGACAAACATGATTATTGTTAAAAAAATGATATCCAACATATTATGTTTTAACACAATTTTTGTTAAAACAAATTTACACAGACATGTTGTTCAGATGTGAATATCTGAACTAAAAACAAACTAAAAACATCTAAAATATATAATTCATTTAATTTTTATTTAAAATTAATTATATATAAGGAATATAAGGATAAAGAATATAATATATATTATATAATATATAAAAGAATATAATATAAGGATAAATTGATTAAATAAATATAGAAAGACTGAAAACAATTGTGTGAATGTAGAGCCGCAGTAGATCGCGTTTGAAAAACAATTAAAACTTAGTAGACAAATGCTATAAAAAGAGAACGGAATGGAGGTAACGTTACCCAGCAAGCTAACAGGCTTGAGTAAAGGACAGGAGAAATTATGCATTAGTGCACAAGCATTCGCTGAAAACCACTGAGTACAGTGACTAAAAAACAATATTTTACTGCTGCTGTTATTAACTGCCTTTATATTTAGTGCTTCGCTTTGTAAAGACCGTTTTAATTTAACCTATTTCTGCGGTAGCGCTATTTTAATCCATCACTTACGTTGCGAGTGAACTGATTGCGCAACCTGATGCTCGAGACAAAATACAGACATCCCAAGATCCCGGAAGTCCCGGGAGTCTCCCGCATATTGATTGCGGCTCCCTGATGCCCGCGAATTAGTTCAAACTCCCGAAATCTAGAGCGCGCAAGCAAGAGCGCGCATGCGAGACAGAAGAGACTGCTCCAAACCGTGTAGCGCGCGCGCTCGGCAGAGCGCCTGAGGGAGAGAGACCTTGCGTGTGTGTGCGTACCAGTAAACGCTCCCCGTGACGTAAGCAGACCAACTAATCGATAATGACATTCGTTGACAACGATTTTCATAATCGATTATAATCGATTTTATCGATTAGTTGTTGCAGCCCTAGTTCAGTGCTGAATTCTGTAAGCTGGCAAATCCTCTAATTATAACAAACAAAGTGTAGGCTATATATTATGAAAGATTCATTGTGCAGTCAGCTTCACTGATAATAACAGAGATGTGTGAGATTGCGATGAACTGATGTCAGCTTTTTAGGAGCAACAGCAACCTGTGCTTAAAAAAAAAAAATCGAGAATCGAATCTAACCGTGACATTAGAATCGAAAATGTAATCGAATCGAGGATTTGGAGAATCGTGACACCCCTAGTGTATAGTGAAGTGTAGTATTGCTCTGGCCCCCTTCCAGTTCGAAGGAGTGATGAGATAGTTAGCAGATTGTCATCACTCAATGACTGGCTGTCTAAGTGGTGTCCGCAAAATAGGGTTAGCTGTCTCACGTCACCAAGGTCAGATAAATCCCATCACATAGAGACTCTTTCACCTAGATATCATCATATAGAGACTGTGTCTGTTCCCCGAATAAGGACATACAAAAAACTTCCAAACCCATCTAAGGGTAAAAATTTAATTGATTTTCAACAAATAAAAAACAGAAATAATACAAATGAACAAATGACAAAGCTTGGGTTGTTGAATATTCGATCCCTTAATTCAAAAGCACTTATTGTTAATGATATTGTGGCGAACAGGACGGCCGAGGGACGTGAGAGAATGGCGCGAGTGAGCAGCACCTGTGAAGCACACCCGTCTCGCATCTCTCACGGAGGAGCGGAAGCATAAAGGAGGAGCGATGACGTTGATGATCGAGAGAGTAACAGGCCTGTGTTTTAGTTGTGTTGTGTTTTTGTATTTGATTTTAGCCAGCAGTCGTCCGCGAGACATTAGACATTCTGTTCAATGACATCAGCCATCAAATGTTCACTTGATGGCTGCTCTGTCAAGTCCTCGTCGTCAGTTAGGAACCTGGGTGTGCTCTTTGATACTAATCTTTCATTTGAAAGTCACGTGTCTAGTGTCTGTAAAACCGCATTTTTCCATCTTAAAAATATATCTAAATTACGTCATATGCTCTCATTGACAAATGCGGAACAACTAGTTCATGCGTTCATGACATCAAGGCTAGATTATTGTAATGCTCTACTGGGTGGTTGCCCTGCACGCTTAATAAACAAACTACAGCTAGTCCAAAATGCAGCCGCTAGAGTTCTTACCAGAACCAGGAAGTACGACCATATTAGCCCGGTTCTGTCAACACTGCACTGGCTTCCTATTAAACGAGAAACTCGTAACTTAGAGCGTAAATGGAAACAAACTAATTTAGAGGTCTTTAGAATCGCGTGGAAAGACAGTATGTCACGTTATAAAAAGGCTCTAAAAGCAGCCAGGGCTGAGCATCTCCGCAAACTAATAGAAAATAACCAAAATAATCCAAGGTTTTTATTCAACACCGTGGCTAGACTAACAAATATACAGACATCACCAGAGCAAAATATTCCGTTACAGTATAGTAGTAATGATTTTATGAATTTCTTCACTGAGAAAATAGAAAGCATCCGTAACACAATTGTAAATATACAATCCTCTATGATGTCTTATGATTCAGCCTCAATTATGGCCCCTCTAGAACAACTACACCGCTTTACAACTATAGGACAGGAAGAGCTAAATAAACTTATCATTGCATCGAAACCAACAACATGTTTATTAGATCCAATACCCACTAAATTACTGAAAGAAGTGTTACCTGTAGTGGAAGAGCCTCTTCTCAATATTATTAACTCGTCTTTATTTTTAGGTCATGTTCCAAGAATATTCAAGCTGGCAGTAATAAAACCTCTCATTAAGAAACCGCAATTAGATCCAAATAACTTAGCAAATTACAGACCCATTTCAAATCTTCCATTTATGTCTAAAATACTAGAAAAAATTGTGTCCGTTCAATTGTGCTCTTTCTTGCAAGAAAATGAGATGTATGAAAAATTCCAGTCAGGATTCAGACCGCATCATAGCACAGAAACTGCGCTAGTTAAAATTACAAATGATTTACTTTTAGCTTCTGACCAAGGCTGTATCTCAATACTATTTCTACTCGATCTTAGCGCTGCGTTCGACACTATCGATCATAAAATACTCTTGGATCGACTACAAAACTACACTGGTGTTCAGGGACAGGCATTAAGCTGGTTTAGATCGTACTTATCAGACCATTACCATTTTGTCTGTTTAAATGGGGAAAAATCAAAGATAACGTCAGTAGACTATGGAGTACCGCAAGGATCGGTGTTAGGCCCTCTGCTATTCTCAATATATATGCTGCCACTTGGTAATATTATAAGAAAACATGGAATTAATTTCCACTGTTATGCTGATGACACTCAATTATATATTTCATCACGACCAGATGAAATCACTAACTTATCTAAATTGACAGAGTGTCTCAAAGATATAAAATGCTGGATGACGCGTAATTTCCTGCTACTAAATTCAGATAAAACGGAGGTATTACTTATTGGTAGGGCTGCAACAACTAATCGATAAAATCGATTATAATCGATTATGAAAATCGTTGTCAACGAATGTCATTATCGATTAGTTGGTCTGCTTACGTCACGGGGAGCGTTTACTGGTACGCACACACACGCAAGGTCTCTCTCCCTCAGGCGCTCTGCCGAGCGCGCGCGCTACACGGTTTGGAGCAGTCTCTTCTGTCTCGCATGCGCGCTCTTGCTTGCGCGCTCTAGATTTCGGGAGTTTGAACTAATTCGCGGGCATCAGGGAGCCGCAATCAATATGCGGGAGACTCCCGGGACTTCCGGGATCTTGGGATGTCTGTATTTTGTCTCGAGCATCAGGTTGCGCAATCAGTTCGCTCGCAACGTAAGTGATGGATTAAAATAGCGCTACCGCAGAAATAGGTTAAATTAAAACGGTCTTTACAAAGCGAAGCACTAAATATAAAGGCAGTTAATAACAGCAGCAGTAAAATATTGTTTTTTAGTCACTGTACTCAGTGGTTTTCAGCGAATGCTTGTGCACTAATGCATAATTTCTCCTGTCCTTTACTCAAGCCTGTTAGCTTACTGGGTAACGTTACCTCCATTCCGTTCTCTTTTTATAGCATGTGTCTACTAAGTTTAAATTGTTTTTCAAACGCGATCTACTGCGGCTCTACGTTCACACAATTGTTTTCAGTCTTTCTATATTTATTTAATCAATTTATCCTTATATTATTCTTTTATATATTATATATAATATATATTATATTCTTTATCCTTATATTCCTTATATATAATTAATTTTAAATAAAAATTAAATGAATTATATATTTTAGATGTTTTTAGTTTGTTTTTAGTTCAGATATTCACATCTGAACAACATGTCTGTGTAAATTTGTTTTAACAAAAATTGTGTTAAAACATAATATGTTGGATATCATTTTTTTAACAATAATCATGTTTGTCAACTTGCCATCAGCAATTATCATTAAAAACAATGCAAATATTGATATTAGTAAAACTCAATGTGTGGCTTTTGCACTTTTTAAAGTACACTTTTACACATAAATACCCTGATTTACGGTTTTATTTAGTTATAATAAAAAAAAAATCTAATTTAATTTCTATCCGATTAATCGATTAATCGAAAAAAATAATCGTCCGATTAATCGATTATCAAAATAATCGTTAGTTGCAGCCCTAGTCCAAAGGTAGTTTTTCTATGCGGGATCTCTATATCTCCTCTGAATGAAGCTCTGGTACAACAACCTCTGTCAGACCTTGGTTTAAAGTATGTAGAAAGGTGGAGGTGGGGCCAGTCCATGCAAAACTTTATAAAATAAACAGCTATTTTTAAAATGAATAAAATTTTCAAAATTGAGTATATTGTATTTTCCTAAAATATTACACTGATGGTATGACAGAGGTTTTTGATCAAGTATTTTTATAGATTTTTTGAATAACATTTCTATGGGTTTTAAAATTGTATTTCCAGTGAGTGACCAGGTTGTGATGCAGTAATCTATATATATCATTGAGTGTAGGAAGATTTTAGCAGAAGTAATTGTCATTGATGGTCTGATTTGTTTAATGTTATGTAAATTGAAATTGATTCTGTTCGCTGTAAGTTTGATGTGTTTTTTAAAGGAAAGTGTGTTGTGTACTACACACTACACTGCACTACACACAACGCTACACTTCACACGGCACACTACACTACACACGACAAACTGCACTACACAACACTACACACGATACATTAGACTACACACGACACTAGACACTACACTACACATGATACATTACACTACACACAACACAATACACTGCACACAACACACTACACATGATACATTACACTACACACAACACAACACACTGCACACAACACACTACACAACACACGACAAACTACACTGCACTACACGACACTACACTACACACGATACATTACACTACACATGACACACTACACTGCATTACACACGACACTACACTGCTTTACACAACACTACACTATACGCTACACACTACACTACACACGATACATTACACTGCACTACACATGGCACACTGCATACGACACACTACACACGACACACTACACTACACACGGCAAACTACACACTGCACTACACACGACACACTACACTGCACACGACACACTACACTACACACGGCAAACTACACACTACACTGCACTACACACGACACACTACACTGCACACGACACACTACACTGCACACGACACACTACACAACACACGACAAACTACACTGCACTACACCCCACTACACTACACATGACACACTACACTGCACACGACACACTACACTACACACGGCAAACTACACACTACACTGCACTACACACGACACACTACACTGCACACGACACACTACACTGCACACGACACACTACACAACACACGACAAACTACACTGCACTACACACGACACACTACACTGCACTACACCCCACTACACTACACACGATACATTACACTACACATGACACACTACACTGCATTACACACGACACTACACTGCTTTACACAACACTACACTATACGCTACACACTACACTACACACGATACATTACACTGCACTAAACATGGCACACTGCATACGACACACTACACACGACACACTACACTACACACGGCAAACTACACACTGCACTACACACGACACACTACACTGCACACGACACACTACACTACACACGGCAAACTACACACTAGACTGCACTACACACGACACACTACACTGCACACGACACACTACACAACACACGACAAACTACACTGCACTACACCCCACTACACTACACACGATACATTACACTACACATGACACACTACACTGCATTACACACGACACTAAATTGCTTTACACAACACTACACTATACGCTACACACTACACTACACACGATACATTACACTGCACTACACATGACACACTGCACACGACACACTACACACGACACACTACACTACACACGGCAAACTACACACTACACTGCACTACACGACACTACACACGATACACTACACGACACTACACACGATACATTGCACTACACACGACACTACACTGCACTACACTATACGCTACACACTACACACAATACATTACACTACACTACACACGACACGTCACTACACACGACACACAACACTACACAACACACGACACACTACACTGCACTACACTACACACGATACTAAACTATACACGATACATTACACACGATACTACACACTGCACTACACACGACACGTCACTACACACGACACAACACTACACACGTCAAACTACACACGACACACTACACTGCACTACACTACACACGATAAGTTACACGACACACTACACTACACACGACACTACACTATAGAGGAGAGGAGTGTGTGGAGGCGAGTGTGTGGAGACGAGTGTGTGGAGACGAGTGTGTGGAGACGAGTGCGTGGAGACGAGTGCGTGGAGGCAAGTGCGTGGAGGCGAGTGCGTGGAGCCGAGTGCGTGGAGAGGAGTGTGTGGAGGCGAGTGTGTGGAGGCGAGTGCGTGGAGGCAAGTGCGTGGAGGCGAGTGCGTGGAGCCGAGTGCGTGGAGAGGAGTGTGTGGAGGCGAGAGTGGGAGAGGAGTGTGTGGAGGCGAGTGTGTGGAGACGAGTGTGTGGAGGCGAGTGGGAGAGGAGTGTGTGGAGAGGAGTGTGTGGAGGCGAGTGTGTGGAGGCGAGTGTGTGGAGGCAAGTGTGTGGAGACGAGTGTGTGGAGACGAGTGTGTGGAGACGAGTGTGTGGAGACGAGTGCGTGGAGACGAGTGCGTGGAGCCGAGTGCGTGGAGAGGAGTGTGTGGAGGCGAGTGTGTGGAGACGAGTGCGTGGAGACGAGTGCGTGGAGGCAAGTGCGTGGAGGCGAGTGCGTGGAGCCGAGTGCGTGGAGCCGAGTGCGTGGAGAGGAGTGTGTGGAGGCGAGTGCGTGGAGGCGAGTGCGTGGAGCCGAGTGCGTGGAGCCGAGTGCGTGGAGAGGAGTGTGTGGAGGCGAGTGTGTGGAGACGAGTGCGTGGAGACGAGTGCGTGGAGGCAAGTGCGTGGAGGCGAGTGCGTGGAGCCGAGTGCGTGGAGCCGAGTGCGTGGAGAGGAGTGTGTGGAGGCGAGAGTGGGAGAGGAGTGTGTGGAGGCGAGTGTGTGGAGACGAGTGTGTGGAGGCGAGTGGGAGAGGAGTGTGTGGAGGCGAGTGTGTGGAGAGGAGTGTGTGGAGGCGAGTGTGTGGAGGCGAGTGTGTGGAGGCGAGTGTGTGGAGGCGAGTGTGTGGAGGCGAGTGTGTGGAGACGAGTGTGTGGAGACGAGTGCGTGGAGACGAGTGCGTGGAGGCAAGTGCGTGGAGGCGAGTGCGTGGAGCCGAGTGCGTGGAGCCGAGTGCGTGGAGAGGAGTGTGTGGAGGCGAGAGTGGGAGAGGAGTGTGTGGAGGCGAGTGTGTGGAGACGAGTGTGTGGAGGCGAGTGGGAGAGGAGTGTGTGGAG